>NW_027507825.1:3044644-3087031 GCF_037356315.1 Lithobates pipiens
ACCAAATAGCACCTCCCACTGGCCGTTTTTTAAAAGTTTCCAAAAGACGGAAGGCAGGCTTTTTCGACCATATGTTCATTGTGATTGGCTGTCACAGCGGTCAGCTGACCTAGAGCCCCTCCCACTGGCCCCTTTTTTATAAAGGTTTATGAAAGACGGGAGGCAGGCTTTTCAAGCATGGCATCATTGTGATTG
This sequence comes from Lithobates pipiens, assembly GCF_037356315.1. NCBI lineage: Eukaryota > Metazoa > Chordata > Amphibia > Anura > Ranidae > Lithobates > Lithobates pipiens. The sequence continues at coordinate 3,044,840 of NW_027507825.1, forward strand.
GGTGTCGCAGCTGTCAGATGACCTAGAGCTCCTCCCGCAGATCCTTTTTTAAAGAGTTCTAAAACATGATTGGTTAACCTCTTGGCACAAGCTCTTGCTGGCCCTTTAAAGGTTTCTGAAAGATCATTGTGATTGGGTGTCACAGCCGTCCGATGACCTAGAGCTCCTCCCACAGGTCGTGGTGTGTGGGGTTTTTTTTTTTTCGTTTTTTTTCCGGATTTGAAAGATGGGAGCCAGGCTTCTTAAGCATGTGATCATTCTGATTGGCTGTCACAGCGGTCAGATGACCTACAGGCCCTCCCACTGGCCATTTTAAAGGTTTATGGAAAGACGGCCCAGACTTTTTGAACATGTAATTTTAATGTGATTGGCTGTCACAGCAGTCAGGTGACCTAACGCCCCTCCCGTCAGGCTTTTAAATGGTTCTGAAAGGCGAGAGGCAGTCCTTGCGAGCATGTGATCATTGTGATTGGCTGTCGCAGCAGTCAGATGACCTACAGCACCTCCCACTGGCCCTTTTTTTAAAGGCTCCTGAAAGGTGATTGGACCTCCTGGCACCAGCTCTTACTGGCCCTTTCTAAAGGGGTTCTGAAAGACGGGAGGCAAGGCTTTTCAAGCATGGAATCTTTTATGATTGGCTGTCACAACAGTCAGACTACCTAGAGCCCCTCCCATGGTTTTTTTTTTTAAATGGTTCTGAGAGGCAGGCTTTACGAGCATGTGATCATTGTGATTGGCTGTCACGGCAGTCAGATGACCTGGAGCCCCCTCCCACTGGCTCATAATCCTAAATGGTAACTGGGTTGCTGGCGGCTCGGTCACTATGCTGGGAACCCAGCCTTGGCATTGAAATGTAGGCAAATAAACAGATTTGTATAGCCGGCGTTTGGGCTCCACCCTCTGCGCTGACTCCTATGTGCGTTACGCAAGCAGGGAAGAGGTGAAACCCACTGTTGCTGTTGCCTTTTATTTTTCATTACCTTTCATCCAGGATTTATTTTGACATCAAGAAAGTAAAATATAACAATTTTTGTTACTTTTAATACTTGTATATATATTTTTTTTTTTGGCCTATGCCTCCGCCCCCAAAGGACGACAACTGAGGAGAAAAGATGGACAGTCCCTCCAAATGTGGGGCCGTTGGGAGCTCTGGTTCACCACGCCCATGTAATGTGTGTTACTGCGTCTACTTGTAGTCTCCACCAGGTGGCACTGTGGCAGGGTGACAACACCGGAGCACATTGTAGAGATGGTTGTCACCTTGTAACAGTAAGTGTATTAGGTCGGCACTAAAGTGAACCTGTCGCGTGGCAGCCAGAATCTGCAGAAACCCCCCCCCCCCCCCCCCCCCCCCTAGAGCCCGGCGGACGTATAGGGATCGGTAAGCAGCTGTGGAATCCCACGTCCATCCAGACCCCTTTGTGTGCTCGCTGCGCTCCAGTGTTAATCCTGGCCTTGTTCACAGGTGACTCACTGAGGTTTTCCTGTCAATGTCGCTCGGGTTTGTCTACTTTTTTCCCTTGTTTTTGTTGTCGTCTGTGGCCGCCGTCCCATCCCGCCCTCCCCCAGAAAAAAACACGGCCGAGCTGGAAGCCCTTTCCTTCAAAGAGCCGATCTGGGCAGTGAAAGGGCCCTCTATTCCCCGGACAGACGCCGGCCAATCCAATCCCAGGGCCTTTTGCTTGTGTTTTTTTTCCTCATAGCCTTCCTTTAAAAGTGGACCTGTATTAACCACGTTCACCCCCCTTCCTGCTCAGGCCAATTGTTGGCGTTCAGCGTTGCCACACTTTGAAGGACAATTGCGCGGTCATGTGACACTGTACACATGGGATGGATTTTTTAATTATTTTTTTTATTATTATTTTTTTTTTTTTCTCCCACACAAATAGATCTTCCTTTTTGGTGGTATTTAGTCACCACTGGGTTTTTATTTTTGCAAAAGAAACATTTAGAACATTATTTATTTATTTATTTATTTATTTTTTCTTTCGTTCGTTATAAAAAATTTTAAATAAGTATGTTTTGATCCTTCACTGATGGGGCGGCAATGATAAGCTGTGCTGATGGGTGGCAATAATGGGCTTTGCTGATGGGCTTCGCTGATGGGTGGCAATGATGGGCATCAGTGATAGGGCAATGATGGGCTGCGCTGATGGGTGCCAATGATGGGCTTTGCTGATGGGTGCCAATGATGGGCTGCGCTGATGGGTGCCAATGATGGGCTGCGCTGATGGGTGCCAATGATGGGCTGCGCTGATGGGTGCCAATGATGGGCTGCGCTGATGGGTGCCAATGATGGGCTGCGCTGATGGGTGCCAATGATGGGTGGCAATGATGGGCTGTGCTGATGGGTGGCAATGATGGGTGGCAATGTTGAGCTGGGCCGATGGGCATCGGTGGTGGGCTGGGCCGATGGGCATCGGGGGTGGGCTGGGCCGATGGGCATCGGGGGTGGGCGGCAATGATGGGTCTGCACTGATAATGTGCTGATCATCACCGAGGACATCCCCAGATGTGTGATTGGAGTTGGACACAGCTGATCATAAGGTAAAGAGCCTACGTCATAGACTCTTTGCCGAGATCAGGTATGCGGCGTATCAGAGCGACACACCGCACTACCAATCGCCACGCCTGAGCAGCTTCTCCTGCTGAACGTCATGCCAACCTGTCAGGATAGTGGAACCCCCACCCAGCCGCCATTCTGCAGTAGGCCAGATGGGATGTGGTTAACATTCCTGTAAGAAAGCTGTATAATTAATAGACTTTGTTCTCTATGCAGTGACTGTGCCTAGACTGAGATGACATCGTCAGTCTGCTGCAGGCAGAAGGAAGAACTTCCTTAGTCTCCCCTCCCCCAGCCATCAGACTGTACATAGTAGCTTTGTAGCCGGTGTTAAGTGGATATCGGATCAATGGGGTGTGTGGTGTGTGTGTTTTTTTTTTTTTTTTGTTTGTTTTGTTACACTAATCACACAGATATAACCCTTTCAGAAGGTTTATTTACCTGATCAAAGAAGGAGCAAAAAGATGTTCATTGTTCTACTTTCCACTTGTGACTCTTTCACTTTCTGCATGCTTGTTCCAGGTGTGATACTTTGCCAGTAAATGGAACCCCAGGGTGTGCATGACAGCCGGGCAGTTGGTATTTTCAGGAGGCGGCCAGCAGTGGTGGCCTTCGTGTTTCCGTTATGACAGGTTCTCTTTTATGGTGATAGATGTTGGATAAAATGGAGCTTTTCATTGCTGGAACTTAAAACGATTCCAGATTTTCCTGTGCGTTCCTCCGTGTTTTATTGATTACGTTGCCATCTGTCCGCTTGCGCTCTCGCCGCAGCCAGCGTTGTGGGCGTTCGCCTGACATGTTATATTTGTTTAGTACGTCAATATTTACCTCTGAGAACTTCTGTTGTGATCCGACATGTTTCCCGATATGACTCCAGATCCTGCGTCGTGCCCCGTGTGTGATTTATCACTTTATCTCCTCTATTGGTAATGGTTGTCTGAAGCGCTGAGAATTTCAAGTTTAAAGGGATGGTCCACCCAAGAGTGTTTTCATTTAGTAATAGGTGGAGCTTGGTGGGCGGAGTCTGCCCTTGGCTTCTTTCTTTATAGGTTACCAATGAGGGGATCTCCCTGATGTTGTTATGTTACCATAATATAAATATGACCAAATTCAACACAGGGATGGTGGGAACCCCTCATAATGGGCACAGCGGGTGTACAGACCCGGGAACTCAGCACAGGGATGGTGAGAACCCCTCATAATGGGCACAGCGGGTGTGCAGACCCGGGAACTCGGCACAGGGATGGTGGGCACCCCTCATAATGGGCACAGCAGGTGTACAGACCTGGGAACTCAGCACAGGGATGGTGGGCACCCCTCATAATGGGCACAGCAGGTGTACAGACCCGGGAACTCAGCACAGGGATGGTGGGAACCCCTCATAATGGGCACAGCTGGTGTACAGACCCGGGAACTCAGAACAGGGATGGTGGGCACCCATCATAATGGGCACAACAGGTGTGCAAGCCATGGAATTTGTCAAGGATATCTCACCATTAGACTCCAGTATCTTCCAAACACTGATAATAGCAGTTTTGGGTAGAGGTGCACCGAATGGAAATTTTGGCACCGAAAATGCAGGATGCGCTTGGCCAAAAAAACAGAAACTGACTGTGTGTTAAACATATACATATACACACATACATTTATGTATAGCTATCTCTATCTCTATTCTCTAATCTCTATCTCGTATAGTTTAACTTTTTAATTATCATGAAAACACATTGATAACGCACCTGTGTTACGTTATTGATGCTGTTTTTGAGTCACGTGACTTATGAAGAAACGCACCATAAGCACAGTAAAATTGTGGTAAAATCATCGGTGAACTGAGAAGGGTCTTCACCAAACTGTTAGAAGGTTGGAAGAGCACAATTGTCTATGATGTCTTTGTATGATGGAGTATTATCAGGACTCTTCAATGGACTCCAGCATTCAAGGAGGTGTCTGTATCCTTTTGGGCCATATGGTGTGTCTGATAAGAGTGAGAGGACCCTATTACCGTTATTAGTAGGGTTCTTTCATCATGAACCTCCAAGGACAGGACTGGTGTTGGATGAGAAGACCTGGCTCGCACATCATGCCACGCGTTGGGCACCAAAAAAAAAAAAAGTAGGGGGGTGTGGCTGAAGACCTGTTTCACAATTTTGCATTTCAGTTCATCCCAAAGGTGTTCAGTAGGGATGAGGTCAGGGCTTCGTGGAGGACGCTTGAGTTCCTTCACACCAAACTGGTCACACCATGTCTTTATGGAGCTGGTCCAAGCTGGATAAACCCATGTCTTTATGGAGCTGGTCCAAGCTGGTCAACCCATGTCTTTATGGAGCTGGTCCAAGCTGGTCAACCCATGTCTTTATGGAGCTGGTCCAAGCTGGTCAACCCATGTCTTTATGGAGCTGGTCCAAGCTGGTCAACCCATGTCTTTATGGAGCTGGTCCAAGCTGGTCAACCCATGTCTTTATGGAGCTGGTCCAAGCTGGTCAACCCATGTCTTTATGGAGATGGTCCAAGCTGGTCAACCCATGTCTTTATGGAGATGGTCCAAGCTGGACAACCCATGTCTTTATGGAGATGGTCCAAGCTGGACAACCCATGTCTTTATGGAGATGGTCCAAGCTGGTCAACCCATGTCTTTATGGAGATGGTCCAAGCTGGTCAACCCATGTCTTTATGGAGATGGTCCAAGCTGGTCAACCCATGTCTTTATGGAGATGGTCCAAGCTGGTCAACCCATGTCTTTATGGAGATGGTCCAAGCTGGTCAACCCATGTCTTTATGGAGATGGTCCAAGCTGGTCAACCCATGTCTTTATGGAGATGGTCCAAGCTGGTCAACCCATGTCTTTATGGAGATGGTCCAAGCTGGACAACCCATGTCTTTATGGAGCTGGTCCAAACTGGTCACACAACGTCCTTATGGAGCTGGCTTTGTACACAGGGGCTGTGGTGCTGGAATGGTAAAGGGTCTTCACCAAACGATCACCACAAGTTTGGAGGAGCACATTTGTCTATAATGTCTTTGTATTGTGTCAGTAAATTGAGGTTGCATGGCTTGATTTTTAGGCACATGGGGTTGGAATGGGATGTCCACCATGATTATATGGTGACGTGTCCATATACCAGTGTGTCACTGGTCAAATTTTGTAAAAGTGGCCACCAGGAACTCATTATGGACACTTTTTTTTTTTTTATTATCAAGGAGCTAAGGGGGTGTTTTTTTTTTATTTTTATTTTTTTGTGACTACGTTTTTCCTGCATTACAATCATGGGATTCGCCAATCGGCAACAAATGGGAGGTGGTGGACAGGTGCTCTTACAAAAATGTATGGGTGAAAGGCCAAAGCCCTGACACCAGTAGGCCACACTGTAAACACAGTTGTCACCCGTCCCTTGTTTTTATACACCTGAAAAGGAAGGTCCACATTTCAAGGGACAGTTGGTCGTGTCCTCCATTTGATAAATGTTTAGAGCAAAGTTTGAACGTTTTTATATTTGGTAAATTCTATTACGGTTTTCTTTGTCGCTTACTTTTTTTTTTTCTTTCCATGTTGTCTTTCAGCAATCATTAACCAATGGCAGCAGGAATCCAAGGACACGGTGATCTCTCAGCTGCTCACCCACCTGCCTTTGCTGAAGCCTGGGAACATGGACGCCAAAGTGGAGTACATGAAGCTCCTACCGAAGCTCCTGGCTCACTCCATAGAACACAACCAGCACATCGAGGAGAGCCGGCAGCTGCTGTCCTACGCCTTGATCCACCCGGCCACGTCGTTGGACGACCGCAGTGCGCTGGCCATGTGGCTCAACCACCTGGAGGACCGCACGTCGGGCAATTTCGGCACCCAGGGGCGGTGCCGCTCGGATTCCCTGGATTATGGGCAGATGCATTATTACCACCAAAGACAGAACTCTGACGACAAACTCAACGGCTGGCCGAACTCTCGCGACTCCGGGATCTGCGTCAGTTCCTCCAACTGGCAGGACAAAAACGCGGGCTGTGAGAACGGACATTTGCCCCTCTACTCTTCCTCTTCTGTTCCCACCACCATCAACGCTATCGGAACAAACACAAGCACAAGTAAGTCCCGCAACGGTTACTGATTGTTGGTGTGAAGCTTCGTCTGTTTTCTGGTGAAGCTTAAAGTGGAGGGCCACCCTGAAAAAAAAAAAAAATACATTAAAAATTAGAAAATGAGGAAAAAAAAATGAGAATTTTTTTTTTTTAACTTAACGGAAATTCCTGTTGCTAGGCACATCATCCTAATCTGCCTCTTCCTCCTCCGCTGAGATTTTCTGGTCTTCTCTCCTCCTTGCGGCGTCTTCTGGGTAACTGTGTGTCCCAGAACACAGCGCGCCCCATTCACAAAGCGCTGCGCAACTCGCGCATGCGCAGTAGGAAACGGGCAGTGAAGCCGCAAGGCTCCACTGCCTGTTTCCCTTGGCCAAAATGGCGGCGCCGGGACCCCGAGAGCTGAGGGACGGGTCAGCCTCGGGCGGTCGACATCGCGGGCGCCCTGGACAGGTAAGTGTGCTTATTAAAAGTCAGCAGCTGCAGTGTTTTGCAGCTGCTGACTTTAAAAAAAAAAATTATTTATTTTTTTAAACCGGCCCTCTTTTTTAAAGTGATACCAAATGCACACGCTGTGTAATGTGCGTTCTCCCTTCTATTTCTGCATGGGGAGGACGGCGCTGAAATTATATTAATTAAAATAAAAACATCCTAAATCCCTTTTTTCCTAATGGATATCCAGCTGTCACATGACCCGACTCTCTCCCAGCCTGTCTGCAGGGAAACATAAGCAGGAGGAGCTTCTAATCCCCTGCTGTTGGTCACACGTTCAACATTAAAAAAAAAAAAAAAATCGCCTTTGGCATTTACATGTGCACTGCCCAAAAATTCATTAGTTTTTAGGGTGTGGGTTTTTTTTTTTTTTTTTTTTTTCTCGGGTCATTCGCTTTGATCGCAATTCGTTAATAAGAAAATAAGAGAAAATCCTTAAATTCGAAAGAACTACCTAATAACTAGTTAATTTATAGGAATTGTAATTTCCTTTCAAATTGGGCTGTTGGCGAACGCAACGAATACGAATTTATCCGAAGTTATGAATTATCCGTAGTGACGAATGTGTAGCAGCTAAACGAATGCAACGGAACGAATTATTAATAATAAAGAGTTTCTATTATTCGTTACGTTCCATTTGTCTAGATGCGGCATTCGTTGTTTCGGATAATTGATAACTTCGAATAAATTTGTATTTGTTGCGTTCGCCAACAGCCCAATTTGAAAGCAAATTCGAATGCCTATAATTTAATGGTTATTGTTCGTTTAATCTTTCGAATTATTTTAAGAATTTTTTTTCTTTCTTTCTTTTCGAAATTAACGAATTGCAATCAAAACAAATGACCTGGAAAATAGCCAAATTTGAAAGGAAATTCCAATACTTAAAATTTAATAATGAGTGATAGGGAGATAGATATAGATAGATATAGATAGATATAGATAGATATAGATATATATAGATAGATATAGATAGATATAGATATATATAGATATATATAGATATATATAGATATATATATATATATATTTCTCTCTATCTCTCTATTATTCCAAAAACAAAAAAAAAATTATATTATAATATTTTTTTTTTTTTTTCTCCTTTCCGACTTTTCCTAAATTAATTAAACAAATTCAGAACAAATCGAATTGCACATGTCTACTTTAGAATACAAAAGCTTAAATAATATCGCACTGTTTTAATTTGTCATACAAATAGATAATTGAAATCAAATCTTTGGTGTGGGCGGATTACTGCCAGTCACAGGTTGTGTCGCGCCCCCTCCAGCCTGTGCCTTAGAATAAGAGGGAGGTGAAGCCTCTATCAATCTACATGTAATATCCCACCCCCCATTGTTATTCGCTAGTTAGTTGGGTGGGGGAGAGGAGTGGGCTGTCATTTACCGCTGTGTATACGCCCACATGTGTGACTCTACAGTCACATGGGCTGCTCAGATGTGATGGGGAGGAAATGCTCAGCATAGAAACTTACTGAAAACTGAGCATGTTCAGTGCTGACAAAACCGCTCTGCAAAATCCACAACTGCATTGGGGACGTGGACAGAAGGGGGGAGATGGCGAGCAGCAGGATCAACCAGAATACAGAAAAGAAATGTCGTAGTGATGCGTGAGAATGAACGTCATGGAATACGCCATCTATCCATCGTTTTTTTTTTATGATGGGGGGGGGGGGGGGGGGGGTGTTTAGTGATGCCATGATGATTATGTATTGCATAAAATCTTAGATGGAATGTGGAAAGGTTAGACCCGGCACCTTTTTGGATGCCTAGAGGCGATTCAGTTCGCATTGTGCGCTATACAAGTATTTCATTCATTCATTCATTCATTCAATTACAGCGGTGGGGAGTGTATTTTTTGAAGCACCCGATTGGAGCCTTGGGGCTCCAATATTCTTCAAAAGAGTTGACCTGCGAGCGTAGAGCATTGCACTACGATCCCACCCAGGTGTGTTAGAACAGTGAATAAATATTTGCTTTTCTAACTCTGAACCGCCTCTCCGCCAATCAGGTAGCGTAGGTCTGTTACCCGTCACCTAATTTGCTGAAAGGACAGGCGCTGCGATTGGACGCCTATCAGGAAGAAGGGAGGACACACGAGCCGCTGTCTGACCCACTGTAAGGTCCCACCGATCGCTGCCACTGAGACAGGGTAAGTGCCAGGCAGGTGGGGGGGGGCACGGTGGCAGGATTTGATAGGGGCGCAGTGGCAGGGTTTGATGGCAGCACAGTAAGGCTGCGTTTTGGTGGTTTCCTTTCAGAATTTTTCAGTTTGTTTGCGCCCCTCCCCCCCTAAAAAAATTTTTGAGCACCAGCTGCCACTGAAATTGTCAAAAAAACAACAAGTACATTAACTACATTCCTTATGGATACAGTGGCTTTGATGGAATTCCCAGCATGTTTCGCCCTCAATCTGGGTTTCCTCGGGGGATTCTGTCCACTTCGAGCACAAGCCTTCTAATGGGTCTCACCAAGAGCCCAAACCCCCTCCCCAGGCCCTATACTAACGATTGGGAGAGCCGGGGCACCCGGTTCCGAGTCACCTGACCACTGTAATGGCCTCTGATTGGCTACCACAGTGGTCAGTCACTGTGAAGCCCGCCCCCGTGTTTTTTCCTTTCTCTGTGAATAGAGGAGAGAGAGAGATATACATCATATCCATCTCTTTCCTTGTAGAGCAGGGGTCTCAAACTGGCAGCCCTCCAGCTGTTGCAAAACTACAAGTCCCATGAGGCATTGCAAAGCTGACAGTTACAAGCATGACTCCCACAGGCAGAGGCATGATGGGACTTGTAGTTTTGCAGCAGCTGGAGGGCCGCCAGTTTGAGACCCCTGTTGTAGAGCGAGGGGGGGAAAAAAAAAAGTGTAAATAAATACATTTTATTAAAAATATAAAATGCAATACAAAAACCTAGATCCAGTCTCGATCTAAGTCAGTGCCAGGGTTAGTGTTTGGGTCAAGTTCAGGGTTAAAGGTCAGGGTCAGTATTTATTTTAGACAGGATTTATTTATTTTTAATTCGTATTGGTGTGTGTGGTGTGTTTTTTGTTTGTTTTTTTTTAGGAAGGATTTAAAAAAAAAAAAAAATGCACTCTTGTTTCTGGGCTGTACTACGGGTACAAACAACAACTAACATACACATAAGTGATATCGCTGCGATTGTCGGGAACATTTATTTTGGTGGAAGGTTATGGTGGTAACAAGAAATTTACAGCTAAATTGTTAGTTAAAAAAAAAAAAAATAGATAAAAAAAAAAAAAAAAAATAAGAAAACTGGCCCAAAAAAAAAGAGGGATACCCATTAACGTTTTACCACCAAATGAAAGCCCAATTTGTTTGGGGGAAAATAAACGCGGTATAATCCAACTGGATGCACAAAGTAGTGGTGGCGATGGGTACAGTTTTTTACTAACGCATGTCAAAATTGTGCTGAGTTGTTTTTTAACCTTTAACCACTTCAACCCCGGAAGGATTTGCCCCCTTCCTGACCAGGCCATTTTTTGTGATATGGCACTGCGTTACTTTGTATGTATGTGTCCTTCACGCTCCCCACAAATACAGCTTTCTTTTGGTTGTATTTGATCACCTCTGTGTTTTTTATATATATTTTTTATTTTTTTTGCGCTATAAACTTAAAAAAGAGCGTCAATTTTGAAAAAAAAATAATATATTAACTTTTTGCTTAAAACGCTTCCAATATAAAAATGTGTAAAATCCAAATTTATATATATATATATATATATATATATATATATATATATATATATATATATATATATATATATATATATATAATATATATATAATAAAAATAATGCTGATCATCCACATTACTAGTAAAAATAAAAAGGTTATAAAAATACCCCATAGTTTGTAGACACAATAACTAAAATAAATATATATATATTTATTTTAGTTATTGTGTCTACAAACTATGGGGTATTTTTATAACCTTTTTATTTTTACTAGTAATGTGGACGATTAAATATATAATTTTTATTTTTTTATTTTTTGGGATTGCGGTGGACAAATCGGACACTAAGTGACACTTATTGGGGACTACAGTGATCAGTGCTAAAAAACAAAACAAAAAAAATTTAAAATGCACTCTCTGTGCTAATGACACTGGCAGGGAAGGGGTTAACATCAGGGGCAATCAAAGGGTTAAGTGTGTTCCTAGGTAGACGTGTGCACTGCCGAAAATTTTTTGTTAGTTTTCATTTTTTTTTTTTTTCATGTCATTTTGTTATAATTGTAATATCAAAAATCTGAAAAGAGAGAAAATCTGAAAATGTTGTTTTAATCATTTTTTATAAATTTTTTAGATTTGTTCCGTTTGTTTAGATGCGTCATTCGTAACGCCGGATAAATTCGTATTTGTTACGTTCACCAACAGACAAATTTGAAAGGAAATTCCGATACTTATAATTTTTAATAGTTAAGTTATTGTTTTTGGTTATTTAGAATTTTCGAAGTAAAATTTTTATATTTTTTATTTTATTTTTTTTTCGGAATTTTTTTCGTAAATTCTAATATTTCCGAATTAACTAGTTTAAAACATAATGAATTACACATGTCTATCCCTAGCAGAGGTCTCAAACTGGCGGCCCTCCAGCTGTTGCAAAACTACAAGTCCCATCATGCCTCTGCCGCAGCAATTCACGCTTGTAACTTGTCGGCCTTGCAATGCCTCATGGGACTTGTAGTTTCACAACCGTTGGGGGGGGGGGGGTGGGGGGCGCCAGTTTGAGGCCCCTTCCCATAAGGAGTGCTTTCTAATTGGGGGGGGGGGGGCGGGGGGGCGCGCGGCTTAAAAGTAGAGAGAGAGATCTGTGTTTCTGATTAGCCGGAACACAAGACCTCTCTTCTGCCTGTGAACGATTGGTGGGTCCCACCAGCCATCGCGCCCGCCGGTCCTATTGATTGGATCACGGCGGTAGCCAATCGCAGCAGGAGTGAGTCGCTGGCGGCACACGCTCCCCCTGGACCAGGAAGAGGAAACGATGTACAGGTATGATGTTTTGCGCAGCCGGGCCGCCCCGCCGCAGTTACTGGGCGATTCGGAAAGCGGTTAAAGTGATAAAAAACCCCAAATTTATTGCAGCTTACCAAGTCTTAGATGTGACGGCTGCATTCGTTTTTTTTTTTTTTTTTTTGGGCTTTCTCTCTTTTCATCGGGTGATGCAGACAGCAAGTCTGTTTGTTTTCAAAAGCACAACCTCTCTTGCAGTTACATGGATGAGACAAAACCATTTACCACTGGCAGGGGTGCTTACAATGATCAGCATTTATTGATGAGAAAAAAAACGTTATCCCAAAAGGTAAATTTAAAAAAAAAAACCTGCTGTAACAGATTATTAAGTGTGAGCGGGAGTTTGTATATCTAAATCTGCTAGTTCATCCAACACCTCCCTCCCCCCACAGACTGACAATGCTGCTATGCCTCCTGTCCTTCATCTAAAGTGGGGGGGGGGGGGGGGCGCTCTAATACAGGCTGCGAGTTGCTGGCCAGATCAACAGGTGAAAAAAAAAGAGAAAACGAATGCAGTCACATCTAGTAAGCTGCAATATATTACATTTTTGCTTTGGGGTTTAATACCGCTTTCAATTTGTGAAGGAGGTAGAGAGCGGTCAACGCGTGCGTGCGTGCGTGTGCGTGCGTGTGTGTTTTAGAATATAGTGATTTATTAATACAGGTAGACCACAGAAAATACAATGGCTTAAGTATTTCAGTCATCCATGGTTATGGTGGCTAACTGCCGAAATGCGTTGCCGTATTTTCAGTACTCCGCCTGCATTAATCGCTTTATTCGGAAGAATGAGTTGCCGGCTCCCTCGTGTTGTCCTGGGTATTGGGAAGACGCCACGAACCAGAGCACCGTCTGCTCGCCTCCTCGGGGGATTTGTCTGGGCGTTGCCCAGATATAATACCAATATAAATGATAGCGTGTGTGTAATATTTTTTTGGAATTATTTATTATATAATAATAATAAAAAAATATAATTATAATAAAATTAAAAATTATTACTATACATTTTTTTTAATAATAAAATGAATAATATGTTTATTATTATACATTTTATTATTTTATTATTAAAATGTATAGTAGTAATATATATTTTTTTAAATATAATTTTATTACAATATTCTAGATTTATAATACATTTTATAAAAAAAAAAATAGTATTATTCATTTTATATTTTCTTGGTTCGTTATGGATCAAGTAAGGGAAGGCTTTCATGGTCTGTCCGGTCTTTTGTGTTACTATGTAAGAAGCAATAAGGGCGCCGCCCCAATGGTCAAAGAGTCCAAAATGGTATATAATTTTTAAGATGTCCAGTTAACCCCTTGCTGACCGGCCTAGAACTTTTACTGCTACAGGGCGGCAGCTGTGCACCAGATCGTGTGTGTGTGTGTGTGTGTGTATGTGTCTATATATAATGACTCTACCGGGTCATTGCCTACGCGTTTCGTCAGACTTCCTCAGGGGGCTGTAGGAAGTATATATCGTGATGTTTTCATTCTATTGTACCCTTTATGGAGTGTGTCTATTGACAGGATCATGCAAATATTCCCCATAATACCCTGGAAATTTTATATATATATATATATATTATTTTATAGTGTGTGTGTGTATATATGTGATCCCGCACTTCCGCCTGCAGGATAAGTGCACGCTGCTTCTGGTGTGATAATCCACAAATCCAGCCTGTCTGCATGAAAACATAAGCAGGCAGAGCTTCTAGTCCTGTGCTTCTAGCCGCCCAGTCATGAAGGGGGGTAAATCTCCCACAGGACAAGTGGTTAAATAAGAAGAAGCCCAACACTTATCGGGGTTCAGACATTCACTTCATCAGGACCTCAAATATGACCGACTCGACTGTCTTGTTATAATAATGTATATAGCAGTGATGGGGAACCTCGGCACCCCAGATGTTTTGGAACTGCATTTCCCATGATGCTCAACTACACTGCAGGGTGCAGGGGCATCATGGGAAATGTAGTTCCTAAACCTCTGGGGTGCCGAGGTTCCCCCATCACTGGTATATAGGGAGATCCCGCCAACGGCAGTGTTGAAACTTCATGTTACCGAATCCTTAAAGTGGAAGTGAACTTCTCCTCCTTTACAACCCTCCTGGTTTGAAGGTCGTCCTTTAACCCTTTTACTGCCTCCAACGCCTACAGTGGATAAAAAGTCTACACACCCCGGGGGGTAAAACGTCTGGTTTCTGTGATTTAAAAAAATGAAACAAAGATAAATAATTTCAGAACTTTTTCTACTTTTTTTTTTTTTTTTTTTATGTGATCCTATAAACTGTACAACTCAGGAGAACAACAAACAGAAATATTTTAGGTGGAGAGAAGTAAAAATAAAAAAAAAAAAAATCTGGTTGCACAAGTTTGCACACCCCATCACTAATACTTTTTGGGGAAGCCTCTTTTGATGTTATTCCAGCCCCCTGTTTTTGGGGCTCAGTCTATCGGCATGGCACATCCTGACTTGGCAGAATTTGCCCAAAAACACTCCAAATTTGTCAGCAAAAGGGTTAAGCCCTGATGAAGGGGGAGTGTCTGAACCTCTGAAACGCGTAGACTTTTTTCTACTGATTATCTAACAAAATACCATATTGGACTCTTTGCCTATGGCACCCTAGTGATTGGATAGGCTGCATTCTCAGTGATGTCATTGCAGCCTATCCAATCATTAGAGAGCGATGACATCACTGAGAATGCAGCCTATCCAATCACTAGAGAGCATTCTCAGTGATGTCCACCGCTCTCTAGTGATTGGATAGGCTCCCTTCTCAGTGATGTCGTCGCTCTCTAGTGATTAGATAGGCTGCATTGTCAGTGATGTCACCGCTCTCTAGTGATTGGATAGGCTGCATTGTCAGTGATGTCACCGCTCTCTAGTGATTGGATAGGCTGCATTGTCAGTGATGTCACCGCTCTCTAGTGATTGGATAGGCCGCATTCTCAGTGATGTCACCTCTCTCTAGTGATTGGATAGGCTGCATTCTCAGTGATGTCACCGCTCTCTAGTGATTGGATAGGCTGCATTCTCAGTGATGTCACCGCTCTCTAGTGATTGGATAGGCCGCATTCTCAGTGATGTCACCGCTCTCTAGTGATTGGATAGGCTGCATTCTCAGTGATGTCACCGCTCTCTAGTGATTGGATAGGCTGCATTCTCAGTGATGTCACCGCTCTCTAGTGATTGGATAGGCGGCATTCTCAGTGATGGCATCGCTCTCTAGTGATTGGCTAGGCTGCATTCTCAGTAATGTCATCGCTCTCTAGTGATTGGATAGGCTGCATTCTCAGTGATGTCACCGCTCTCTAGTGATTGGATAGGCTCCCTTCTCAGTGATGTCACCTCTCTCATTTTTTTTTTCTGTATGTCCACCTTTGTTCTGTAGCGTTGCACTTCCAGCGCTGAGGTCGTGTTTTGCACCATCCTGAGATCTCCTCCTCAGGACGAGATGATGGACCCCGTAGACCTTTCCAGAAGGATTGATTCTCTGGAATCAAAAATCCTCTTTGAAGTCCAGGGACTTGTGTGTGGATGTCGTATCGGTAATGTAGAGCCGTATAATAAGGATTTGATTACATGCCGGTGCAGCGTTAGTGGTGAGACTCTGAGAGTTGGCTCTGTCCTGGCTCTCTAGGGGGTCCCCATATTTCATGTGAAGAATTAATTAGGATGCCTGGAACCATTTATTGGGCTCCTGATGACGGTATTGGATTGCTGCGATTGATTTTTCCAGCCGCTGCCCAGTTGGCTTTCGCTTTTTGTTGAGTTTTCATCCGATGCTGACATTCTCAACTGCTTTGTTTTTATTTACTCACTGCGTCGGCCAGACGAAACGTCAAGTGCTGCCATGGCACAAATAAGCGTTTTTTATTTGGCATGAACAGTCTTGCTGTGTTTTTTATTTTTTCTTCGGGTTTTTTTTTTTTTTTTTTTAATGGTCATTT
Organism: Lithobates pipiens; assembly: GCF_037356315.1. Classification (NCBI taxonomy): domain Eukaryota; kingdom Metazoa; phylum Chordata; class Amphibia; order Anura; family Ranidae; genus Lithobates; species Lithobates pipiens. The sequence continues at coordinate 3,060,959 of NW_027507825.1, forward strand.
GTGGACAATGGGCTTTCTGTATAGCAGATGTTGTATCAGAAGGAATCCCTGTGATCATTTAGATGTGCGTGCAGAAGCATGGTTGGGGGGGGGGGGGGGGCTGCTTAATCCTGTCTTCTCTGATCCTCCCCTTTTGCCAGTGTCCCCATCACATCTCACAGAGCCTTTGGAGTCACTCTGCACGTGCTCAGTCTGGTGTGCATTACTAGAGCATTTTATTTATTTTTTTCTTGGGAACGTGCATGTGATTAGCACAGAGCCAATCAGCACTGTCCAGAAGGTCAGGCGTCATGCAGCCTCATAAGTCAGTCAGCGTAGAATGAAAACTCCTACACGCTTCAACCAGACACTGATAGTCACAAGACTGCTATATAAATTATGCTGATGAGAGGGTGTTTGGCAGTTTATATTTACTAAAATAATTGTGTTTCCATGATCTGTGTACTAAGAGAGCAGATATAGTGAGGGCATGGCTCCTAGGGGGAGCAGATATAGTGAGGGCATGGCTCCTAGGGGGAGCAGATATAGTGAGGGCATGGCTCCTGGGGGGAGCAGATATAGTGAGGGCATGGCTCCTGGGGGGGCAGCAGATATAGTGAGGGCATGGCTCCTGGGGGGAGCAGATATAGTGAGGGCATGGCTCCTGGGGGGGCAGCAGATATAGTGAGGGCATGGCTCCTGGGGGGAGCAGATATAGTGAGGGCATGGCTCCTGGGGGGGCAGCAGATATAGTGAGGGCATGGCTCCTGGGGGGAGCAGATATAGTGAGGGCATGGCTCCTGGGGGGAGCAGATATAGTGAGGGCATGGCTCCTGGGGGGAGCAGATATGGTGAGCGGCAGGCTCCTGGGGGGAGCAGATATAGTGAGCGGCAGGCTCCTGGGGGGAGCAGATATAGTGAGCGGCAGGCTCCTGGGGGGGAGCAGATATAGTGAGCGGCAGGCTCCTGGGGGGGAGCAGATTTAGTGTGGGCATGGCTCCTGGGGGGAGCAGATATAGTGTGGGCATGGCTCCTGGGGGGAGCAGATATAGTGAGGGCATGGCTCCTGGGGGGAGCAGATATGGTGAGCGGCAGGCTCCTGGGGGGAGCAGATATGGTGAGCGGCAGGCTCCTGGGGGGAGCAGATATGGTGAGCGGCAGGCTCCTGGGGGGAGCAGATATGGTGAGCGGCAGGCTCCTGGGGGGAGCAGATATGGTGAGCGGCAGGCTCCTGGGGGGGAGCAGATATGGTGAGCGGCAGGCTCCTGGGGGGGAGCAGATATAGTGAGTGGCAGGCTCCTGGGGGGGAGCAGATATAGTGAGCGGCAGGCTCCTGGGGGGGAGCAGATATAGTGAGCGGCAGGCTCCTGGGGGGGAGCAGATATAGTGAGCGGCAGGCTCCTGGGGGGGAGCAGATATAGTGAGCGGCAGGCTCCTGGGGGGGAGCAGATATAGTGAGCGGCAGGCTCCTGGGGGGGAGCAGATATAGTGAGCGGCAGGCTCCTGGGGGGGAGCAGATATAGTGAGCGGCAGGCTCCTGGGGGGGAGCAGATATAGTGAGCGGCAGGCTCCTGGGGGGGAGCAGATATAGTGAGCGGCAGGCTCCTGGGGGGGAGCAGATATAGTGAGCGGCAGGCTCCTGGGGGGGGAGCAGATATAGTGAGGGCAGGCTCCTGGGGGGGGAGCAGATATAGTGAGCGGCAGGCTCCTGGGGGGGAGCAGATATAGTGAGCGGCAGGCTCCTGGGGGGGAGCAGATATAGTGAGGGCAGGCTCCGGGGTTTAGTAACACTTTAATCAAATCCTCCTACATAAATCATACCTGTTTTATCTCACAACACAGAGCTAAAGGCCCGTACACACGATACGAAAATCGGAAGACAAATTTCGTCCGAACGATCTGCCGATTTTCGGATCGTTAGTGTGGTGCTTCCGAACAGCCAATTCCGTTTATTTGTCCGACAAAAGCTGGATGTGCAGACTATTAAAATTTTTGTCGTACGTCAACTCAACGTCCGGTTTTCATTTAATTTGTGCGGGTTCCGTACGAAAATAATCTTAAGAGCAAGACTGCGCATGCTCGGAAACAAAAGAATACTTACAAAAGTATTCAACGCGTTCCGTCGCTTCTGACGTTGTATTCTGTCATAGGAGAATTTTTGTATTGTGAGTAACCTCTTCATGCAACAAAAAAAAAAACGGACGAACAGTCGTCCGAAAATCAGATTGTGTTTAGGAGGCTTTAGGCTGCATTCACACCTGAGCGCTTTCGGCTCGTAAAACATCTGAACATTCTGTCACCTGAAGCAAAACGCCTGAAGCTCAAAAAAAGTACCAATGTAAAAAATTGTAAAATGCCTATAACCTGCCTAAAAAGAAGCTCCTGTGCTTTTTCTTTTTGAGCTCCAGGCGTTTTTGCTTCAGGTGACAGAACGCTCAGATGTGAACGGGGCCTCTTTTAAATGAACGGGATTTTGCCTGTTGGGTGTTTTTGGAACTTTTGATTTGAGCGTTTTACGAGCTGAAAACGCTCAGGTGTGAACGCAGCCTTAAGCCTCGTACACGCAATCAGATTTTCTGCCTAGGCAGATTACGGGGCGTTTTTTACTGCTTTTTACATTTGTGACCTTTTGGACCTCAAAACACCTGTACAAAAAACACTGTAAAAAAAAAAAAAAAAATGCCCTAAAAAAAACACTCAAACGATATGCTCAGGTGTGAGTGCAGCCTGAGTGTAATCTGAGACCTGAGTGGCGAGAATGGACACCTCCCTTTTACACAATCTCATAGGGAAACCTATAAACCAAAAGTTTTAGAATTATGCTAATACCTGAGATGACTTGCTCAACGGAGTCCAAAATATCAGCAAACTAGTCCAGATTTGAAAGGGTTAATCTCTAGTCCAGGTACACTCAAAACGAGTGGGATCTTGAATCTGTAAACAAAAAAGACAGATGGCGCCCATGCACTTTGTGCCGTTGTTTGTTCATAGGGAAACGTGTAACGCTGAGGCTGTCAAGCACCTGCTGTGTGCTGGAATGTGGGCTGGGATTGCCTGGTGTCCACATCGACTGTCAGAAGTGACTTGTACAGATAGCAGAGGAATGAGAGAGGAAATGTGCCAGAAACCGTGAAATCAGGCCAAAACAGAAGTACAGTTAAATCACACTAGTTTAATAATAAAAGTAAAAAGAACAAACGTAGTAGAAAGTTCAGTAACCGGAACGGATAGTCAGCCAAGCCAGAAGTCAGGGATCAATGTAGCGGAACAGCAAGCAGGATCTGGAGCCCAGAAGGGGTGTCAGCAAAGTAAGTCTTGAACAGGAATGCAGGAGATAGTCTCTGTGATGTTGACGAAGGCAGAGTTCTCTGGACTGGGCGGCTTAAGTAGGCAGGACTGTGACGAGCAGGATCATCAACAGCTGCGTAACTGTGGAGAGATAGGAGCTGGCAGTTAGCCGACAGCTGAGCGGCAGTTCAGAGAAGGAAGGGCTGAGCCCAGCCCGGACGAGATGGAAATAACACTAGGTTCTTTGGATGGAGGTCACATGATGTGCGGGTTCCTCTGGCGATGGGTGGTCTTCAGTTCTGGAGAGTAAATAACACTAGGATCTTTGGATGGAGGTCACATGATGTGCGGGTTCCTCTGGTGGTGGGTGGTCTTCAATTCTGGAGAGTAAATGACACTAGGATCTTTGGATGGAGGTCACATGATGTGCGGGTTCCACTGGTGGTGGGTGGTCTTCAATTCTGGAGAGTAAATGACACTAGGATCTTTGGATGGAGCTCACATGATGTGCGGGTTCCACTGGTGGTGGGTGGTCTTCAATTCTGGAGAGTAAATGACACTAGGATCTTTGGATGGAGGTCACATGATGTGAGGGTTCCACTGGTGGTGGGTGGTCTTCAATTCTGGAGAGTAAATAACACTAGGTTCTTTGGATCAAGCTCACATGATGTCACTGGTGGTGGGTGGTCTTCAATTCTGGAGAGTAAATGACACTAGGATCTTTGGATGGAGGTCACATGATGTGCGGGTTCCACTGGTGGTGGGTGGTCTTCAATTCTGGAGAGTAAATGACACTAGGATCTTTGGATGGAGGTCACATGATGTGCGGGTTCCTCTGGTGGTGGGTGGTCTTCAATTCTGGAGAGTAAATGACACTAGGATCTTTGGATGGAGGTCACATGATGTGCGGGTTCCACTGGTGGTGGGTGGTCTTCAATTCTGGAGAGTAAATGACACTAGGATCTTTGGATGGAGCTCACATGATGTGCGGGTTCCACTGGTGGTGGGTGGTCTTCAATTCTGGAGAGTAAATGACACTAGGATCTTTGGATGGAGGTCACATGATGTGAGGGTTCCACTGGTGGTGGGTGGTCTTCAATTCTGGAGAGTAAATAACACTAGGTTCTTTGGATCAAGCTCACATGATGTGCGGGTTCCACTGGTGGTGGGTGGTCTTCAATTCTGGAGAGTAAATGACACTAGGATCTTTGGATGGAGGTCACATGATGTGCGGGTTCCACTGGTGGTGGGTGGTCTTCAATTCTGGAGAGTAAATGACACTAGGATCTTTGGATGGAGGTCACATGATGTGCGGGTTCCTCTGGTGGTGGGTGGTCTTCAATTCTGGAGAGTAAATGACACTAGGATCTTTGGATGGAGGTCACATGATGTGCGGGTTCCACTGGTGGTGGGTGGTCTTCAATTCTGGAGAGTAAATGACACTAGGATCTTTGGATGGAGCTCACATGATGTGCGGGTTCCACTGGTGGTGGGTGGTCTTCAATTCTGGAGAGTAAATGACACTAGGATCTTTGGATGGAGGTCACACGATGTGCGGGTTCCTCTGGTGGTGGGTGGTCTTCAATTCTGGAGAGTAAATGACACTAGGATCTTTGGATGGAGCTCACATGATGTGCGGGGTTCCACTGGTGGTGGGTGGTCTTCAATTCTGGAGAGTAAATGACACTAGGATCTTTGGATGGAGGTCACATGTGAGGGTTCCTCTGGTGGTGGGTGGTCTTCAATTCTGGAGAGTAAATAACACTAGGTTCTTTGGATTGAGCTCACATGATGTGCGGGTTCCACTGGTGGTGGGTGGTCTTCAATTCTGGAGAGTAACACTAGGATCTTTGGATGGAGGTCACATGATGTGAAGGTTCCTCTGGCGGTGGGTGGTCTTCAATTCTGGAGAGTAAATAACACTAGGTTCTTTGGATTGAGCTCACATGATGTGCGGGTTCCACTGGTGGTGGGTGGTCTTCAATTCTGGAGAGTAACACTAGGATCTTTGGATGGAGGTCACATGATGTGAAGGTTCCTCTGGCGGTGGGTGGTCTTCAATTCTGGAGAGTAAATAACACTAGGTTCTTTGGATTGAGCTCACATGATGTGCGGGTTCCACTGGTGGTGGGTGGTCTTCAATTCTGGAGAGTAACACTAGGATCTTTGGATGGAGGTCACATGATGTGAAGGTTCCTCTGGCGGTGGGTGGTCTTCAATTCTGGAGAGTAAATAACACTAGGATCTTTGGATGGAGGTCACACGATGTGCGGGTTCCTCTGGTGGTGGGTGGTCTTCAATTCTGGAGAGTAAATAACACTAGGATCTTTGGATGGAGGTCACACGATGTGCGGGTTCCACTGGTGGTGGGTGGTCTTCAATTCTGGAGAGTAACACTAGGATCTTTGGATGGAGGTCACATGATGTGAAGGTTCCTCTGGCGGTGGGTGGTCTTCAATTCTGGAGAGTAAATAACACTAGGTTCTTTGGATTGAGCTCACATGATGTGCGGGTTCCACTGGTGGTGGGTGGTCTTCAATTCTGGAGAGTAACACTAGGATCTTTGGATGGAGGTCACATGATGTGAAGGTTCCTCTGGCGGTGGGTGGTCTTCAATTCTGGAGAGTAAATAACACTAGGTTCTTTGGATTGAGCTCACATGATGTGCGGGTTCCACTGGTGGTGGGTGGTCTTCAATTCTGGAGAGTAACACTAGGATCTTTGGATGGAGGTCACATGATGTGAAGGTTCCTCTGGCGGTGGGTGGTCTTCAATTCTGGAGAGTAAATAACACTAGGATCTTTGGATGGAGGTCACACGATGTGCGGGTTCCACTGGTGGTGGGTGGTCTTGAATCCCTGGAGAATACCACGTGATGTACTGACCTGCCGCAGTTCTGTTTTTAGCTTTCTCCTGTAACCTCAAGTTGGCATGATGACATACCTCTACGGGGCAGGCAACCTCGGAACGCTAGCTGTGGCGAGACTACAAACCCCATGAAACATTGCAGGACTGACGGCCACACGCATGGCGTCCAGTAGGTGAGGCGCAATGGGATTGTATTCTTACCACAACTGGAGTGCCAGGGTTGCCTATCCTGCTGGTTAGGTGATCCAAACAACACAAAACAATCTGCTGTGCTCAGGAGCTTGGTCCATGTGCAAGTGGTGTAGCCCAACCCTTTGGATAAAATATGGAACGTCCAATGTCTTGCTGCCCTCCTCAGAACAGTGGGTGTTCTTAAAGAAGGAACCAGATGGCATCTCAAAAGGCCATTTGCGATGCCATCTGGTTCCTCCTAATACCCGCTCCAGGTTGCAGGTGTCCAGAAGACACGGTTTCCGAATTCTTGGAGCAATTAAGCTGCCTTTTGTTTTTTAAGTTTTTGTTTTGTGAGTATGATTCTTGCTTTTATTATTTTAAATAAATGTTATCTTTGGTAATGCACAAGGTCGGTGCACCCTCCCTCTTTTTCTATATGGTTGGTTGGGTGATGCTGGGCATCATTTAACCTGAATGTGGGCTGATGCTGGACAACGTGCCTACCCTGCTCTACAGAGTTGGTTGGGTGGGTGATGCTGGGCATCATTTAACCTGGAAGAGGTCTGACGCTAGACAACAGGCATTAAATCTATGAAGGACCGCCTTGGATATAGGGCTAGTAATACACTTATGCCGCATACAGACGACCGGACTTTCCAGCTGAGTTCTGACCGACTTTCCAAATGAACGGACTTGGCCACACACAATCGCATCAAAGTCCGAGGGATTCGAACGTGATGACGTACGACTGGACTAGAATAAGGAAGTTCATAGCCAGTAGCCAGTAGCCAATAGCTGCCCTATCGTCGGTTTTCGTCTGCTGGACCAGCATACAGACGAGCGGATTTCTCCATAGGGACTGGGTCCGGTGGAGTTCCGGCGCAAAAATTTGAAACCTGTTCTATTGCTCAAGTCCTTCAGATTTTTGGACAGCAAAGGTCCGATGGAGCCCACACACGATCAAATTTTCTGACGGATTCGTTCCGTCGGACCTTTGCTGTCGAGGTTTGGTCGTGTGTACGCGCCATTGGGTTGCTTTTTTGTTTTTAAATAACTGCTAGGCTGCGTATTTCGTAAGTTCCTGGGCTTTAAAGAATGAATGTTAAAATTTGGGCACAAGTCAAGTTGCGAGAGGTCATTGCCCCCATTACTTTTACATTTTTAGCATCGGTTCCCTTTTTTAAATATGACCCAGAACCTCCGCTAATGACACAGAAGGGACTGGGATATAGGCGCACCCACAGCGCGATGGCAGGCCAAGAGCGCTTACATGGGGGCTGCGAGAAGTCCGTGTTCTGGGACTTTGTTGTTCTGTTCCTATGCTACTAAAGGCTGTTTGGATGACTTCATTCTCAGGCCGGTGCCAAGCCCACAAAGGCTGAGCCTCTTGGCCTCCGAGGCCTGAAGACATTATACAACGGATGTTGCTTGCGTGCAGCAGTTGTAAATCAGCCGCTGGAACCAAACCTCGCGTTACATAATTCAATACAGACATGCTTCGCCGTTGTGGATTTTACTACAAAACGGAGCCCAGATTTCACTGGGTGACGCCCCCCCCCCCCTTCCTTTTTTTTTTTTTTTCACATCTCTGGGTGGGGGGGGGGAAGGACTGATTGCCACAAAAGTTTTCTTACAACCTGGTTTAGATAACCACTGGAGACGTATTCTGCTGTGGCCTATCCTCCCCCCGAAGCTGATGGAGTGCACAAGTGGGTGGTTGGCATGACTGGGTCTTGGTTACCACCATAGCTGGCTGTTGACTTTTGTTGCTTCTCCTGGATGACCTGCCACCTGAAGGGTTGTTTTCCAAGAATATTTTTTTCTAATGGCTCAGTTTTTAGATGGGTCCCGATGATGATGAGCGTGTTTTACTACCGTCCATCTTCCCCCGACGCTGATGGAGAGCACATGTGGCTATAGTTGGCTTTTGACCTTTTGTCGCCTCTCCTGGATACCCTCATCCTCCTGGGGAAGTTGTCCAAGCACAGGTGACCTGCCATCTGTTGGGTTAGTTTCCAACAAAAATGTTTTCTTTTATGTTCAGTTTAGATGGGCTCTGGCATATTTTACTACCATCACCTGGGGCTGATGGCGCTTGTGGGCAGTCAGCAGGTATTGAATTGGTTAGTGCTGTAGCTGGCTGTTGCTTCACCTGGATGCCCTCACCCCCTTCCAGGAAAGTTGTTGTCCAGGCACAGGTGACCTGCCACCAGGAGGGTTGATTTCCAACAAAAAAATGGTGGTTGGTTGGCCGCTGTGGTATTGGTTAATGGTTAACACCATAAATGGATTTTGTCTTCTGTTACTACTTCTCCTGTGTGCCCTCATTTCTTTACCGATACGTTATCCAAGCACGGGTCACCTGACTTCTGGAGAATTCCCCCCCCCCCCCCCCTAAAAAAAAAAATAAATAAATCTTAATTTGGTTTAGATTTAGGTCCTGATGGCATATTCCACTGCCTTCCACCCTCCCCCGGGGATGATAGATCGCACGTGTGGGTGGTTGGCAGGATTGGGACTTGGTTACCGCTATAGCTGACTGTTGCTTTTCCCGGATGCCCTCATCCCCTTCTAGGAAAGCTGTGCAAGCACAGGTGACCTGTTACCTTAAAGGCCAAGTTCACTTTTTTTCCCCTAAATTGCAGCTCCCTTAGCCACCAATATAGCGTTCGTGTACGTATTTAAAAAAAAAAAAAAAAAAATCAAAGCTTTCCATAAAATCTACAGACACGTGCCTTGCTGTCCTACATCCATGATTCCAAACGTATCTATTGCTTCCATCTTACGTCCTTACAGACTAGAGGTCATGACACAGGAAGGAGTTGACCAGCTGACCTCGTTGGCACACGCCCTGCATCATCCACCCTCCCATTCCCAGGTGCACGTTTTTTTTAACCACTTAGCAACCGGCCCATAGCCGAATGACAGCTACAGGGCGGTTGGTTAACTCCGGGAGGGCATACTATGACATCCTCCCAGAATTTTGCGCTCACCCCCTTGGGGAAGCGCACCCTAGAACACCCGTGACCGCTGGGTCCTGATCGTGGCCGTTTACCACGTGATCTCGCCGTCAAATGACGGAGCATTTCACTTGTAAACGGCGTCATGGCGGCACGGAGCTTGGTGCGTTTTTTTTTTTGTTTTTTTTTTTTGTTTTTTTTTTTAGCACAGCCCATTTAAATCGGCGGGCTTCCCTATGCGTGTCACAAGAAAAAACGAGCCACAAAACGTTCGCTCCCCACTATGCTAGATGTGAATGGGGCCTGAAAGGGAAATTGGTACGAGAACAATGAGGCTCCAGTCATATCTGTGCGTTTCCTTGCGTTTCAGACATGTGTTGCACCAAAAATCACAGTAAAAAACACACCAAGCTCCACTCAAAAAAAATAAATAAATTCCGAAGCTTCTTTGAGGCGATTGCTGTGTGTGGGGCGGCCCATTCAGGTGGGTGGGCTGCCCTATGTGTGATGAGTGAAAATGTTCCAAAACCCCTCCCCCACCTCGCTTAAAAACAAAAAAAAAATGCATGTGGGTATGCGAGTTGTGAACGGGGCATGACAGCTCAAAGTTTTTGTCCACTCCCTCCTATGTACTTTTATATAGATCACCATACACTATGCAATCTGTGTATTTAGTGAGAAGGATGATGATCACTGATTGCATTTCATTTAAAAAAAATGTGCACCTGGGAATGGGAGGGAGGATGATGCAGGGCGTGTGCCAATGAGGTCAGCTGGTCATCTCCTTCCTGTGCCATGACCTCTAGTTTGTAAGGAAGTAAGATGGAAGCAATAGATACGTTTGGAATCATGGATGCAGGACAGTAAGGTACGCGTCTGTGAATTTTATGGAAAGCTTTGATGTTTTTGCAAAAAAAGTACATGAATGCTCTATTGGTGCATAGGGGAGCTGGAATTTAGGGGGGGGGGGGGGAAAGGTTTACTTAACCTTAGCCTTCGAGGTTTGATTTCCCACATAAAATATTTCTTATGGCTTGGTTAAGATGGGCCCTGTTGGCGTATTCTGCTACTATCCGTCCTGGGGCTGATGAAGAGCGCAGGTGGGCTTTTAGCAGGTGTGGCATTGGTTGGTGCCATAGCTGGCTTTTTGACTTATTTTGCTTCCCCCAGATATCCTCCTCTCTTACCAGGGAAAGTTGTCCAAGCGTAGGTGGCCTGCCACTTACACCAGGGGTGGGCAAATTACGATGCCGGAGCCTTCTCCTTGTAATAACTAGTGAACCAGGCAAGGGCAAGGGCAACAAAGCTATTAGTTATGTGATCTTAGTTATGAGGAAAGGGTGTGAGCTCTGAACTTATTCTCTCTGGAGAAGAGACGCCTGAGAGGGGATATGATTTCATTATCTAAATACAGGACTGGTGACCCCACAATATATAAATACCGGACTGGTGACCCCACAATATATAAATACCAGACTGGTGACCCCACAATATATAAATACCAGACTGGTGACCCCACAATATATAAATACCAGACTGGTGACCCCACAATAGGGAGAACATTTTTTCCGCAGGAGGGAGTTTAACAAGACTCGTGGCCACTCATTAAAATTAGAAGAAAAGAGGTTTAACCTTAAACTACGTAGAAGGTTCTTTACTGTAAGAGCGGCAAGGATGTGGAATTCCCTTCCACAGGCGGTGGTCTCAGCAGGGGGGCATCGATAGTTTCAAGAAACTATTAGATGATCACCTGAACGACTGCAACATACATGATACACAATGTAATACTGACATATAATCGCACACATGGGTTGGGCTTGATGGACTTTTTTTTCAACCTCGCCTACTATGTAACCTCAAAAATGAGGCAGCGGGTCTCCTTTTTGGTTACCTGGCTCCTGGGATTTGTTCCGCCCTGACCTAAGCCGCATGGGCAGTGCCAGTGACTGTAGCCTATAGACATTGGTGACTGAGTCGGTGTCATGGGAACACCATTCGGCAGATTTGCAGCTGGTCTGATGTAGGCCCGACCCCATTTACCATAAGGGCTCTTTCAGAAAAATGGGCAGCTGAGCCATGGTTTTACCGCACACCTACACTGTAACATTACAGTTGGACGGCGCTGATTAGTTGGCTGTTTTTTTTTTTTTTTTTTATTGTTTCCATTAATCGGCTAATCGCCTTTAAAAAAAAAAAAAAAAAAAAAAGAAGAAGAAAAAAAGTGTGGTGTATAATTTTGTTTATATATAAAGTTTAAAAAAAGGCAATTTATTCCTAAATATACGCAGGGAAAACTATAAATCGCCAACTATATGGTTAGGGAGTAAAATCTTTAATCTACTCTGAGAATAACAGACATAATAGATATACTGTATATACTATTAGAGGGGCTGTAGTGTGTGTGTGTGTGTGTGTGTGTGTGTGTGTATATACTATTAGAGGGGATACATACTGTATATAAGAGGAGATATATACTATTAGAGGATATATACTGTATATACTATTAGAGGGGCTATATTGTGTATATACTATTAGAGGGGATATATACTGTATATAAGAGGAGATATATAATATTAGAGGGGCTATATTGTGTGTGTGTGTGTGTGTGTGTGTATGTATATGTATATATGTGTGTGTGTGTGTGTGTGTATATATGTGTATATGTATGTATGTGTGTGTGTATATATATATATATATGAGGAGGTATGTGTACACACACACTATGGTATTAGAGGATATATACTGTATATACTATTAGAGGAGATATATGGTTAGGGAGGAAAGTCTTTAATCCACTTTGAGAATAACAGACAGAGAGAGAGATACTGTATATACCATTGGAGGAGATATACTGTATATACTATTAGAGGCTAGATGAACTACGGTATATTTACTGTTATGCCGCGTACACACAATAAAATTGTCCGGCGTACTTAGTCCGCCGAAATGCATTTCATCGGACAATTCGATCGTGTGTGTGGGCTTCAGCGGACTTTCTCAGCGTAAACTTGGGTTTCAGCGGACAATACGTTCGTCAGTGTGCTAGTCCGGCGGACTAAGAATGACGCATGCTCAGAAGCAAGCACGAGAAGGAAGCTATTGGCTACTGGCTATTGAACTTCCTTTTTCTAGTCCCGTCGTACGCGCTGTACGTCATCACGCTAGCAAACGCCGGACTTTCTGTGTGTCCGTGTGCGGCCAAGTTCGTTCGGTAGAAAGTCCACCGGACTATCCGCCGGATTGTTTGCCGGACTAAGTACGCCGGACAATTCGATCGTGTGTACACGGCATTAGAGTGTATATACTATTAGAGGGGACATACTGTATATACTATTGGAGGGCATATACACTATGAGGAGATGTAATGTATATACTATTGGAGGGCATATATACTATGAGGAGATATAATGTATATACTATTAGAGGGGATATATACTATGAGGCGATATAATGTATATACCAGTGATGGAGAACGCGTGGCACGCGTGCCGCTGCCGGCACGCCAAGCCGCCTCTGAAGGCACGCAGTGACAACACCGTTAATTCGTCCGCTCCCGCGAACTACATGTCCCACAGTCCTCTGGGATAGCTGTGATGCGTCCGAGTGGGCATGGCGCATGCTCTGAGCGCTGAAGCCACGCCCCCATTCTAGAACATCTGACGCACCTGTTGACGTGCCTGCGTGGGAAATCGCCTGACACACGGAGGACACCAGCGGAGCCTCACCCTACCCCACACTGACTTCAACAACAAAAAAGTGAGTTTTATAACCAATTGCCGACCGGGCCATAGCCAAAAGATGGCTACAGCACGGTCGGCTTATTCTGGGAGGGCGTCCATGGACGCCCTCCCAGAATCTTGCTCCCGCGTGCCCTACAGTGTGAGGGGTGAGGGGAAGAGGGAGAGAGATGCAATTCTATGCCCATACTATTCAATATTCTTTCAATACTCTGCAGTACCCTGCCCATACTCTGCAATACCCTGCCCATACTATGCAATACTCTGCAGTACCCTGACAATACTCTGCAGTACCCTGACAATACTCTGCAGTACCCTGCCCATACTATGCAATACTCTGCAGTACCCTGCCCATACTATGCAATACTCTGCAGTACCCTGGCCATACTCTGCAGTACCCTGCCCATACTATGCAATATTCTGCAGTACCCTGCCCATACTATGCTATACTCTGCAGTACCCTGACAATACTATGCAATACTCTGCAGTACCCTGCCCATACTATGCAATACTCTGCAGTACCCTGCCCATACTATGCAATACTCTGCAGTACCCTGCCCATACTATGCAATACTCTGCAGTACCCTGCCCATACTATGCAATACCCTGCAGTACCCTGCCCATACTATGCAATACCCTGCAGTACCCTGCCCATACTATGCAATACTCTGCAGTACCCTGCCCATACTATGCAATACTCTGCAGTACCCTGTCCATACTATGCAATACTCTGCAGTACCCTGGCCATACTCTGCAGTACCCTGTCCATACTATGCAATACTCTGCAGTACCCTGGCCATACTCTGCAGTACCCTGTGCGTACTATGCAATATTCTGCAGTACCCTGTGCGTACTATGCAATATTCTGCAGTACCCTGTGCGTACTATGCAATATTCTGCAGTACCCTGTGCGTACTATGCAATACTCTGCAGTACCCTGTCCGTACTATGCAATACTCTGCAGTACCCTGTCCATACTATGCCATACTCTGCAGTACCCTGGCCATACTCTGCAGTACCCTGGCCATACTCTGCAGTACCCTGGCCATACTCTGCAGTACCCTGGCCATACTCTGCAGTACCCTGGCCGTACTCTGCAATACTCTGCAGTACCCTGTCCGTACTCTGCAATACTCTGCAGTACCCTGTCCGTACTATGCAATACTCTGCAGTACCCTGTCCGTACTATGCAATACTCTGCAGTACCCTGCCCGTACTATGCAATACTCTGCAGTACCCTGCCCGTACTATGCAATACTCTGCAGTACCCTGCCCGTACTATGCAATACTCTGCAGTACCCTGCCCGTACTATGCAATACTCTGCAGTACCCTGTCCGTACTATGCAATACTCTGCAGTACCCTGCCCGTACTATGCAATACTCTGCAGTACCCTGCCCATACTATGCAATACTCTGCAATACCCTGCCCATACTATGCAATACTCTGCAATACCCTGCCCATACTATGCAGTACCCTGTCCATACCATGCAATACTCTGCAGTACCCTGCCCATACCATGCAATACTCTGCAGTACCCTGCCCATACTCTGCGATACTCTGCAGTACCTTGCCCATACTATGCAATACCCTGCAGTACCCTGCCCGTACTATGCAATACTCTGCAGTACCCTGCCCGTACTATGCAATACTCTGCAGTACCCTGCCCGTACTATGCAATACTCTGCAGTACCCTGCCCGTACTATGCAATACTCTGCAGTACCCTGCCCATACTATGCAATACTCTGCAGTACCTCTGTTATTGTGTTTTTTTCTTTTTAATCAAAAGCTGTTAATTAGTTTGGACAACTGTACGAATTGTTTTTTCTAAACTAAAACCTTGTTATTCAGGTTTAATTGCAGTGTTGGCACTTTGAAAAAAATAAGTCGTTTTGGTTTGCAGTTTGGGCACTCGGGCTCAAAAAGGTTCGCCATCACTGGTATATACTATAAGCCCTTGTACACACGGTCGGACATTCTGCCAACCAAATCCGTTGGATTTTGTCCGACGGATTTTGTCCGAAACTGTTGCATACACACGGTCGGACAAAGTTGTTGGAAATTCCGATCGTTCAGAACGTGATGACGTTATTTCGTTACGACGGGGCTACGTTCAGGCTAGTAGCCAATAGCTTTGGTCTAGGAATTTGATCTGAGCATGCGTGGCACTTTGTCCGATCGGAATTCTCTACACATGATAGCACAAAGTCCGATCGGACCAGTTTGTCGTAAAATATTTCCAACAAGTTGGAAAATTGGGTCCAACGGATATTCCGATGGAATCAGTCCGATGCAGACCACACACAGTCGGAATATCCGACAAAACGGTCCGATAGGACACATTCCGTCAGAATCTCCGACCGTGTGTACAAGGGCTTAGAGGGGATATATACTATTGGAGGGGAGATATACTGTATATGCTATTAGAGGAGATGTATATCTCCTCATAATATATACAGTATATGCAGTAGATATGCCCTATAATATATGTATTTAGTATTTAGAGGGCATATAGTGTATATACTATGAGGGGAGATATATATATATAATTTTAAATATTAGAAGGTGAATCTGGTAAATATCAGACCAAATTTTTTTTATTTAAAGAAAAAAAAAAGTTAGACTGTTTTTGCAGATTTTCACACATAATTATAATATATTATATGCCGGACATACAAAAACAATGTCTTCCTTCAACAAAAAAAAAATGTCGTTTTTTATGAACGTTCCTTCGATTTTATAATCGTTATTGGGGGTCAAATCGGCGTTTGTTTTCAAGCTCAGTGATGGGAAAATTTAGAAAATGATAGAAAATGTCTCGGTGGAAGGAATTTTAGGACAGTGGATGTGGTTTTCAGTCAGAAATTGACATTCATTTTAAAACTGATAAAAACAAGTAAAAATTTTGAATGAACAAAGATTTTTCGTCTGAATATTCTCATCTGAAAATTGATCGGTGTGTCCAGCATGTAAGGCTCGGTACACCTATGCAGTTTGCTTTTCATCAGTTTTATGCGGTGCTTTTTGCTGTGTGTGTTCATTTTTGCGCGTTTGATTTTGTTGCGATTTTTGCTTTTTTTGCTTATTTTTTATGCCTTTTTTTTTTTTATTTTTTTTTTTTCGTCCAATTTTAAAAATACAAAATACAAACTGCTGCAAAAATGCATTGCATGCCTTTCTGCAGCTTCTCCATTGAAGTATATTGAACCAAAAAAGCACAGTTTTGCTCTGGAAAGGGTCATAGACCGCCACCGTTGACGCAGGACAGGGGACCGCCACCGTTGACGCAGGACAGGGGACCGCCACCGTTGACGCAGGACAGGGGACCGCCACCGTTGACGCAGGACAGGGGACCGCCACCGTTGACGCAGGACAGGGGACCGCCACCGTTGACCCAAAGGCTAATATCCGTTTTTGGCCGGACTCGCTATTTAAATGTCCATTCTAGTGAAAAACAGTCGATGTCGATGGTGCAGAGCAAAATTGCAAGAAGGGAATGATGTGCGACGTTGCAACTTGCAACAATCTGTTAGGTCCCGGTGACCGGAGTAGATGGGGAGTCCGGCACCACCTACCGCTTTGCAGGAAATATAGAGCTGAGGCTGTAACTTATAATAAAGCGTAAGTTCACTTTTTCAGAACAAATGAAAAGATGAATTAACACCGCAACCCCCCCCCTCTCTTCAGGACCCATGTAGCGGTCTGGATATTTTAAATCCCACTTTTTTTTTTCCCCAGGATGGATCAGAGTGATTCCAATTGGTCAAAGCGGTCACGTGGCACCACTAACCAATCAGAATCTCTCCAATCTGTCCCGTTCACTGGAATTGGGGCTTAATTTGTCACTTATTTTAAAGCCCATGTGAATAGACATGCATGGGGTGACGGCGCTGCTGTGCCATTTCACTGAAGCGTTGTCACCATATTACAGGAAGTGGAAAATCACATATTTAAACACTGTAAAATCCAAGGTTTGTACCTGCACGTTAGTGGTTTTTATGTATAGGTGACTTCATCTCCCCTTCTTTGGACGTTTTGAAAAATTAACCTTTATTTTTTTTTATTTTATTTTCACAGTTCTCTCAGGGCAGACGCATCACAGCCCCCTGAAACGGTCGGTGTCTCTCACGCCCCCCATGAACGTGCCAAACCAGCCCCTCGGACACGGCTGGATGTCTCACGAGGACTTGCGGGCCAGAGGATCGCAGGGCGTCCCGTCTGATCACGCCCCCCTGTCGCCGCAGAGCAGCGTGGCCTCGTCGGGGAGCGGCGGCAGCGAGCACTTGGAAGACCCGTCCTCTACGCGTAACACATTCCAAGACGAGGGGAGCGGCATGAAAGGTGAGTGAAGGCGGCTTCAGCGGTGGCCCTTCTAGCCCAGGTCTGTCTTCTCTGCTAGGCATTGAAGGGAATGACACGGGGGGGGGGGCCGAGTAGGAGGGTCAGCGGAGGGTCGTCCCCGGCCAGACATGATAGTCAGCATTTTACAATTTTTTTTTTTTTTTTCTTCCAATGCTAAAAATAAAAAAGGCCTGGTTAGGACTGTAACTTTTAAAGCCAAAAAACAGTCATTTAAACTGTTGGGCCCCCTGAGTTCCCATAGGGCAAACCCCCCCCCCCCCCCATCCCCCAGGCTTATTAGAACAATTCTTGCTCTACACCCAACATTTTGGGTTTACTGCAGGTCTCTTACTTTCATATTAAAAATACATTGTAGACAATGTACAATATGTATGTTTGTGCTCCGCCCCCACGTGTGTCGTGCTGATTGACCCCACAGCTTACATAAAGCTGAGCAGGTGGAGCTCTAATGGCAGTATGGGGTGTTTTTTTCTCTGTACACGTCTGGCATGATAAAAATTGACCCTGCAGCTGCGTTTGTTACAGAATTGCTAAAACCGGTAAATGTGATTTCCCCACATCTGCGATTTTTATTTTTCTGTACGGGAGCTGGTCCCGGATAAATGCACACAGTGCGGGGGAGGGGGGGGGGGGGCTGCTGACCGATTGCTTGGCGTGTAGCGTCTGCAGACACAACATTAATCGAATGTGTTTTAGCTTCAAGTGGCAGATTTACTGTTTATCGAACGTTTCCAGACGGCACAGGTGGGCGGTGGGGGGTGGGGGGGGTGTTCATGCAAGGACAACCAATACCTAAATCATCGCAAATCTTTCCCGCCATTTCAGCAGTTATGGAAGAACTCCGCAGGAAGGATTTCTAGAATTATCTTCTGCTTTGGGAAAATGTAAAGGAAAAAAAATCTATTCTCTTCCATCCCCTGTGGCGGTAAAAGGGCCCCCCCCCCCAACCACACACACCACACCCCCCCCCCCCCACACACACACACACACACCACCCCCAAACACACCCCCCCACACACGTTCCAACCCCGGACAGGTTATAGCATGGATTATCTGGGTACAATGAATAAGAGTACCGATTTTTCTTTCTTCCTTCTCCCTTCTTCCTTCTTCTCCCTTCTTCCTTCTTCTCCCTTCTCCCTTCTTCTCCCTTCTTCTCCCTTCTTCCTTCTTCTCCCTTCTTCCTTCTTCTCCCTTCTTCCTTCTTCTCCCTTCTTCCTTCTTCTCCCTTCTTCCTTCTTCTCCCTTCTTCCTTCTTCTCCCTTCTTCCTTCTTCTCCCTTCTTCTTTCTTCTCCCTTCTCCCTTCTTTCTTCTCCCTTCTCCCTTCTTTCTTCTCCCTTCTTCCTCCCTTCCTTCCTTCCTTCTCCCTTCTTCCTTTCTTCTCCCTTCTCCCTTCTTCCTTTCTTCTCCCTTCTCCCTTCTTCCTTTCTTCTCCCTTCTCCCTTCTTCCTTCCTTCTCCCTTCTCACTTCTCCCTTCTTCCTTTCTTCTCCCTTCTCCCTTCTTCCTTCCTTCTCCCTTCTCACTTCTCCCTTCTTCCTTCCTTCTCCCTTCTCCCTTCTTCCTTCTTCTCCCTTCTTACTTCTTCTCCCTTCTTCTCCCTTCTTCCTTCTTCTCCCTTCTTCCTTCTTCTCCCTTCTTCCTTCTTCTCCCTTCTTCCTTCTTCTCCCTTCTTCCTTCTTCTCCCTTCTTCCTTCTTCTCCCTTCTTCTTTCTTCTCCCTTCTCCCTTCTTTCTTCTCCCTTCTTCCTCCCTTCCTTCCTTCCTTCTCCCTTCTTCCTTCCTTCTCCCTTCTTCCTTTCTTCTCCCTTCTCCCTTCTTCCTTTCTTCTCCCTTCTCCCTTCTTCCTTCCTTCCTTCTCCCTTCTCACTTCTCCCTTCTTCCTTCCTTCTCCCTTCTCACTTCTCCCTTCTTCCTTCCTTCTCCCTTCTCACTTCTCCCTTCTTCCTTCCTTCTCCCTTCTTCCTTCCTTCTCCCTTCTTCCTTCCTTCTCCCTTCTTCCTTCCTTCTCCCTTCTTCCTCCCTTCTCCCTTCTTCCTCCCTTCTCCCTTCTTCCTCCCTTCTTCCTCCCTTCTTCCTCCCTTCTTCCTCCCTTCTTCCTCCCTTCTTCCTCCCTTCTTCCTCCCTTCTTCCTCCCTTCTTCCTCCCTTCTCCCTTCCTTCTTCCTCCCTTCTCCCTTCCTTCTTCCTCCCTTCTCCCTTGTTCCTCCCTTCTCCCTTGTTCCTCCCTTCTCCCTTGTTCCTCCCTTCTTTCTTCTCCCTTCTCCCTTGTTCCTCCCTTCTCCCTTGTTCCTCCCTTCTCCCTTGTTCCTCCCTTCTCCCTTGTTTCTCCCTTCTTCTTCTTCCTTTCCCGCCCTCCTCCTTTTTTTTTTTTTTTTGTACTCGTCGATACCGACCGCAACTGATTTTGTTTTCACTTCAGCTGTTAGCAATGGTACCAAGCATTGAAAAGTAATAAGTAATAATGTAGTAATGTGAAATGTGTAAATATATGTGTAAAATTATTCACTAACAGAGCAACCAAAAAAAGTTTTAATTGTTTATCGTTTATAAAATAGACGTGGGGAAAAAAAAAGCATGAAAATAATTAAATGGAGGAGAATAGGGAGTTAATTGCGGCTGAATAAATTAAGGGTTAAACAGAGGACCATTTGTTCATCACTTTGATTTGCAGATGATGAAACAGATTCCAAAAGAAACAATGTTTCTTTTTATTTTAGTGTTTCAGCAGCTGAGCAATGTTGTTGATAAACATTGCTGGCTGCTTCTTTTTATTTATTTTTTATTATTTTTTTTTTTTTACAGCTCCAATTACCAAGCTTCTTTAACACTTCAGCTGTCAACAGGGGAGACCCGCTGTCAACTGTGCCTGTGCCTGAAAGTATCGTTTTCAGGCATCGGTGCGTTTGCAGGAGTACCGAAAACTTGTGCAAATATTCGGTATCCGTACCAATACTGGTATTGGTGCAACCCTAATTAGGCAGTAAGTGAACATGTTGTCCCTGAAGTTGATCATGGCAGGTTGCGTATGGGGCTGTGTAGCCGCAGACCAGTCAGGGTGTCCATGCTGACCCGTGTCCACCGCCAAAAGCCTCTACAATGGTCATGTGATCATCAGAACTGAAGTGCGGAGGTGGCCTGGTCTGAGGAATCATGTGAGTAGCCGGTTACCTACCTGGAAAGAAATGGCACCAGGATGTAGTATGGGGGCAGTGTGATGCTTTGGGCAATGTTTTGCTGGGAAACGTTGGCTCCCACTATTCGTGTGGATGTGGCACGTACCACCAACCTAAACATTGTTGGTGAACAAGTCTACCCCTTTGTGGAAACCGTATTCCCTGATGGCAGTGGCCTCTTTCAACAGGATAATACTCCCTGCCACACTGCAAAAAAATGGTTGGCGAATGGTTTGAGGTCTTGACTTGGCCTTCAAATTCTCCAGATCTCTTCCAGTTGAGTATCTGTGGGATGTGCTGGAAAAAAACGAGTCCAATCCATGGAGGCCCCGCCTCCTGACCTACAGGACTTAAAGGATCTGCTACTGACGGTTTGGTGCCAGACGCCCCAGCCTACCTACTGAGGTCTAGTGGAGTCCGTGCCTGAACCGGGTCAGGACTGTTTTGGCGGCAAAAGGGGGACCCACTCAATATTAGGTGGGTAGTCCTAATGTAATGGCTGATCGGTGTATACATTAAATGAATCTGTCCTAAAAACCCCAAATCTTTACCTTCCCATTAGCGGTGAAGGCACAATCGGTGAAGATCATCCAGAGCGTCTCGACCTTCATGACACCGTGTACTATTGACCCTCAAGTGGCATGGAGAGCAATTTATGCCCAAATGTGTCCAAATTGTGGCGACTCCTTTTTTACTTTATTTTCCCAAGCAGGAACGTCTATAATAAAAATGCTGCAGGACAGATTGTGAATATTCAATAATGAAAATATATCAAAATATGATCAATTTGTAATCAATATAAACTGCTATTGATAGCGTAACTTCACTCCGTGTTCCCCCCGCGCTCCGGGAGGACCCCACTCATGGTATCAAAAGTACAAGCTGGCTTGTGACAGGTAAAGGTTCAAATGCAATGACCGGATCATTGCCTACGGTGTCGTCAGACTTCCTCAGGGGGCTGTATGAAGTATATATCATGATGATTTCATTCTATTTTACCCTTTTGTGGAGCGTGTCTATTGACAGGATCATGCAAATATTCCCCGTAATATCCTGGAAAAAAAATAAATATATATAATATATATAGATATAAAAATAAAAATATATTAAATATATTCTATCTATCACCTTGTTTTGCTGTTGACAGGATGTCCCGGCGTGGCTTAAAAGTCTCCGCTTGCACAAGTACGCCGCCTTGTTCTCCCAGATGACGTATGAGGAGATGATGTCCCTGAACGAGTGTCACCTGGGAGGCTCAGGTAAGGTGACTGCCCTGTGTATGCCCATCCCCCCCCCCCACACCCTCTGATAACCCGCAAAGTCGTGATTTTCATCACCATGACAGTTCTGACCTGTGTGCAATAACTGCACGACGAGGACTGCGAGGGTTCATGTGGGTGATTGTTGTCACGTAATAGAGATTTGGGGTTCTTTAAAGGGTTCGTTCACACAATAACATTTCACATACATTTCAGTACATTTAAAAAAAAAAAAAAAAAAAAAAACATGCCTCAAGTTTTGCATAAGGAGGTGCTTTTTAATGGTATACCTGTGGGCTGTTCCTGGCCTGTCCAAAAAACTCCTAGGTATGACACCTGACCCAATGCTGCAACAGATGGTGGAGAGGAGCACACTGCGCATGCGTGGGTTTTGAATGAGCCTGTGCACCCCAAGTGCAAGCTCAAAATCTGACCCACCCTGCAATCTAGGTAGGGTGTGTGCGGGGGTGGGGGGGGGGGGCACAACCTAAAGGTATGGCCAGGACAAGGGATGGCCAGGAGGGGTACAAACTACAGATATGGCCAGGGCTGGGACAAGGGGTGGGCAGGAGGGGCAGCCACCCAGGGCGCAGCTGTGGGGGGGGGGGGGCTTACTGCACCCAAGCTTTAGAACAGTGGATCGTAAACTGCGCCAGGCTGTAGCTTTTGTCTGCTTTGACAGCTATCTGACCCATCCCATCATCTAGGTAGGATGGGTGTGGGGGAATGGGGGGGGGGGGGAAGGGGGGGCTTGTGCAAACCCTACAGCTATGACCAGGGTGGGCAGGAGGGGAAGCTGACCTGGGCACAGCAGTTGGGGGGCCTTACTGCACCCAAGCTCTAGAGCAATGACATCACCGACCACCAGAATGGAGGTCTATTGACTCTTCTTTCTCAACGGGTCACTTTAAATATCCCCACTGGGTCATGGATGGCAATAAAACCCGTCAGAAACCTTTACTCTAACCAAGTCTGCCCAACACTTCAAATAGTTTTATCTGGAGCTGGATGGGAAAGTCCAAAAGCCCAACACGTTCTAGGGACTCAACACTCTGCTTCATCGGGGCTTGACTGGTGACCCTGAATTCCAATTTACATGTCCATAAGTATCACAGGCTCCTCCCATGTCCATAGTATCACAGGCTCCTCCATGTCCATAAGTATCACAGGCTCCTCCCATGTCCATAAGTATCACAGGCTCCTCCCATGTCCATAAGTATCACAGGCTCCTCCCATGTCCATGAGTATCACAGGCTCCTCCCATGTCCATGAGTATCACAGGCTCCTCCCATGTCCATGAGTATCACAGGCTCCTCCCATGTCCATGAGTATCACAGGCTCCTCCCATGTCCATGAGTATCGCAGGCTCCTCCATGTCCATGAGTATCGCAGGCTCCTCCCATGTCCATGAGTATCGCAGGCTCCTCCATGTCCATGAGTATCGCGGGCTCCTGCCGCGCACACTAGTATCGCGGGCTCCTGCCGCGCACACGAGTATCGCGGGCTCCTGCCGCGCACACGAGTATCGCGGGCTCCTGCCGCGCACACGAGTATCGCGGGCTCCTGCGCGCACACGAGTATCGCGGGCTCCTGCCGCGCACACGAGTATCGCGGGCTCCTGCCGCGCACACGAGTATCGCGGGCTCCTGCCGCGCACACGAGTATCGCGGGCTCCTGCCGCGCACACGAGTATCGCGGGCTCC
This sequence comes from Lithobates pipiens, assembly GCF_037356315.1. Classification (NCBI taxonomy): domain Eukaryota; kingdom Metazoa; phylum Chordata; class Amphibia; order Anura; family Ranidae; genus Lithobates; species Lithobates pipiens. The sequence goes on from NW_027507825.1 coordinate 3,084,463, forward strand.
TGCCGCGCACACAGTATCGCGGGCTCCTGGCGGCCACACGAGTATCGCGGGCTCCTGCCGCGCACACGAGTATCGCGGCCTCCTGCCACGCACACGAGTATCGCGGGCTCCTGCCACGCACACGAGTATCACGGGCTCCTGCCACGCACACGAGTATCACGGGCTCCTGCCAGCACACGAGTATCACGGGCTCCTGCCACGCACACGAGTATCACGGGCTCCTGCCACGCACACGAGTATCACGGGCTCCTGCCACGCACACGAGTATCCAGCCTTTGATCAATACTTTGGTGAAGCTCCTTTTGGCACCAATTACACCCCCAGTCTTGGTGAGTATGATGTATGATGAGTATGATGAGTATGATGAATATGATGCTACAAGCTCGGCACTCCTATTTTTGGGCAGTTTCTCTCATTCTTCTTTGTAGACCTCTCAAGCTCCATCAGGTTGGATGGGGAGGGTCGATGCACAGCCATTTTCAGATCTCTCTAGAGATGTCCAATCGGGTTCAAGTCCGGGCTCTGGCTGGACCTCTCAGGACATTCACAGAGTTGTCCCGTAGCCACTCCTGTTATCTTGGCTGTGTGTTTAGGGTCGTTGTCCTGTTGGAAGATGAACCTTCGCCCCAGTCTGAGGGTCTGAGCACTCTGGAGCAGATTTTCATCTAGGATGTCTCTGTACATTGGTGCATTCATCTTTCCCTCCATCCTGATTAGTCTCCCAGTTCCTGCCACTAGAAAAACCTCCCCACAGCATGATGCTGCCACCACCATACTTCACTGTAGGGATGGTATTGGCCAGGTGATGAGCGGTGCCTGGTTTCCTCCAGACATGACGCTTACCGTTCAGGCCAAAGACTTCAATCTTTATTTCATCAGACCAGAGAATTTTGTTTCTCGTGGTCTGAGAGTCCTTCAGGTGGCCAAAGTTGCTGCTTCTTTTGCCTCCACCGTGGCCCGGCCCTGTTAGTGGGCGTGTCAGCTAGTGATGTCATAGGTTGACTTTGGGACTTGTACATCCTGCTGCTTTTGCCCTTTGAGACACAAACCCCATCATTACACAGGCACCCCCCTCCCCATACTACTCCCATCATTACATAGGAACCCCCCCAATACTACTTCCATCATTACACAGGACCCCCTCCCCATACTACTCCCATCATTACACGGAGGCCCCCCTCCCCATACTACTTCCATCATTACATAGGAACCCCCAATACTACTTCCATCATTACATAGGAACCCCCCCAATACTACTTCCATCATTACAAGGACCCCCCTCCCCATACTACTCCCATCATTACACGGAGGCCCCCCTCCCCAGACTACTTCCATCATTACATAGGAACCCCCCAATACTACTTCCATCATTACATAGGAACCCCCCCAATACTACTTCATCATTACACAGGGACCCCCCTCCCCATACTACTCCCATCATTACACGGAGGCCCCCCTCCCAGACTACTTCCATCATTACATAGGAACCCCCCCAATACTACTTCCATCATTACATAGGAACCCCCCAATACTACTTCCATCATTACACGGGGACCCCACCCCCTCCCCATACTATTTCCATCATTGCATGGAGGCCCCCTCCCCATACTACTCCCATCATTACACGGAGCCCCCCCCCCCCCCATACTACTCCCATCATCACACGGAGGCCCCCCCCCATACTACTCCCATCATACATGGAGGCCCCCCTCCTCATACTAATCCCAGCATTACATAGGAACCCACCCAATACTACTTCCATCATTAACACGGAGGCTCCCCTCCCCATACTACTTCCATCATTACATAGGAACCCCCCTAATACTACTTCCATCATTACATAGGAACCCCCCCAATACTACCATCATTACACGGGGCCCCCCTCCCCATACTACTCCCATCATTACATAGGAACCCCCCCAATACTACTTCCATCATTACACAGGGACCCCCCTCCTCATACTACTCCCATCATTACACGCAGGCCCCCCTCCCCATACTACTTCCATCATTACATAGGAACCCCCCCAATACTACTTCCATCATTACATAGGAACCCCCCCAATACTACTTCCATCATTACACGGGGACCCCACCCCTCCCCATACTATTTCCATCATTGCATGGAGGCCCCCCTCCCCATACTACTCCCATCATTACACGGAGCCCCCCCCCCCCCCCCATACTACTCCCATCATCACACGGAGGCCCCCCCCCCCATACTACTCCCATCATTACATGGAGGCCCCCCTCCTCATACTAATCCCAGCCATTACATAGGAACCCACCCAATACTACTTCCATCATTAACACGGAGGCTCCCCTCCCATACTACTTCCATCATTACATAGGAACCCCCCTAATACTACTTCCATCATTACATAGGAACCCCCCAATACTACCATCATTACACGGGGCCCCCTCCCCATACTACTTCCATCATTACATAGGAACCCCCCCATAATACTACTTCCATCATTACATAGGAACCCCCCTAATACTACTTCCATCATTTCATAGGAACCCCCCCTAATACTACTTCCATCATTACATAGGAACCCCCCCTAAT
>NW_027507825.1:3087231-3140005 GCF_037356315.1 Lithobates pipiens
GAAAGGAATGGCATGTAAAAGGAAGCCGTCCATGGTTTACAACTGTCAGGTGATGCGCTGTGATTGGTCACTCACAGGCCGGGGGCGGGTACAGATTGCACGCCCCCCAGGCACGTTTTGAGAGGATGTCATAGGACAGGCAGTGCTCCCGCCCGACCTATCGTACACTGAAGGTGTTAAAATGTCTGTAAACCCTCCATATACCCAGTGAAGCGACTGGCCTTGGAGATTAAACAAACCCTCCCGTGTAATAAGCTGTACCTGTTTGTCTGCAGTCCTCTCTCACTCTCCTCTACAGCTATTCAAAGTGATGAATTTATACAGCTTGTCTGAGATTTCAGAAAGAAGGGAGCGGGGAGCTGAAGTTATGCTCTGCAGAGCTCAGTGAAAGCTGATTGCATGGGGAAGGGAGGGACAACACTACCCCCCCCCCTCCCCCCCGCACTCCAAAGAAAGCATACAGGGACAGAACTGAGGCTGTCAATCACAGGCTGTGTGCTGGAGCTCCCTCCCCTGTCACCATTTATCTATTGGTGTCAGGAAAACTGACAAAGCCTAGGATGGTAAGGTTCCTTCCTCTCTTTGCAACAAACATGAAGTTCATCTTTAACTGCTTGCTGACCAGGCGCCGTCATCACACTGCGGCAGGTTGGCGCGACTGCGCAAACCACCGTAGGTGTACGTCGGACGCTTTAACAGCCCGGGGGGGGGGTGTGATGTGCGTGGCCGGCGGCCCTGATGTCCGCTGGTGACCCCCGATCATTCCTCAGAGAGCCAGAGTCCCGTTCTGACAGGACAGTGTAGAGATCAGATGTTCCTAGTGATCAGGAACAGCGATCTCTCTCCTCCTCCAGTTAGTCCCCCACCCCCACAGTTAGAAACACCTCCCTAGAGAACACATTTAACCACCTTGATAGCCCCCCTACCCACCCCCAGTGTTAACCCCTTCCCTGCCAGTGACATTTATACAGTAATCAATGCATATATTACACACACACACATACAATTCATAACACGGGTTGCGGGCGACGGGGCGTGTTGCGTGCCATGGGACGGGTTGCATGCAACAGGGCGGGATCCATGCTATGGGCGCACGTTCCGTGCGTTGGGGCGGGATCCATGCTATGGGCGCACGTTCCGTGCGTTGGGGCGGGATCCATGCTATGGTTCGGGTTATGTGCCATGGGATGGGATCCATGCCATGGGTGCGCGTTACGTGCGACGGAGCGGGTTCCGTGCCATGGGGCGGGTTGTGTGCGATGGGGTGGGATCCATGCTATGGTTCGGGTTATGTGCCATGGGATGGGATCCGTGCCATGGGGCGGGTTGTGTGCGATGGGGTGGGATCCATGCCATGGGTGCGTGTTACGTGCGACGGGGCGGGTTCCGTGCCATGGGGTTTTGCCGAGCCACTCGTTGGACCTTTCAACAAGTGTGCAGAACTGTGCGGGGGAGGGGCGGACGCTGCACCAACACACGTAACGCACTCCGCGGTGCCCCCGCCATTGCTGCAGCATAAAGGGGTCCTTTGAGTTCTTATCCAGAGAGGGGGGGATGGGCGAGGAGGGGGGGTCACACCTTCATCGTCGGGGGGCTCCGATCACCTAATTTTCTGTCCGGGGGGGGAAGGTTGTCACCACTACAAGAAGTAAACTCTTCGCAGTCGGTATTAATCCCCCCCCAGGAGGTCAGCAGTCTCACTGGTGTCCCCAAAAGGGAGATCTCCCCTTACTTCCGGCCCTGGTGACACCACCAGGACCAGTGAGGGTAATAAATGGGGCTCTGACCCCTCCCCCTCCATCTGGGGCCCAACCAGACCCTGAGGGGCCCCTCAATGAGGAGAAATAACACTGCAGGCACAACTCCCCCCACCACGGAAGATTCCTTTATGTACACCAATACAGCACCGGCCCTCCCCCCACATAAGCCCGGAGCCCCTCGTACCTCTCCCGGTCTCTCCTCGCTTTCAACTTTCGCGGGAAACCTGGCAGCAGCAGCTGGCGGGAAACTCCTCCCCCTCAGCCGTCATAGCGGCCAGCCAATCAGAGCACAAAGCAGGTCCCCAGACGTCTGCGTTCCACGACGTGCGTTTCAAACCTCGCTACCGCTCTGGTACGTTCAGTTGTTCCGTCAGATCCGGTAACCCGTCACAATGTGTAACGGAAGTGACGTTCCCTTGTCGCCATCTTGTTACACCCCGAACGCCTCCCTAGTAAGGATTCACTGAGAAGGAGGGAAACCGGACATCTTTTTACACCCACCGGAGTTTTGTATTTTATGCTTATTTTTTTTTACCAGTAAAGTGAGTTTATATAGTGAAATACATAACTTACAACTCCGTCTGACTGGTTAGATGTTGAATTTTAAAAAGCAGCGGTAAGCCTGCTGATCTCACAGGTTTGCAAATCCAGCAGAAGTTCGCCTTTTATAAAATTCAACATCTGCCCAGTCACACGGAGTTCTTAGTACTTTATTCCACGATATAAACTCACTTCAGTGTTAAAAATAAGTGTAAAATGCAAAACTCCGGTGGGTGTAACAAGATGTCCGCTTTCCCTCCTTCTCAATTTATCCTTAGGAATGTGGGGTGTAGCAAGATGGCGATGATGGTACGTCACTTCCGTTACACATTCTGACTGGTCGCCTAATCTGACGGAACACAGGAACATGACTTCCGGGTCATGAGACAGTTGTGATGGGAGGGGCCAGCGGTGTAACCCTTTCCTGTCACAGCAGTGTTAGAAAATCTCAATGTTTATGTGAGAAGTTGAAGTCGGCTCCTTATTATTCGGCCGCTTCTTATTCATGTTGGATCTTTATTCACAAAAGTGATTATTTACTAAACAATCATCTGCCACGTTTATAATAAGTGCCCGTTCACACAGGGGCGACGCGACCTGCACACGACTTCAGCGCCGACTTGCAAAACGACTTCTGTATAGAAGTCAATGCAAGTCGCCTGAAGTCGCCCCAAAAATAGTACAGGAACCGACTTGAGTCGCTCCTATTAGAACGGTTCCGTAGTACAGAACGGAGCGGCGAAGTCGCCTGACAAGTCGCGGTAGTGTGAACGGGGCACTCAGTCTGTGAACTTTAACAATTCTGTCTCCCTAAGTGCGCTGCCAACCTACCACATCGAAATTTACTGACACGACACCCACAATTTACTGGCACAGCCAAGTTATTACCGGCATTTCCAAAAGTTACACAATTACAGTTTTATGTGCAAATGAGAGTATTTCGGCTACAAACCAAATACGAAATGTAATCAGCAATGTGAGTGAAAGGAAATAATAAGGCAAAAAGCAAATTTCTTATTTTATTTTCAATATAGTCAGTGGCTCAGGGACAGGACTCAGGAGCATGGGGCGCCCACAGGTAGGGGCAAGTGCCCCCCCCCCCCCCGGAATCAGGGATCGGATCAGGAGTGACGACCTCCATCACCCCTCTCTCTCACCCCTCTGTCTTTTTCACCCCCCCACCTCTCTCACTGTCACCCCCATGTCTCTTTGTCACCCCCCACATGTATGTAATTTCAGACAGTCTCTTATACCATGTCCACAGTCTCTGACAGTCTCTTGTGACATATCTGCAGTCTCTGACAGTCTCTTCTGCCATGTCCGCAGTCTCTGACAGTCTCTTGGGCCATGTATGCCATCTCTGACAGTCTCTTGTGCCATGTCCGCAGTCTCTGACAGTCTCTTGTGCCATGTCTGCAGTCTCTGAAGTCTCTTGGGCCATGTATGCCATCTCTGACAGTCTCTTGTGCCATGTCTGCAGTCTCTAACAGTCTCTTGTGCCATGTCCGCAGTCTCTGACAGTCTCTTTGGCCATGTATGCCATCTCTGACAGTCTCTTGTGCCAAGTCCGCAGTATCTGACAGTCTCTTGTGCCATGTCTACAGTCTCTGAAGTCTCTTGGGCCATGTATGCCATCTCTGACAGTCTCTTGTGCCATGTCTGCAGTCTCTAACAGTCTCTTGTGCCATGTCCGCAGTCTCTGACAGTCTCTTTGGCCATGTATGCCATCTCTGACAGTCTCTTGTGCCAAGTCCGCAGTCTCTGACAGTCTCTTGTGCCATGTCTACAGTCTCTGAAGTCTCTTGGGCCATGTATGCCATCTCTGACAGTCTCTTGTGCCAAGTCCGCAGTCTCTGACAGTCTCTTGTGCCATGTCTACAGTCTCTGAAGTCTCTTTGGCCATGTATGGCATCTCTGACAGTCTTTTGTGCCATGTCCGCAGTCTCTGAAGTCTCTTGTGACATATCTGCAGTCTCTGACAGTCTCTTGTGCCATGTCCGCAGTCTCTGACAGTCTCTTGTGCCATGTCCGCAGTCTCTGACAGTCTCTTGTGCCATGTCTGCAGTCTCTGACGGTCTCTTGTGCCATGTCTGCAGTCTCTGACAGTCTCTTGTGCCATATCTGCAGTCTCTGACAGTCTCTTGTGCTATGTCTGCAGTCTCTGAAGTCTCTTGGGCCATGTATGGCATCTCTGACAGTCTCCTGTGCCATATCTGCAGTCTCTGACCGTGATAATGTGATAATGACATTGTTGAAAAAGGGTCAGAGCATGGGTGACCTTAAAATGATGCCCCTCCCTGAAAAACAAGTTCTGCGGATGCCCATGCACAGGAGGGCAAGAAATGAGAATGAGCGGCACAGACATGAAATTGACTCTCACAGTGACACTGACAGCCGTGTGCAGCAGCACAGATGATGATGAGACCTCACCTCCGGAGTCACAGGGACAGACTCTCCCCAAGCCACGGCTCCTTTACACTTACTTTGATCTCTGAAAAAATGATCCACATTCATAATTAGGGTTGCCACCTGTCCGGGATTCACCCGGACAGTTCGAGCGTTGAATAATGTGTCCGGGTTTAGCTTGAAGAAAAAGTGGCAACCCTAATTCAGATTTCTCTTCAAAGAAGGTGTGAAGAGGTGTTGTATTGCCTCCTCACCTCCTGTTTTAAGCCCTTGAACCCCACACTAGCACCCCACAACTTCACTGCAAAACACTTGCAGGGCAGCCCTATTCATTTAAATGGGTTGAACTCAATGACTATAATTCCTGCATCAGCTGGAACTCCTCATAATGGGCACAGCGGGTGTACAGACCCGGGAACTCGGCACAGGGATGGTGGGAACCCCTCATAATGGGCACAGCGGGTGTACAGACCCAGGAACTCGGCACAGGGATGGTGGGAACCCCTCATAATGGGCACAGCGGGTGTACAGACCCAGGAACTCGGCACAGGGATGGTGGGAACCCCTCATAATGGACACAGCGGGTGTACAGACCCGGGAACTCAGCACAGGGATGGTGGGAACCCCTCATAACGGGCACAGCGGGTGTACAGACCCGGGAACTCAGCACAGGGATGGTGGGAACCCCTCATAATGGGCACAGCGGGTGTACAGACCCGGGAATTTGGCACAGGGATGGTGGGAACCCCTCATAATGGGCACAGCGGGTGTACAGACCCAGGAACTCGGCACAGGGATGGTGGGAACCCCTCATAACGGGCACAGCGGGTGTACAGACCCGGGAACTCAGCACAGGGATGGTGGGAACCCCTCATAATGGGCACAGCGGGTGTACAGACCCGGGAACTCAGTACAGGGATGGTGGGAACCTCTCATAATGGGCACAGCAGGTGTACAGACCCGGGAACTCAGCACAGGGATGGTGAGAACACCTCATAATGGGCACAGCGGGTGTACAGACCCGGGAACTCAGCACAGGGATGGTGGGAACCCCTCATCATGGGCACAGCGGGTGTACAGACCTGGGAACTCAGCACAGGGATGGTGGGAACCCCTCATAATGGGCACAGCGGGTGTACAGACCCAGGAACTCAGCACAGGGATGGTGGGAACCCCTCATAATGGGCACAGCGGGTGTACAGACCTGGGAACTCGGCACAGGGATGGTGGGGACCCCTCATAATGGGCACAGCGGGTGTACAGACCCAGGAACTTGGCACAGGGATGGTGAGAACCCCTCATAATGGGCACAGCGGGTGTACAGACCCAGGAACTCAGCACAGGGATGGTGGGAACCCCTCATAATGGGCACAGCGGGTGTACAGACCTGGGAACTCAGCACAGGGATGGTGAGAACCCCTCATAATGGGCACAGCGGGTGTACAGACCTGGGAACTCAGCACAGGGATGGTGAGAACCCCTCATAATGGGCACAGCGGGTGTACAGACCCGGGAACTCAGCACAGAGATGGTGGGAACCCCTCATAATGGACACAGTGGGTGTACAGACCCGGGAACTCGGCACAGCGGGTGTACAGACCCAGGAACTTGGCACAGGGATGGTGGGGACCCCTCATAATGGGCACAGCGGGTGTACAGACCCAGGAACTTGGCACAGGGATGGTGAGAACCCCTCATAATGGGCACAGCGGGTGTACAGACTCGGGAACTCAGCACAGGGATGGTGGGAACCCCTCATAATGGGCACAGCGGGTGTACAGACCTGGGAACTCAGCACAGGGATGGTGAGAACCCCTCATAATGGGCACAGCGGGTGTACAGACCCAGGAACTCAGCACAGGGATGGTGGGAACCCCTCATAATGGGCACAGCGGGTGTACAGACCTGGGAACTCAGCACAGGGATGGTGGGAAACTGCCATTCCTCTCCTTGACAGTGAGGTGAGAGGTTGCTAGTTCCTTTGCTCCTGTGCTTCCAGAGACCAGGGGCTAGAGTTACTCCTCTGCCCCAGGAGGGATGCTGGATCCTGGGGAGGACCCCGGCGGGGGTCCCCTGGCTAGGCCTGTGGAAGATTCTGGGCCTTGCCAAAGGAGTGAGGAGTCCCTGCCTGCCGTTAGACAGAGGATTGTTGGGAAGCTGAAGCAGATTGAGGAAGAAGAGGAGAGATTGTTGATGTTGATGACTGAATTTCGGAAGAAAAAGCAAGTTTGTGCCAAATTGTACAGCAAGAGGAGGTCAGCTCTGAGGCCTGAGTTGAAGGACTTGGAGCAAGCTGTTAAGAGGCAGAAGGAGCTGGTGAGCTCTCTGAAGGAGAACAGTGGCATTTTTAAAGAGAAATATAAGAATGAGGAGCGATTTAATCGCATGAGGAGAAGAGCCGCGTCCTGCATGGAAGGTGATCCAACCTGTGAGGAGATGCAAGTAAAGTCGGAGTCAGCAGAGAGTGAGAAAGTGGGCCCGGAGGATGAGCCCAGTGTTTCAACACCTCAGACACCTGCTGAGCCCTCAATGGCGGAGGCCTCTGTCCCCTTCCCTCCCCAGCAATGTGGAACATCTGAGCCGGAGGATGAAGGTTCTGACATGTTGGATGTGATCAATAAACTAGAGGCCAGTCCAGATTCAGCTCCCCAGGAAGGTGAGGAGAAGATGGACACCATTCCTAGTCCTGTGGAAGAAAGACCTGTGGAGAGAGCAGGTGCAGGTACAATGTGTGTGCAGGATGGTGGGATCTTTAATAACAATGGGCCTGCTGAGGGTTGTAGTGCTACAGACAGTCAGCCCAGACCCATAGACAATGTACTGCAAGCAATAAATAACTGTCAGCTTCAGTCTGCAGAGAGGTCCATGGACAATACAGAGACTTTGCCTGGACCAGGCACAGCGGCTGTTCCTGTGAATGGTGGAGGAGATGCTGGGAGCAGTAGTACTACAACTCTCCAGGAGTCTACAGCAGCCAAGACTGTGATGGCTCCCAGGATTGAAGCTGAGTGTTCGGGGGAGGGGGTGGGTCCTGCTAATCAGAAGACTGCTATCCCAGCTGATTCAGACTCTCTGCCAGCAGGTTTGAATGTATCTGAGGACAAGACTGCAAAAGCTGGAAGAAAAACTTATGCTGGTGTTGCTGCCACAAGTTCTGGGAAGGGGGAACAAGCAGGGAGGGAGCATGGGGATGTTCTATCTTCCTCCCTGTTTAAAAGGAGGAATGTTGTACAATTGAAATGGGAAGGTGATGGAAACCCCCCACATAGGAGGGTGGTGGTGGATAAAATCCTGCAGATGGGGTTTAGGCCTGCGGATATCTTCGCCCTGATCAGTCCGGCAGGTTCCTATGAATATGATTTGTCCTTTATCCGTCCCGAGTCTCTGGACATATTTTGGGAGAAGTTTGAACACGTGTGTAGGGGCCTGCCGGACTGGAAAGGGCTCATCCCCAAACTTGTTTCACGCCAGCCCCTCATTAAAATGGTGACAATACTTGTGCGCAATGAATCCATACCACAAGGGGATCTGACTGTATGGTTGAGGAGGTATGGGGACGTCCTGAGCCCCCTAAGAAAGATTTTGGACGATCGGGGAATATGGACAGGGGGATGGTCTGTGCAGCTGAAATTAAAAGTCATTGATAATGTTGTGCAGCATCTGCCATCCTCAGCTTTCCTGGGGAGGGACAGGCTGACCATCTTCTACCCGGGCCAGCCAAAGCTCTGCAATAAATGTGGAGATAAAGGGCATCTTGCATCCTCCTGTCCAGTGATGAAGTGCTCTCTGTGTCAGGGTATAGGACATTTGGCAAAGGACTGTAATATTATCAGGTGTAATCTGTGCAATGCAGTGGGACATCCTTATAGTCAGTGTCCTGAGGCAATGCACAACAAGCCGGAGCTCATGAGAGAGTTCTTCCGTCTGGACATGGAGGATGCACAGAGCTCATCAGCTGGAGGGCCTGTGATCCCATCTGAGTCTGTGCCAATACCCAATGTGTCTCCCCAGTCTGTGCCAATACCCAATGTGTCTGTGTCTCCCCAGTCTGTGCCCATACCCAATGTGTCTGTGTCTCCCCAGTCTGTGCCAATACCCAATGTGTCTGCGTCTCCCCAGTCTGTGCCAATACCCAATGTGTCTCCCCAGTCTGTGCCCATACCCAATGTGTCTGTGTCTCCCCAGTCTGTGGGTAAGGTTTCAGTTGCCAAGAATGTGTCCAATCCTTCTGTGTCTTATCCTTCTGTGTCTTCTAAAATTGCAGAGGCAGCAAGAGGTGCTGAGGCTGGTGCATTAAGTGCGGTGCCAGTCCCCCTCCCCCGACGCTGCAGGGTCTCTGTTAAGGGTCATGGGGTGCAGAGGAGTGGGGTGGATGGTGAAGAGGCTGGCCTGGTGGTAGATAAGGGAAGGGAGAGTGGGGGGGAGGATAGGTGTGGGGAGGTTGTTGACTCTGATTTGTCCAAGGATGATATGGAGTGGTTGGAGGATAAAAGGAAGAGGGGCAAAAGGAAGGGGAAGAAAAGAGGTGCAGTTACCTTAAGTCCTGAGGTTTTGCATGTAGAAAATAAGTTTGGGGTCCTGTCAGATGATGATGATGATGATTGGGACTCGTTCAGTTCAGCGTCCTCCATGGATGATGAGTGTCAGGGTGCAACGAAGCGTGCTGGTTCTCCCGGCAGAGGGAGTAGTCGGGCTAAGAAACGTCTGCCCCGACTACCCTAATGGCAGTTCCCACTCCGTTTCTATAGAAGGTTCCATGCATGGTGATGGTGATGTTCCTTAGTCTGGCTCTCCCGTAGGGATTATGTTGTATGCTTTTTGGTTTGCACCATTTATTATGTTCTTGTTTTGTATAGTCATATTCAATTATTTTGTAAATATGTTTTATTTATTTATTATGGTTTTATTGTATATAAGTTGTTGTTTGTAAGATTTTCAATAAACAAAATTAACCCCTCATAATGGGCACAGCGGGTGTACAGACCTGGGAACTCAGCACAGAGATGGTGAGAACACCTCATAATGGGCACAGTGGGTGTACAGACCCGGGAACTCAGCACAGGGATGGTGGGAACCCCTCATAATGGGCACAGCGGGTGTACAGACCCAGGAACTTGGCACAGGGATGGTGGGGACCCCTCATAATGGGCACAGCGGGTGTACAGACCCAGGAACTTGGCACAGGGATGGTGAGAACCCCTCATAATGGGCACAGCGGGTGTACAGACCCGGGAACTCAGCACAGGGATGGTGGGAACCCCTCATAATGGGCACAGCGGGTGTACAGACCCAGGAACTTGGCACAGGGATGGTGGGAACCCCTCATAATGGGCACAGCGGGTGTACAGACCCGGGAACTTGGCACAGGGATGGTGGGAACCCCTCATAATGGGCACAGCGGGTGTACAGACCCAGGAACTTGGCACAGGGATGGTGGGGACCCCTCATAATGGGCACAGCGGGTGTACAGACCCAGGAACTTGGCACAGGGATGGTGAGAACCCCTCATAATGGGCACAGCGGGTGTACAGACCCGGGAACTCAGCACAGGGATGGTGGGAACCCCTCATAATGGGCACAGCGGGTGTACAGACCCAGGAACTTGGCACAGGGATGGTGGGAACCCCTCATAATGGGCACAGCGGGTGTACAGACCCGGGAACTTGGCACAGGGATGGTGGGAACCCCTCATAATGGGCACAGCGGGTGTACAGACCCAGGAACTTGGCACAGGGATGGTGGGAACCCCTCATAATGGGCACAGCGGGTGTACAGACCCGGGAACTTGGCACAGGGATGGTGGGAACCCCTCATAATGGGCACAGCGGGTGTACAGACCCAGGAACTTGGCACAGGGATGGTGGGAACCCCTCATAATGGGCACAGCGGGTGTTCAGGTTTTACTTCTCAGCATCCAACAATACAAACCTGCCTTTACTCTGATCATTGTTGTGACTCACAACCATCTCTGTCAGCATATGTCCGGATATTCTGGTGACGGGCCGGTTTGTGTTGCCTCTCAGATCTCCCGATAATCCTGACTATCAAGTAAATCCAGAAATGATTGGTGAATCTTCCCGCTGTCAATACCCTGAGGGTGTGTGATGTCACCGCGTGTTATCAGCCAGCACCGGCTCTGTACATGTACAAAGTGTTCATATGTCGGATATTCACATCTCCAAGTTCTGATTTCATACAATGTAATTATTTCTATTAATAATAATGTAACATGTATCAAAGTCAGACAAGGATATTATTGGATCGGCACTTCCCATCCCTAATAACAAGGAGGAACCTTTGAAATAACTTTCAGGTCTCCGGGAACCTCTAATAATAATTACATCCACAGCTCATAGTACATTAGAGAGATGATCAGTGAGAAGAATGTTCCTTACATTGGTGATCAGTGGGAAGAATGTTCCTTACATTGGTGATCAGTGAGAAGAATGTTCCTTACATTGGTGATCAGTGAGAAGAATGTTCCTTACATTGGTGATCAGTGGGAAGAATGTTCCTTACATTGGTGATCAGTGGGAAGAATGTTCCTTACATTGGTGATCAGTGAGAAGAATGTTCCTTACATTGGTGATCAGTGAGAAGAATGTTCCTTACATTGGTGATCAGTTAGAAGAATGTTCCTTACATTGATGATCAGTGAGAAGAATGTTCCTTACATTGATGATCAGTGAGAAGAATGTTCCTTACATTGGTGATCAGTGAGAAGAATGTTCCTTACATTGGTGATCAGTGAGAAGAATGTTCCTTACATTGGTGATCAGTGAGAAGAATGTTCCTTACATTGGTGATCAGTGAGAAGAATGTTCCTTACATTGGTGATCAGTGGGAAGAATGTTCCTTACATTGGTGATCAGTGGGAAGAATGTTCCTTACATTGGTGATCAGTTAGAAGAATGTTCCTTACATTGATGATCAGTGAGAAGAATGTTCCTTACATTGATGATCAGTGAGAAGAATGTTCCTTACATTGGTGATCAGTGAGAAGAATGTTCCTTACATTGGTGATCAGTGAGAAGAATGTTCCTTACATTGGTGATCAGTGAGAAGAATGTTCCTTACATTGGTGATCAGTGAGAAGAATGTTCCTTACATTGGTGATCAGTGGGAAGAATGTTCCTTACATTGGTGATCAGTGGGAAGAATGTTCCTTACATTGGTGATCAGTTAGAAGAATGTTCCTTACATTGATGATCAGTGAGAAGAATGTTCCTTACATTGATGATCAGTGAGAAGAATGTTCCTTACATTGGTGATCAGTGAGAAGAATGTTCCTTACATTGGTGATCAGTGAGAAGAATGATCCTTACATTGGTGATCGGTGAGAAGAATGTTCCTTACATTGGTGATCAGTGGGAAGAATGTTCCTTACATTGGTGATCAGTGGGAAGAATGTTCCTTACATTGGTGATCAGTGGGAAGAATGTTCCTTACATTGGTGATCAGTGAGAAGAATGTTCCTTACATTGGTGATCAGTGAGAAGAATGTTCCTTACATTGGTGATCAGTGGGAAGAATGTTCCTTACATTGGTGATCAGTGAGAAGAATGTTCCTTACATTGGTGATCAGTGAGAAGAATGTTCCTTACATTGGTGATCAGTGGGAAGAATGTTCCTTACATTGGTGATCATTGGGAAGAATGTTCCTTACATTGGTGATCAGTGGGAAGAATGATCCTTACATTGGTGATCAGTGAGAAGAATGCTCCTTACATTGGTGATCAGTGGGAAGAATGTTCCTTACATTGGTGATCGGTGAGAAGAATGTTCCTTACCTTGGTGATCGGTGAGAAGAATGTTCCTTACATTGGTGATCAGTGAGAAGAATGTTCCTTACATTGGTGATCAGTGGGAAGAATGTTCCTTGCATTGGTGATCAGTGAGAAGAATGTTCCTTACATTGGTGATCGGTGAGAAGAATGTTCCTTACATTGGTGATCAGTGAGAAGAATGTTCCTTACATTGGTGATCAGTGAGAAGAATGTTCCTTACATTGGTGGTCAGTGGGAAGAATGTTCCTTACATTGGTGATCAGTGAGAAGAATGTTCCTTACATTGGTGATCAGTGGGAAGAATGTTCCTTACATTGGTGATCAGTGGGAAGAATGTTCCTTACATTGGTGATCAGTGGGAAGAATGTTCCTTACATTGGTGATCAGTGAGAAGAATGTTCCTTACATTGGTGATCGGTGAGAAGAATGTTCCTTACATTGGTGATCAGTGAGAAGAATGTTCCTTACATTGGTGATCAGTGGGAAGAATGTTCCTTACATTGGTGGTCAGTGAGAAGAATGTTCCTTACATTGGTGATCGGTGAGAAGAATGTTCCTTACATTGGTGATCAGTGAGAAGAATGTTCCTTACATTGGTGATCAGTGAGAAGAATGTTCCTTACATTGGTGATCGGTGGGAAGAATGTCCCTTACATTGGTGGTCAGTGAGAAGAATGTTCCTTACATTGGTGATCAGTGAGAAGAATGTCCCTTACATTGGTGATCAGTGAGAAGAATGTTCCTTACATTGGTGATCAGTGAGAAGAATGTTCCTTACATTGGTGATCGGTGAGAAGAATGTTCCTTACATTGGTGATCGGTGAGAAGAATGTTCCTTACATTGGTGGTCAGTGAGAAGAATGTTCCTTACATTGGTGATCAGTGGGAAGAATGTTCCTTACATTGGTGATCAGTGGGAAGAATGTTCCTTACATTGGTGATCAGTGGGAAGAATGTTCCTTACATTGGTGATCAGTGGGAAGAATGTTCCTTACATTGGTGATCAGTGAGAAGAATGTTCCTTACATTGGTGATCAGTGAGAAGAATGTTCCTTACATTGGTGATCAGTGGGAAGAATGTTCCTTACATTGGTGATCAGTGAGAAGAATGTTCCTTACATTGGTGATCGGTGAGAAGAATGTTCCTTACATTGGTGATCGGTGAGAAGAATGTTCCTTACATTGGTGATCGGTGAGAAGAATGTTCCTTACATTGGTGATCAGTGAGAAGAATGTTCCTTACATTGGTGATCAGTGAGAAGAATGTTCCTTACATTGGTGATCAGTGGGAAGAATGTTCCTTACATTGGTGATCAGTGAGAAGAATGTTCCTTACATTGGTGATCGGTGAGAAGAATGTTCCTTACATTGGTGATCGGTGAGAAGAATGTTCCTTACATTGGTGATCAGTGAGAAGAATGTTCCTTACATTGGTGATCAGTGGGAAGAATGTTCCTTACATTGGTGATCAGTGAGAAGAATGTTCCTTACATTGGTGATCAGTGAGAAGAATGTTCCTTACATTGGTGATCAGTGAGAAGAATGTTCCTTACATTGGTGATCAGTGGGAAGAATGATCCTTACATTGGTGATCAGTGGGAAGAATGTTCCTTACATTGGTGATCAGTGGGAAGAATGTTCCTTACATTGGTGATCAGTGAGAAGAATGTTCCTTACATTGGTGATCGGTGAGAAGAATGTTCCTTACATTGGTGATCAGTGAGAAGAATGTTCCTTACATTGGTGATCAGTGAGAAGAATGATCCTTACATTGGTGATCGGTGAGAAGAATGTTCCTTACATTGGTGATCAGTGGGAAGAATGTTCCTTACATTGGTGATCAGTGGGAAGAATGTTCCTTACATTGGTGATCAGTGGGAAGAATGTTCCTT
The DNA here is from genome assembly GCF_037356315.1 of Lithobates pipiens. Taxonomy (NCBI): domain Eukaryota; kingdom Metazoa; phylum Chordata; class Amphibia; order Anura; family Ranidae; genus Lithobates; species Lithobates pipiens. The sequence continues at coordinate 3,101,617 of NW_027507825.1, forward strand.
ACATTGGTGATCAGTGAGAAGAATGTTCCTTACATTGGTGATCAGTGGGAAGAATGTTCCTTACATTGGTGATCAGTGAGAAGAATGTTCCTTACATTGGTGATCAGTGAGAAGAATGTTCCTTACATTGGTGATCAGTGGGAAGAATGTTCCTTACATTGGTGATCATTGGGAAGAATGTTACTTACATTGGTGATCAGTGGGAAGAATGATCCTTACATTGGTGATCAGTGAGAAGAATGCTCCTTACATTGGTGATCAGTGGGAAGAATGTTCCTTACATTGGTGATCGGTGAGAAGAATGTTCCTTACCTTGGTGATCGGTGAGAAGAATGTTCCTTACATTGGTGATCAGTGAGAAGAATGTTCCTTACATTGGTGATCAGTGGGAAGAATGTTCCTTGCATTGGTGATCAGTGAGAAGAATGTTCCTTACATTGGTGATCGGTGAGAAGAATGTTCCTTACATTGGTGATCAGTGAGAAGAATGTTCCTTACATTGGTGATCAGTGAGAAGAATGTTCCTTGCATTGGTGATCGGTGAGAAGAATGTTCCTTACATTGGTGATCAGTGAGAAGAATGTTCCTTACATTGGTGATCAGTGAGAAGAATGTTCCTTACATTGGTGATCAGTGAGAAGAATGTTCCTTACATTGGTGATCAGTGAGAAGAATGTTCCTTACATTGGTGATCAGTGAGAAGAATGTTCCTTACATTGGTGATTAGTGAGAAGAATGTTCCTTACATTGGTGATCAGTGAGAAGAATGTTCCTTACATTGGTGATCAGTGGGAAGAATGTTCCTTACATTGGTGATCAGTGAGAAGAATGTTCCTTACATTGGTGATCAGTGGGAAGAATGTTCCTTACATTGGTGATCAGTGGGAAGAATGTTCCTTACATTGGTGATCAGTGGGAAGAATGTTCCTTACATTGGTGATCAGTGAGAAGAATGTTCCTTACATTGGTGATCGGTGAGAAGAATGTTCCTTACATTGGTGATCAGTGAGAAGAATGTTCCTTACATTGGTGATCAGTGAGAAGAATGTTCCTTACATTGGTGATCAGTGGGAAGAATGTTCCTTACATTGGTGATCGGTGAGAAGAATGTTCCTTACATTGGTGATCAGTGAGAAGAATGTTCCTTACATTGGTAATCAGTGAGAAGAATGTTCCTTACATTGGTGATCGGTGGGAAGAATGTCCCTTACATTGGTGGTCAGTGAGAAGAATGTTCCTTACATTGGTGATCAGTGAGAAGAATGTCCCTTACATTGGTGATCAGTGAGAAGAATGTTCCTTACATTGGTGATCAGTGAGAAGAATGTTCCTTACATTGGTGATCAGTGAGAAGAATGTTCCTTACATTGGTGATCGGTGAGAAGAATGTTCCTTACATTGGTGATCGGTGAGAAGAATGTTCCTTACATTGGTGATCAGTGAGAAGAATGTTCCTTACATTGGTGATCAGTGAGAAGAATGTTCCTTACATTGGTGATCAGTGGGAAGAATGTTCCTTACATTGGTGATCGGTGAGAAGAATGTTCCTTACATTGGTGATCAGTGAGAAGAATGATCCTTACATTGGTGATCAGTGAGAAGAATGTTCCTTACATTGGTGATCCGTGAGAAGAATGTTCCTTACATTGGTGATCAGTGAGAAGAATGTTCGTTACATTGGTGATCAGTGAGAAGAATGTCCCTTACATTGGTGATCGGTGAGAAGAATGTTCCTTACATTGGTGATCGGTGAGAAGAATGTTCCTTACATTGGTGGTCAGTGAGAAGAATGTTCCTTACATTGGTGGTCAGTGAGAAGAATGTTCCTTACATTGGTGATCAGTGGGAAGAATGTTCCTTACATTGGTGATCAGTGAGAAGAATGTTCCTTACATTGGTGATCAGTGGGAAGAATGTTCCTTACATTGGTGGTCAGTGAGAAGAATGTTCCTTACATTGGTGATCAGTGAGAAGAATGTTCCTTACATTAGTGATCAGTGGGAAGAATGTTCCTTACATTGGTGATCAGTGGGAAGAATGTTCCTTACATTGGTGATCAGTGAGAAGAATGTTCCTTACATTGGTGATCAGTGAGAAGAATGTTCCTTACATTGGTGGTCAGTGAGAAGAATGTTCCTTACATTGGTGATCAGTGAGAAGAATGTTCCTTACATTGGTGATCAGTGGGAAGAATGTTCCTTACATTGGTGATCAGTGAGAAGAATGTTCCTTACATTGGTGATCAGTGGGAAGAATGTTCCTTACATTGGTGATCAGTGGGAAGAATGTTCCTTACATTGGTGATCAGTGAGAAGAATGTTCCTTACATTGGTGATCAGTGGGAAGAATGTTCCTTACATTGGTGATCAGTGAGAAGAATGTTCCTTACATTGGTGATCAGTGAGAAGAATGTTCCTTACATTGGTGATCAGTGAGAAGAATGTTCCTTACATTGGTGATCAGTGGGAAGAATGTTCCTTACATTGGTGATCAGTGAGAAGAATGTTCCTTACATTGGTGATCAGTGAGAAGAATGTTCCTTACATTGGTGATCAGTGAGAAGAATGTTCCTTACATTGGTGATCAGTGAGAAGAATGTTCCTTACATTGGTGATCAGTGAGAAGAATGTTCCTTACATTGGTGATCAGTGAGAAGAATGTTCCTTACATTGGTGATCAGTGGGAAGAATGTTCCTTACATTGGTGATCAGTGAGAAGAATGTTCCTTACATTGGTGATCAGTGAGAAGAATGTTCCTTACATTGGTGATCAGTGAGAAGAATGTTCCTTACATTGGTGATCAGTGGGAAGAATGTTCCTTACATTGGTGATCAGTGAGAAGAATGTTCCTTACATTGGTGATCAGTGAGAAGAATGTTCCTTACATTGGTGATCAGTGAGAAGAATGTTCCTTACATTGGTGATCGGTGAGAAGAATGTTCCTTACATTGGTGATCAGTGAGAAGAATGTTCCTTACATTGGTGATCAGTGAGAAGAATGTTCCTTACATTGGTGATCAGTGGGAAGAATGTTCCTTACATTGGTGATCAGTGAGAAGAATGTTCCTTACATTGGTGATCAGTGAGAAGAATGTTCCTTACATTGGTGATCAGTGAGAAGAATGTTCCTTACATTGGTGATCAGTGAGAAGAATGTTCCTTACATTGGTGATCAGTGAGAAGAATGTTCCTTACATTGGTGATCAGTGAGAAGAATGTTCCTTACATTGGTGATCAGTGGGAAGAATGTTCCTTACATTGGTGATCAGTGAGAAGAATGTTCCTTACATTGGTGATCAGTGAGAAGAATGTTCCTTACATTGGTGATCGGTGAGAAGAATGTTCCTTACATTGGTGATCAGTGAGAAGAATGTTCCTTACATTGGTGATCAGTGAGAAGAATATTCCTTACATTGGTGATCAGTGAGAAGAATGTTCCTTACATTGGTGATCAGTGGGAAGAATGTTCCTTACATTGGTGATCAGTGAGAAGAATGTTCCTTACATTGGTGATCAGTGAGAAGAATGTTCCTTACATTGGTGATCAGTGAGAAGAATATTCCTTACATTGGTGATCAGTGAGAAGAATGTTCCTTACATTGGTGATCAGTGGGAAGAATGTTCCTTACATTGGTGATCGGTGAGAAGAATGTTCCTTACATTGGTGATCGGTGGGAAGAATGTCCCTTACATTGGTGGTCAGTGAGAAGAATGTTCCTTACATTGGTGATCAGTGAGAAGAATGTCCCTTACATTGGTGATCAGTGAGAAGAATGTTCCTTACATTGGTGATCGGTGAGAAGAATGTTCCTTACATTGGTGATCAGTGAGAAGAATGTTCCTTACATTGGTGATCGGTGAGAAGAATGTTCCTTACATTGGTGATCGGTGAGAAGAATGTTCCTTACATTGGTGGTCAGTGAGAAGAATGTTCCTTACATTGGTGATCAGTGGGAAGAATGTTCCTTACATTGGTGATCAGTGGGAAGAATGTTCCTTACATTGGTGATCAGTGGGAAGAATGTTCCTTACATTGGTGATCAGTGGGAAGAATGTTCCTTACATTGGTGATCAGTGAGAAGAATGTTCCTTACATTGGTGATCAGTGAGAAGAATGTTCCTTACATTGGTGATCAGTGGGAAGAATGTTCCTTACATTGGTGATCAGTGAGAAGAATGTTCCTTACATTGGTGATCGGTGAGAAGAATGTTCCTTACATTGGTGATCGGTGAGAAGAATGTTCCTTACATTGGTGATCGGTGAGAAGAATGTTCCTTACATTGGTGATCAGTGAGAAGAATGTTCCTTACATTGGTGATCAGTGAGAAGAATGTTCCTTACATTGGTGATCAGTGGGAAGAATGTTCCTTACATTGGTGATCAGTGAGAAGAATGTTCCTTACATTGGTGATCGGTGAGAAGAATGTTCCTTACATTGGTGATCGGTGAGAAGAATGTTCCTTACATTGGTGATCAGTGAGAAGAATGTTCCTTACATTGGTGATCAGTGGGAAGAATGTTCCTTACATTGGTGATCAGTGAGAAGAATGTTCCTTACATTGGTGATCAGTGAGAAGAATGTTCCTTACATTGGTGATCAGTGAGAAGAATGTTCCTTACATTGGTGATCAGTGGGAAGAATGTTCCTTACATTGGTGATCAGTGAGAAGAATGTTCCTTACATTGGTGATCAGTGGGAAGAATGATCCTTACATTGGTGATCAGTGGGAAGAATGTTCCTTACATTGGTGATCAGTGGGAAGAATGTTCCTTACATTGGTGATCGGTGAGAAGAATGTTCCTTACATTGGTGATCGGTGAGAAGAATGTTCCTTACATTGGTGATCAGTGAGAAGAATGTTCCTTACATTGGTGATCAGTGAGAAGAATGATCCTTACATTGGTGATCGGTGAGAAGAATGTTCCTTACATTGGTGATCAGTGGGAAGAATGTTCCTTACATTGGTGATCAGTGGGAAGAATGTTCCTTACATTGGTGATCAGTGGGAAGAATGTTCCTTACATTGGTGATCAGTGAGAAGAATGTTCCTTACATTGGTGATCAGTGGGAAGAATGTTCCTTACATTGGTGATCAGTGAGAAGAATGTTCCTTACATTGGTGATCAGTGAGAAGAATGTTCCTTACATTGGTGATCAGTGGGAAGAATGTTCCTTACATTGGTGATCATTGGGAAGAATGTTACTTACATTGGTGATCAGTGGGAAGAATGATCCTTACATTGGTGATCAGTGAGAAGAATGCTCCTTACATTGGTGATCAGTGGGAAGAATGTTCCTTACATTGGTGATCGGTGAGAAGAATGTTCCTTACCTTGGTGATCGGTGAGAAGAATGTTCCTTACATTGGTGATCGGTGAGAAGAATGTTCCTTACATTGGTGATCAGTGGGAAGAATGTTCCTTGCATTGGTGATCAGTGAGAAGAATGTTCCTTACATTGGTGATCGGTGAGAAGAATGTTCCTTACATTGGTGATCGGTGAGAAGAATGTTCCTTACATTGGTGATCAGTGAGAAGAATGTTCCTTGCATTGGTGATCGGTGAGAAGAATGTTCCTTACATTGGTGATCAGTGAGAAGAATGTTCCTTACATTGGTGATCAGTGAGAAGAATGTTCCTTACATTGGTGATCAGTGAGAAGAATGTTCCTTACATTGGTGATCAGTGAGAAGAATGTTCCTTACATTGGTGATCAGTGAGAAGAATGTTCCTTACATTGGTGATTAGTGAGAAGAATGTTCCTTACATTGGTGATCAGTGAGAAGAATGTTCCTTACATTGGTGATCAGTGGGAAGAATGTTCCTTACATTGGTGATCAGTGAGAAGAATGTTCCTTACATTGGTGATCAGTGGGAAGAATGTTCCTTACATTGGTGATCAGTGGGAAGAATGTTCCTTACATTGGTGATCAGTGGGAAGAATGTTCCTTACATTGGTGATCAGTGAGAAGAATGTTCCTTACATTGGTGATCGGTGAGAAGAATGTTCCTTACATTGGTGATCAGTGAGAAGAATGTTCCTTACATTGGTGATCAGTGAGAAGAATGTTCCTTACATTGGTGATCAGTGGGAAGAATGTTCCTTACATTGGTGATCGGTGAGAAGAATGTTCCTTACATTGGTGATCAGTGAGAAGAATGTTCCTTACATTGGTGATCAGTGAGAAGAATGTTCCTTACATTGGTGATCGGTGGGAAGAATGTCCCTTACATTGGTGGTCAGTGAGAAGAATGTTCCTTACATTGGTGATCAGTGAGAAGAATGTCCCTTACATTGGTGATCAGTGAGAAGAATGTTCCTTACATTGGTGATCAGTGAGAAGAATGTTCCTTACATTGGTGATCAGTGAGAAGAATGTTCCTTACATTGGTGATCGGTGAGAAGAATGTTCCTTACATTGGTGATCGGTGAGAAGAATGTTCCTTACATTGGTGATCAGTGAGAAGAATGATCCTTACATTGGTGATCAGTGAGAAGAATGTTCCTTACATTGGTGATCCGTGAGAAGAATGTTCCTTACATTGGTGATCAGTGAGAAGAATGTTCGTTACATTGGTGATCAGTGAGAAGAATGTCCCTTACATTGGTGATCGGTGAGAAGAATGTTCCTTACATTGGTGATCGGTGAGAAGAATGTTCCTTACATTGGTGGTCAGTGAGAAGAATGTTCCTTACATTGGTGGTCAGTGAGAAGAATGTTCCTTACATTGGTGATCAGTGGGAAGAATGTTCCTTACATTGGTGATCAGTGAGAAGAATGTTCCTTACATTGGTGATCAGTGGGAAGAATGTTCCTTACATTGGTGGTCAGTGGGAAGAATGTTCCTTACATTGGTGGTCAGTGAGAAGAATGTTCCTTACATTGGTGATCAGTGAGAAGAATGTTCCTTACATTAGTGATCAGTGGGAAGAATGTTCCTTACATTGGTGATCAGTGAGAAGAATGTTCCTTACATTGGTGATCAGTGAGAAGAATGTTCCTTACATTGGTGATCAGTGGGAAGAATGTTCCTTACATTGGTGATCAGTGAGAAGAATGTTCCTTACATTGGTGATCAGTGGGAAGAATGTTCCTTACATTGGTGATCAGTGAGAAGAATGTTCCTTACATTGGTGATCGGTGAGAAGAATGTTCCTTACATTGGTGATCAGTGAGAAGAATGTTCCTTACATTGGTGATCAGTGGGAAGAATGTTCCTTACATTGGTGATCAGTGAGAAGAATGTTCCTTACATTGGTGATCAGTGGGAAGAATGTTCCTTACATTGGTGATCAGTGAGAAGAATGTTCCTTACATTGGTGGTCAGTGAGAAGAATGTTCCTTACATTGGTGATCAGTGAGAAGAATGTTCCTTACATTGGTGATCAGTGGGAAGAATGTTCCTTACATTGGTGATCAGTAAGAAGAATGTTCCTTACATTGGTGATCAGTGGGAAGAATGTTCCTTACATTGGTGATCAGTGGGAAGAATGTTCCTTACATTGGTGATCAGTGAGAAGAATGTTCCTTACATTGGTGATCAGTGGGAAGAATGTTCCTTACATTGGTGATCAGTGAGAAGAATGTTCCTTACATTGGTGATCAGTGAGAAGAATGTTCCTTACATTGGTGATCAGTGAGAAGAATGTTCCTTACATTGGTGATCAGTGGGAAGAATGTTCCTTACATTGGTGATCAGTGAGAAGAATGTTCCTTACATTGGTGATCAGTGAGAAGAATGTTCCTTACATTGGTGATCAGTGAGAAGAATGTTCCTTACATTGGTGATCAGTGAGAAGAATGTTCCTTACATTGGTGATCAGTGGGAAGAATGTTCCTTACATTGGTGATCAGTGAGAAGAATGTTCCTTACATTGGTGATCAGTGAGAAGAATGTTCCTTACATTGGTGATCGGTGAGAAGAATGTTCCTTACATTGGTGATCGGTGAGAAGAATGTTCCTTACATTGGTGATCAGTGAGAAGAATGTTCCTTACATTGGTGATCAGTGAGAAGAATGTTCCTTACATTGGTGATCAGTGGGAAGAATGTTCCTTACATTGGTGATCAGTGAGAAGAATGTTCCTTACATTGGTGATCAGTGAGAAGAATGTCCCTTACATTGGTGATCAGTGAGAAGAATGTTCCTTACATTGGTGATCAGTGAGAAGAATGTTCCTTACATTGGTGATCAGTGAGAAGAATGTTCCTTACATTGGTGATCAGTGGGAAGAATGTTCCTTACATTGGTGATCAGTGAGAAGAATGTTCCTTACATTGGTGATCAGTGAGAAGAATGTTCCTTACATTGGTGATCAGTGAGAAGAATGTTCCTTACATTGGTGATCGGTGAGAAGAATGTTCCTTACATTGGTGATCAGTGAGAAGAATGTTCCTTACATTGGTGATCAGTGAGAAGAATATTCCTTACATTGGTGATCAGTGAGAAGAATGTTCCTTACATTGGTGATCAGTGGGAAGAATGTTCCTTACATTGGTGATCAGTGGGAAGAATGTTCCTTACATTGGTGATCAGTGAGAAGAATGTTCCTTACATTGGTGATCAGTGAGAAGAATGTTCCTTACATTGGTGATCAGTGAGAAGAATGTTCCTTACATTGGTGATCAGTGAGAAGAATGTTCCTTACATTGGTGATCAGTGAGAAGAATGTTCCTTACATTGGTGATCAGTGAGAAGAATGTTCCTTACATTGGTGATCAGTGAGAAGAATGTTCCTTACATTGGTGATCAGTGAGAAGAATGTTCCTTACATTGGTGATCAGTGAGAAGAATGTCCCTTACATTGGTGATCAGTAATAAAAGAAGAGGATTGGGGAATGTTGGTCTCTTTTCTCTTCCCTCTCGTTTCCTCTCTGCGTTGTCTTTGTTGCGGCGCACACACATACGGGGCGGTCGTTTTCCGGAGGCAGGATGTGACGTCACGCTGTTCTGCGTCACTCGCCAGCGCACACAATGGCTCGTTCTGTTTCCCAGCTTCGCGCTGAGCCAGGACAGAACCTCCCGGTCTGCACAGAGAGACGGCTGAACTTTTTTACCCCCCGCTGGGGTCTGTCTGAGTCACTTTGGCCAGAATATTAAAGGTTCACTCCGGGGCAGAATGGAAAATGCCGCCTTGAGCTGCCTGCGGGTAACACTGGGTACTTACGGAGGGTTCGTGTTTTTGTTTTTTTTCCCACCTGTCCCCCTTACTGCCTATTATTGGTGATCTCGGGACCCCCTCTTCACTGATTACACTTCGATCCACTTACCCACACAGATCCCATATTAACATCTCTTAAGGCAGAAATACGGGCAAAAAATAACGAGATACAACGAATGGCCCAATAATCAATACAATAACAAAACCAGCACATGTTGCAATAACCACCGTTCAACCCAAAGCTCACTCCCGCAGTACTATTTTATGCCACTAGATGCCCTCAGTCTGATGGCCAGCATCATCCCACCCACTTCCCCTGAGCCCAGGTCATCCCGGACCAACCCCCCCCCCCCATCAAGAAAAAACAGACCCCCCACTGATGGGAAAAGGCTTGAATTACCCGGTGCCAAGCAGAGTTACCGTGGTATCCAACCCCCCCCCCCAGGATGGATGGTACAGACGTGTATAATTATAAAAGTGTGGAAATTCATAAAAAAATGTCAATAAAAATAATAAGTCCAGCGGAAATAAAAAGTATATATTGGGTCCAAATAAAAAATTGAAAATTAACAGTATTGATTGCCCCTCCTCCACATAGGATTTGGGGTATAATGTCCTCAGTCTGACAGCATCATTCCACCCACTTCATCTGAGCCCAGGGCATCCCCCCACCAGACTGTGACTGGACAGTGAATTGAGAAGCAGCACAGTGATGAGCTTATATCTTTGTCACTCTGCTCTCTCCTCCTGTCTTCCGTCTGATAACCAGCATCACTCAACCCACTTACTCTAAGCCCAGGTCATCCTTGTCCCGCCCCCCAAGCCTGTGACTGGACAGTGAACTGAGAAGCAGCACAGCGATGGGCTCATATCTCTGTCACTCTGCTCTCTCCTCCTGTTTTCCGTCTGATAACAAGCATCATTCCACCCACTTCATCTGAGCCCAGGGCATCCGGGACTCATCACCCACCCCCCCCCCCCACCAGACTGTGACTGGACAGTGAATTGAGAAGCAGCACCGTGATGAGCTTATATCTTTGTCACTCTGCTCTCTCCTCCTGTCTTCTGTCTGATAACTAGCATCATTCCACTCACTTCATTTGAGCCCAGGGCACCCTGGACTCACCCCCCCCCCCCACCAGACTGTGACTGGACAGTGAATTGAGAAGCAGCACCGTGATGACCTCATACGATGCACTAATCTCCCTGACATGCTGCTCTCTCCACCCATCAGCATCCGGATGCATTCCAGATGCTTTTTTTTCTTCGTTCTCTTTCACTATACTAGGGTCCAGTGCCTTTTTTATGTGTTTTTGATGAGTCCCAGTGCGTTTCAGTGCACTTTTTTGTGCATTTTTGATTCAGTCCAGTGCTCCCCCTCCCCTCTTTTTTTCCTTAATGTGTGTTCCGATGCATTTTTTATGCGTTTTACCACGTTCCAGTACAGTCCAGTGCAAAAAAAAATCTAGCATGTCCTACTTTTTTTTTCTGGAACTGCAAGCTGTGTGATCTGTGCCATTGAAATATATAACCTGCTTCCCATGCGTTTTTGATGCAGAAAAAAAAAACAACGCACCGGACTGCATTTGGTGTGATCTGGCCCAAAAGGATGCTGCGCTCATTTACACCGGACGCAGTACGAACGCATCTGCCAGAACAGTGAATATTTCCATGAACGGAGTTTACACCGATGCGGCGCTTCCATGTGCGTTAAAAAATAAATCAAAACAAAGCAAGCTGCATTATTCTGCATGGAAACGAAACGAAATGCATGCAAATGCAACTCAGAGCGCAGGAATTGAAGGGTAAATTAAACACCTGTGCAAGACTGAAGGGGAGGAGCCGGTACACCTGTGCAAGACTGAAGGGGAGGAGCCGGTACACCTGTGCGAGACTGAAGGGGAGGAGCCGGTACACCTGTGCGAGACTGAAGGGGAGGAGCTGGTACACCTGTGCGAGACTGAAGGGGAGGAGCTGGTACACCTGTGTAAGACTGAAGGGGAGGAGTCGTACACCTGTGCAAGACTGAAGGGGAGGAGTCGTACACCTGTGTAAGACTGAAGGGGAGGAGTCGTACACCTGTGCGAGACTGAAGGGGAGGAGCCGGTACACATGTGCAAGACTGAAGGGGAGGAGCCGGTACACCTGTGCAAGACTGAAGGGGAGGAGCCGGTACACCTGTGCAAGACTGAAGGGGAGGAGCCGGTACACCTGTGCAAGACTGAAGGGGAGGAGCCGGTACACCTGTGCGAGACTGAAGGGGAGGAGTCGGTACACCTGTGCGAGACTGAAGGGGAGGAGCCGATACACCTGTGCGAGACTGAAGGGGAGGAGTCGGTACACCTGTGCAAGACTGAAGGGGAGGAGTTGGTACACCTGTGCAAGACTGAAGGGGAGGAGTCGGTACACCTGTGCAAGACTGAAGGGGAGGAGTCGGTACACCTGTGCAAGACTGAAGGGGAGGAGTCGGTACACCTGTGCAAGACTGAAGGGGAGGAGTCGGTACACCTGTGCAAGACTGAAGGGGAGGAGTCGGTACACCTGTGCAAGACTGAAGGGGAGGAGCCGGTACCCCTGTGCAAGACTGAAGGGGAGGAGCCGGTACACCTGTGCAAGACTGAAGGGGAGGAGCCGGTACACCTGTGCAAGACTGAAGGGGAGGAGCCGGTACACCTGTGCGAGACTGAAGGGGAGGAGCCGGTACCCCTGTGCAAGACTGAAGGGGAGGAGCTGGTACCCCTGTGTGAGACTGAAGGGGAGGAGTCGGTACACTTGTGCAAGACTGAAGGGGAGTCGGGGAGGCGGAGTTCCTGGAATGACGGGACGTTCTCTTCCATGAACTGTGACTCATTCTTTTAGAATCCTTTAAAATGAGATCATGTGTGAACTCTGCCCGCGGCATTTCCCGGCCGCTGACCATCTGGGCAGTCTGAGGGGCTTCCGGTTACAGATTTAGAAATAAAAGAATGATGACCCCCCCCCCCCTCCCCCTACTCGCCCCTCCCCCCCTCATTGTTCACCATTCACTGACTGATCATATAAGGAGAGGGAATCCCAATCCCTGAAATCTCATTGGTTGTGTGAACCTCGTTTACCGGCGCCGCTGTACGCCTGCTAAAACGCGTTTCCTTTTTTCTGCACTGGACTGTACTGGAACGCAGTAAAACGCATCAAAAACGCATTGAAAAGCACTGGACTTCACTGGAAAGCATAAAAAAGGAACTGAAACACACTGGAATGTACTGAAAAGCATCAAAAACGCACGGGACCTTAATACAGTGAAAAAAGAAAAAACAGGAAGGACCAGTTCACACCACATGCAGTCCAGTGCATTTTTTTTTCTTCACCAAAAACGCATGGGAAGTAGGTTATCTGGTTTTCAATGGCATCGTTCACACCAGTGCTTGCAGTTCCAGTGCGATCCAGTTCCAGAAAAAAAAAAGTAGGACATGCTGCCTTTTTCCTGCACTGGACTGTACTGGAATGCAGTAAAACGCATCAAAAACGCATTGAAATGCACTGGAAAGCATCAAAAACGCACTGAAACACACTGGAATGTGCTGGAAAGCATCAAAAACACACAGGACATTATAGTATAGTAAAAAAAAGCACATCAAAAACGCACCGGAACGCTTCAAAAACGCGCATGTAGAAACGCATCCGGAACAGATCTGGAGTGCGTTTTTTTTTGGTGTGAAAAAAAGCACATGGAATGCATCTGGAAATGCAACAAAAACGCGCTGGAACGCACGTGCCATTATTTAGGGCCAGTTCACACCATAGAAACGCAGTACGGATGCGTTCCAGTGCGTTTTTGATGCGGTTCAGTGATTTCCCAACCCCCCCCTCTTTTTTCTTAACCTTTAGGACCAGGTCACACCACATGCAGTCCAGTGCGTTTTTTTTCTGCATCAAAAACGCATGGAAAGTAGGTTAAATGGTTCTCAATGGCATCGTTCACACCAGTGCGTTTCGGTTCCAGAAAACAAAGTAGAACATGCTGCATTTTTCCTGCACTGAACTGTACTGGAACGATGTAAGACGCATAAAAAAATGCACTGGAACGCATCGGAACGCACCTAAATTCACCAAAAACGCACTGCAACACACTTGTCCTTATTTAAGGTTAACAAAAAAAGGGGGGTGGTGAAGCACTGGACTGCATCAAAAACGCACTGGAACGCATCAAAAACGCACTGGAACGCATCAAAAACGTGCGTGCAGAAAAGTACCTGGAACGTACCCGGACTGCGTTTCTATGGTGTGAACTGGCCCTAAAATAAGGACAAGTGTGTTGCAGTGCGTTTTTTTTTGGTGCATTTAGGTGCATTCCGGTGCGTTTTTGATGCCTCTTACCGCGTACCAGTACAGTCCAATGAAGAAAAAATGCAGTGCGCTCTACTTTTTTTTTCTGGAACTGAAACGCGCTGGTGTGAACTACGCTACTGAAAACCACATCGCCTACTTTCCATGCATTTTTGGTGCAAAGAAAAAAAAATGCACTGGACTGCATGTGGTGTGAACTGACCCAAAAGGTAAAAAGATGGGGGGGGGGGAAACGCACTGGACCGCGTCAAAAACACGGTAAAAGCGCGTTAAAAATGCACATGCGGAAACGGATCTGGAATGCGGTTAACCTACTTTCCATGCGTTTTTGATGCAGAAAAAAAAACAAATGCACTGAACTGCATGCGGTGTGAACTGTCCCAAAAGGTAAAAAGATGGGGGGGGGGGAACGCACTGGACCGCGTCAAAAACATGGTAAAAACGCGTTCAAAACGCACATCTGGAGTGCGTTTAACCTACTTTCCATGAATTTTTTATGCAGAAAAAAATGCCCTGGACAGCATGTGGTGTGAACTGGCCCTGAAGTAAAAAGATGGGGGGGGGGGGAGGGGAACGCACTGGACCGCATCAAAACCACTGTAAAAACGCATTAAAAACGCACATGCAGAAACGGATCTGGAGTGCGTTTTTGCAGTGCAAACCAGCCCTAAAATGCATAAAAACAATGCACAGGAACGCACAATGCCCTGATTTAAGGTTAAGAAAAAAAGAGGGGAGGGGGAAATGCAATGAACTGCATCAAAAACGCATCAAAAACGCACTGGAACGCATTAAAAACGCGTATGCAGAAAAGCACCTGGAACGCATCCAGACTGCGTTTCTATGGTGTGAATTGGCCGTTAAGGTTAAGAAAAAGAGAGGAAGGGGGGAATGCAATGAACTGCATCAAAAACGCACCGATAACGCATCAAAAACGCACTGGAACGCATTAAAAACGCGCATGCAGAAAAGCACCTGGAACGCATCCAGACTGCGTTTTTATGGTGTGAAATGGCCGTTAAGGTTAAGAAAAAGAGAGGAAGGGGGGAATACAATGAACTGCATCAAAAACGCACCAATAACGCATCAAAAACGCACTGGAACGCATTAAAAACGTGCATGCAGAAAAGCACCTGGAACGCATCCGGACTGCATTTCTATGGTGTGAATTGGCCCTAAAAGTTAAGAAAAAGAGAGGGGGGGAAAATGCAATGAACTGCATCAAAAACGCACCGATAATGCATCAAAAACGCGCCTGCAGAAAAGCATCTCCGGACTGCGTTTTCTCCGGTGTGAACTGGCCCGTCGAGCGGAGGGAATCAAACTGCGTCCGCCAACAAATCCGCGAACCCGGAATAACGACACAACGCCAGGCAGCGAGAGAAAGAGAAGAGCTGCAATTTGTCCCGGGAGGCGAGGGGTTAAGCTCAGCAGCTGTCGCAGTGCATGCTGGGAGCGGGGGGTTGTGGGTAATGTAGTCGCGAGGACAGGAAATGTCTCCTCTCAGTCTGATCTGCTCCCCTCTGATGGCTGATCCAATGTTCCGCTCCCTCTTCCTCTTTCTGGTGACTTGACGTCTCCCCGGAATCTCCTGGACGGGCCGATCTTCCAGGTGAGACCCCCCGAGATCTTCCATCCTTCCAGGTGGTCACAATGTATCCATTTCTGTGTCCCCCCAACCCCCACACTAGGTGTGTTCCTGGACTTCTGTCCTTGTAATGTCCATTCTTCTATCCGAATCGCACCGACACGTCGGGGACCACGGCCGAGCCAATCGCAACGACAACTCCACATTTATTCCTTTTGTTTTTGGTTTGTTTTTATATTTAATATTTATATATATTTATTTATTTTTATTCTTTTAAGTTTGAAAAGATACAATGTAGGAAAAAAAACGATACAAAAAGGGAAACGCCGTCCCAATTAGAAGGACAATTCCATTTGTTTTTTCAGTTTTTGTTTCTTTGTGTGTATATATGTATATATATTTTTTTTTTATTATTTGAAGTTGGAACAGACACAACGTATCAAAAAACGGATACAAAATGTCAAAAAAAAAACTGATACAAAAAAAAGAGGAAACTACAACATAAAGCGACACAAAAAACATTTGGGAAGTGGGTTTTTGCGCTTTTAAACTTTTTGTTGTTGGAATATTTTTGTAGCCAGAAACATCCGAGGAATTTAAAAAAATAAAAATAAAAAATAAAAGATCGCGGTGTCTTTAATGGCAGTTGATCTACCAAAAATGCAAAGGGCAGGGAATAGAAACAGAAAAGTGATGTCCATTTTATTTTATTTATTTTTCTTATTTTTATTTTTTTTTAATTTAAATGTCAAAAAATAAAAATAAAAAAAGAAAGCAGAAAATAGAAACATAGAAAAGTAATGCCCATTTTTTTTATTTTATTTTTATTTAATTTAAATGTCATAAAAAAAAAAGTAAAAAAAAAAACATGTGACATAAAAAGTTGCAAATGCCACCATTTGATTCACTAGGACCTCTGCTTTCAGAAAATATATTTTGTTTGGGGAGGGGGGGGGGGGGGTGTCATGGAGAATAAAATAGTAATAGTTGCCATTTTTCATGTCATGTGATTTATTTTTTTTTTTTTTTTACACACATTATTTCATTTAAATGTCCTTAAAAAAAATAGATTGTGTCTTTAATGGCGGTTAATCTACCAAAAGTGCAAAGGCCAGAAAATAGAAACATAGGAAAGTGATGTCCATTTTATTTTATTTATTTTATTTAATATTTAATTTAAATGTCATTAACAAAAAAAGAAAACAGAAAATAGAAACATAGAAAAGTAATGTCCATTTTTTTTATTTTTATTTTATTTTTTTATTCGATTTATTTGATTTTTATTTATTTCATTTAAATGTCATTAAAAAAAGAAAGCAGAAGTCATGGAGAATAAAATAGTAATAGTTGCCATTTTTTTCATGTCATGTGATTTAGTTATTTTTTTCTCTCTCCTTTACTTTTTTTTTCACACATTGTAAAATCCTGTTTTTTTTTAATTTTTTTTTTTATTTCATTTAAATGTCCTTAAAAAAAATAGATTGTGTCTTTAATGGCGGTTAATCTACCAAAAGTGCAAAGGGCAGAAAATAGAAACCTAGAAAAGTGATGTCCATTTTATTTTATTTTATTTAAATGTCATAAAAAAAAATAGAAACATAGAAAAGTGATATTCATTTATTAAAAAAGAAAGCAGATGCCATGGAGAATAAAATAGTAATAGTTGGCATTTTTTTTCATGTTATGTGATTTTTTTTTTTTGTTTTTTTTTTTTACACACATTGTAAAATCCTGCTTTTTTTTTTTTATTTTTTTTTTTAATGACATTTAAATTAAATAAAAAAACAAAAAGGAAACGTGATTTATTACACAGAACTGTGAGATGGTTGTGTGTATGGCGAGCTCAGTATACAGAGCAGTGTGCCCCCGGAGTTTAGTTTTAGCAGATCTGTATTATTATTATTATTATTATTATACAGGATTTCTATAGCACCAACAGTTTGCACGGCGCTTTACAACATGAGGGCAGACAGTACACAGTACAGTTACAATTCAATTCAAGGGGGTCAGGGGGCTCTGTTCGTTGGAGCTTACAATCTACTATGAAGTGAAATTGTTCTGGTTTTCAGAAACGTTCTTACGATACAATCGTTTTTTGACTTTACTGAGATCCTCCCCTCATGTTCAGGGAGAGACACAACTTTTACATTTTTTCAGTTTTTACATTTTTTTTTTTTTTTGCAATTACTGTTCAGCCGTAACCACTTCCTGTTTGGGACATTGTAAAATTAGCATTTTTTTTTTTTTGTTTTTTTTATGCTATTTTTTTCATGTCACGTGATTTTTTTGTTTTCATTCTTTACTTTTATTTTAATTTTTTTTTTACACACCTTGTAAAATCCTGCTTTTATTTTTATTTATGTATTTGCACATCCTTTTTATTTATTTCTTTTGCCTTGTGCTAAAAAATGACTTCATACCCCCTCAAACAAAATATATTTTCTGAAAGCAGAGGTCCTAGTGAATGAAATGGTGCCATTTGCAACTTTTTATGTCACATGTTTTTTTTTTTTTTTTTTTACTTTTTTAACACACATTGTAAAATCCAGCATGTTTTTCTAAAACATTTTATTTATTTTGCTTTGTGCTAAAAAATTACTTCATATTCCCCCCCCCCCCCCCATACATAATATATTTGCTGAAAGCAGAGGCCACGGAGAATAAAAACGTGCCAGCTGCGGGGTTTTTTTTTTTTTACTTTTTATTTTTTTTTAACACAAATAATGTAAGATTGTAAAAATCTTGCATTGTTTTCATATTTGCTAAAAAAATTACTTAGAACCCCCCAAACATTATATATTTTCTGAAAGCAGTGGCCCTAGTGAATAAAAATGGTACCAGCTGCAATTTTTTTACGTCACGTGATTTTTTTTATATATTAACTTTTTTTATTTTATTTAATTTTTTTTACAAAAATTTAAAAATCTTGCATTTTTCCCATTTTTGCTAGAAAGTGACTTAGAACACAACTTTTTTTCACACATTGTACAATATGCATTTTGTTTATTGTTTTTGCTAGAAAATGATTAAGAACCCTCCAAACATGATATATTTTATGAAGGCAGAGGCCATGGAGAATAAAATGATGTTAGTTGAATTTTTTTTATATCGTGTGATTTTTATTATTTTATTTTTTATTTTTACCGTTTTCACACACATTGTAAAATCCTGCATTTTCTTTTCTTTTTTTTGCTAGAAAATGCCTTAACACCCCTGAAACATGACATATTTTCTGAATGCAGAGGCCCTGTGGAATAAAATGGGGCCAGATACAATTTTTTTATGTCTTGTGATTATTTTAAATTTTTACTTTTTTTTTTATACACACATTGTAAAAGCCTGCATTTTTTCCTTTTGCTAAAACATCCTGCTTTTTTTTTTTGCTTTGTGCTAGAAAATGATCAGAGGCCCTGGTGAATAAAATGGTGCCAGTTGCAATTTTTTTTTTTTTTTTTTTTTTTTTTTCAATTTTTTTCGCACACATTGTAAAATCCAGCATTTTCTATTTTTATTTTATTTGCTAGAAAATAACTTAGAAACACAAAAACATGATATATTTTCTAAAAGCAGAGGCCCTGAGGAATATCTTGCAATTTTTTTTTGTTTTTTTGCTAGAAAATGACTTGGAACCCACCCCCCCTCCCCCCCCTACATGATACAATTTTTTAATTTGTCTATTTTATTTGACATAATTTTGTTTCATGTAAAATAATTGTACTCCCCCCTCCCCCTCCCCCTCCCACTTTCTTTTTGGGAATAATATTCCCCACTTGGAGTAATGGAATACTATATTAAATATTTGTCCTATTTTTTTATTTTTTTATATGACATCATATTCTTTCCATATTTAATGTGATCTAAAAATATTTTGGAAACAGCGAATCCGGTAATAATATCAGAAATTGTCGGTAAAACTTCGGAGGAGCCGATTACCATTCTGATTGTTGTTGTGGGTTTATTTTTTATTTTTTTTCCATCGGTCAGCTATAAATTTAGATTTTATAATAGATTTTGATGTACAGGAAGCTCCTTGGGGCATTTTCTGCTTCGTTTTCTCTGCCTGATGAAGGGGGCGTTGTATGACCCTGGGAGGAATCGTGCCCCTTCATTGGTGTCAGTGGACCCCAATGTTGGTGTCATTGGGAGAAATTGGTGCCTCATTGCTGGTCCCATTTAGAGGAATAGTGCACCATCTTTGGGTCTCATTGGCCCCATTGTCGGTGTCATTGGGAAAAATTGTGCCCCAGCATTGGTATTAGTGGGGGGGAATTGTGTCCTTCCATTGGTGTCAGTGGGGGTGAAATATGGCCCCAAGGGCTGGATAAAGGCAAGCAAAGGGCCGCATCTGGCCCCCGGGCCGCAGTTTGGAGACCCCCGATCTAGAAGAACTCAGTCTTGTTCAGCAGCGGGTGGTGTGGCCCCCCCCCCCCCCCAATTTTATTTTTTTAAATCACAACACCAAGTCCACAGCTGATTTCATATTTTCTTTAGGCCATGGTGAAGGGGGGAGGGGTGTTGTGTGGCCCCTGAAACGCGTTGGGTAACCCAACATATTACATGTTTGGTATAAAAAAACCTATTTCGGACTCTAATACTTCCATTTGGTGCTTCAATTTCTAGATTCAAACATCGCATTGGCTTCCTGAGATTTCCGGGGCAGTTCCTTGGTGTGGGGAAAGCAGCCTTCATATCACCCAGATGCCCCCATTGGGTCATTATCGGTACAGCTATAAAAAATAAATAAAAATGTATCGCCGTTACTAAAACTGCCCATAGACGGGTAGAAATTTGAACGCAAATTCTTTGGAAAAGAACGTTTGTCCGTTTTTCTTAATCATTAGTGAGGATCAAATCTAACGTTATCCATCTATGGCCAGCTTAGGACTCCTCCTTCGAAACTCTATCCATCTATGGCCAGCTTAGGACTCCTCCTTCGAAACTCTATCCATCTATGGCCAGCTTAGGACTCCTCCTTCGAAACGTTATCCATCTATGGCCAGTTTAGGACTCCTCCTTCGAAACGTTATCCATCTATGGCCAGTTTAGGACTCCTCCTTCGAAACTCTATCCATCTATGG
Organism: Lithobates pipiens; assembly: GCF_037356315.1. Taxonomy (NCBI): domain Eukaryota; kingdom Metazoa; phylum Chordata; class Amphibia; order Anura; family Ranidae; genus Lithobates; species Lithobates pipiens. Next base: position 3,121,773 of record NW_027507825.1, read on the forward strand.
CCAGCTTAGGACTCCTCCTTCGAAACTCTACCCATCTATGGCCAGTTTAGGACTTCTCCTTCGAAACGTTATCCATCTATGGCCAGCTTAGGACTTCTCCTTCGAAACGTTATCCATCTATGGCCAGCTTAGGACTTCTCCTTCGAAACACTATCCATCTATGGCCAGCTTAGGACTCCTCCTTCGAAACTCTATCCATCTATGGCCAGCTCAGGACTTCTCCTTCGAAACTCTATCCATTTATGGCCAGTTTAGGACTCCTCCTTTGAAACGTTATCCATCTATGGCCAACTTAGGACTTCTTCGAAACTCTATCCATCTATGGCCATCTTAGGACTTCTCCTTCGAAACTCTATTCATCTATGGCCATCTTAGGACTTCTCCTTCGAAACTCTATCCATCTATGGCCATCTTAGGACTTCTCCTTCGAAACTCTATCCATCTATGGCCAGCTCAGGACTTCTCCTTCGAAACTCTATCCATCTATGGCCAGCTTAGGACTCCTCCTTCAAAGCGTTATCCATCTATAGCCAGTTTAGGACTCTTCCTGCAAAATTCTGTCCATATATGGCCAACTTAAGACCCTTCCTGGGACACTTATGCCTAATACACACAATCAGACTTTCCGACAACAAAACCATGGATTTTTATTCGAAGGATGTTGGCTTCAACTTGTCTTGCGCACGCACACACGGTCGCACAAATGTTGGCCAACAACCACGAAACTGGTGACATACAAGACGTACGTGATGTCTCCATTACGAGCGCTAGTTTTACAAGACCGAGAGCTTCCGACTCGTACTTGATTTCGAGCACGCGTGGAGTTTTGTTTGACGGACTTGTGTAAAATTTGAGAACCTGCTAGCCAACATTTTGTTGGCAGAAAGTCCGACAACAAATGTTCGATGGAGCATACACAAGGTCGGGCTTTCTGCCAACAAGCTCACGTCCAACATTTGTTGTCGGAAAATCCGATCGTGTGTATGCGGCATTACTTCGAAATTCTATCAATCTATGGCCAGCTTAGGGCTCTTCCTAGAAATCTTCCATCAAAATTCTATCCATCTGTCACCAGCTTAAGACTCTTCCTTTGAAATTCTATCCATTTATGGCCAGCTTAGGACTCCTTCTTCGAAATTCTGCCCATCTACGGTCAGCTTACGACTCTCTTCCTTTGAAATTCTATCCATCTATGGCCAGCTTAGGACTCTTCCTTAGACTTTTCCTTCAAAACTCTGCCCACCCATGGCCAGCCTAGAACTCTTCCCAGGACTCTTCCTTCAAAATTCCATCCATCTATGGCCAGCCTAGGACTCTTCTTCGAAATTCTTACCATCTATGGCCAGCTTAGGGCTCTTCCTAGAACTCTTCCTTCGAAATTCTATCCATCTATGGCCAGGTTAGGAGTCCTTCTTTGAAATTCTGTCCATCTATGGCCAGGTTAGGAGTCCTCCTTCGAAATTCTATCCATCTATGGCCAGGTTAGGAGTCCTTCCTTGAAATTCTGTCCATCTATGGCCAGGTTAGGAGTCCTTCTTCGAAATTCTATCCATCTATGGCCAGGTTAGGAGTCCTTCTTCGAAATTCTATCCATCTATGGCCAGGTTAGGAGTCCTTCTTCGAAATTCTATCCATCTATGGCCAGGTTAGGAGTCCTTCTTCGAAATTCTATCCATCTATGGCCAGGTTAGGAGTCCTTCTTCAAAATTCTATCCATCTATGGCCAGGTTAGGAGTCCTTCTTCGAAATTCTATCCATCTATGGCCAGGTTAGGAGTCCTTCTTCGAAATTCTATCCATCTATGGCCAGGTTAGGAGTCCTTCTTCGAAATTCTGTCCATATATGGCCAGCCTAGGACTCTTCCTTTTTGAAATTCTATCTATTGCCAGCTTATGAATCTTCCTATAACTCTTCCTTCGAAATGATATACATCTATGACCAGCTTAGGGCTCTCCCTATAACTCTTCCATCGAAATTCTATCTATCTATTTATCTATCGATCACCAGCTTAGGACTCTTCCTTGGAAATTCTACCCATCGATGGCTAGCATAGGACTCTTTATAGGACTCTTCCTTAGAAATTCTTTTCATCTATGGCCAGCTCTAATCTCCATTCACTCTCGTTCCTCTGCCGCAAATCAGTTTAAATGTTTAATTGGTGTCTGTGCCCCGCTTTGGGTAATCTCCTTATTGTGGGATCACCAGGGCTGGATTCCCCACTGTACCCAAAGCTAAAGACCATGTGTTGGCTGGACCAGGCTACCCTTTTAGAAGGTACGGAAGTGGCATTGAGGGGTTCAGGGTTTTGTTGGGTTAGGTTCCTGAGTCCCAACTTTGGAGTAAAGTCAAGATTTTGCATTCTTGGCATCCTCCAGGGGTCAAGGGGCTCCCAGGGCACACAGAGGGGGTGGCGATTGACATCTTGCGGTCCCAGTTTAATTGCAGGCTAACGCTAGAGATGAGTCCTTCTCAAATTGAACCTCAACTGATATATATCAACTGGCAGGACCACAGTTGGGGTGAACGGGTCTGGGCAATCTCTAAGGCACTATGAGTCCCAGTTAGACCTGCATTGGGCTTTGCTGAGACTTGTCTTCTCATGGCAGGTGTGGGGCTACACAGGTTTAATTTCCCCTCCCCCCCCACAAACTGGAACATCTCTGAACCTCCACATCTGGTTTCTGCATCCTCATGAGCTTCCTGCCATTGATTTCAGAAAGTCCTGTGTTTACAATATGAACAATATTGATCTGTTCCTACAATGCTCATTGCATAGCCGGGGACTCTGGTGTATCTGCACAGCATTTGTGACGTCGCCAAGGAATCTCATGCCGAGGGGGGAGGGGTGGGGGGAGTGGGGGGAGTGGGGGGAGGGGGGGCTGCAGCAGGGTGGACTGGAATGGAGGAAGGGTAAGGATGTTGCCTGTTGCGACCAATCAGGTCTCCCGGCTTCATCGCCATTGGTTGCCATGAAACAGAATATATCGCTTTATATGTGTGTGTGTGTGTATTGTTTTTATTTTTTTATCCAATATTATTAATGATCTCAATGTAGAGATTGTGTGATGGACCCGATATACCGACCGCCAACGTCACGGCTATCCCAGTCGTTTCTTCCTATTACTGATATTATATTACTATTACTCTTCTGACCTTTTTCACATTTTATTTTTTTTAATGATAAAATGAAGATCGCAGACGGTGCCAAAGACAATACATTGTGAGGTGGGGAGATTCCGGGTATTTCCTGACCTGTGAACTCTGGAATACTTTTATTAATCCCAAAGGGAAATTTGGAAATGTAATAACTCTGCAATACAAGCTGCCAGTGGATGGCTGAACCAGTCCATATCCTCTAAGATTTACTTCTGCCTTACCGCTCGTTGCCAGGAGGGCGGCGATGTTGGAGAACGATGCCTCTCTCCTACTGTCCCTGGGAGCCCTCACACTGACTCTCCCTGTACCTCTGACTCTAATGCTCCCTGTAACCCTAAAACGGACTTTTACCCTAACACTTTTTCACTCTAACCTTCGCTGTATCCTAAATCCTAACTCTCCCACTAACCTTCACCCTATTATTAACCCCAACATGAATTCTGCCTCTAATGCTCCCTGTAAACCCTAACGCTGACCTTCACCCTAATTCTTTCTGTAACCCTAACGCTGACCTTCACCCTAATTCTTTCTGTAACCCTAACGCTGACCTTCACCCTAATTCTTTCTGTAACCCTAACGCTGACCTTCACCCTAATTCTTTCTGTAACCCTAACGCTGACCTTCACCCTAATTCTTTCTGTAACCCTAACGCTGACCTTCACCCTAATTCTTTCTGTAACCCTGACGCTGACCTTCACCCTAATTCTTTCTGTAAACCCTAACGCTGACCTTCACCCTAATTCTTTCTGTAACCCTGACGCTGACCTTCACCCTAATTCTTTCTGTAACCCTGACGCTGACCTTCACCCTAATTCTTTCTGTAACCCTGACGCTGACCTTCACCCTAATTCTTTCTGTAAACCCTAACGCTGACCTTCACCCTAATTCTTTCTGTAAACCCTAACGCTGACCTTCACCCTAATTCTTTCTGTAAACCCTGATGCTGACCTTCACCCTAATTCTTTCTGTGACGCTGACCTTCACCCTAATTCTTTCTGTGACGCTGACCTTCACCCTAATTCTTTCTGTAAACCCTGATGCTGACCTTCACCCTAATTCTTTCTGTAAACCCTGATGCTGACCTTCACCCTAATTCTTTCTGTGACGCTGACCTTCACCCTAATTCTTTCTGTAACGCTGACTTTCACCCTAATTCTTTCTGTAACGCTGACTTTCACCCTAATTCTTTCTGTAACGCTGACTTTCACCCTAATTCTTTCTGTAACGCTGACCTTCACCCTAATTCTTTCTGTAACGCTGACCTTCACCCTAATTCTTTCTGTAACGCTGACGCTGACCTTCACCCTAATTCTTTCTGTAAACCCTGATGCTGACCTTCACCCTAATTCTTTCTGTGACGCTGACCTTCACCCTAATTCTTTCTGTAACGCTGACCTTCACCCTAATTCTTTCTGTAACGCTGACCTTCACCCTAATTCTTTCTGTAACGCTGACCTTCACCCTAATTCTTTCTGTAACGCTGACCTTCACCCTAATTCTTTCTGTAACGCTGACTTTCACCCTAATTCTTTCTGTAACGCTGACTTTCACCCTAATTCTTTCTGTAACGCTGACCTTCACCCTAATTCTTTCTGTAACGCTGACCTTCACCCTAATTCTTTCTGTAACGCTGACCTTCACCCTAATTCTTTCTGTAACGCTGACCTTCACCCTAATTCTTTCTGTAACGCTGACCTTCACCCTAATTCTTTCTGTAACGCTGACCTTCACCCTAATTCTTTCTGTAACGCTGACGCTGACCTTCACCCTAATTCTTTCTGTAAACCCTGATGCTGACCTTCACCCTAATTCTTTCTGTGACGCTGACCTTCACCCTAATTCTTTCTGTAACGCTGACCTTCACCCTAATTCTTTCTGTAACGCTGACCTTCACCCTAATTCTTTCTGTAACGCTGACCTTCACCCTAATTCTTTCTGTAACCCTGACCTTCACCCTAATTCTTTCTGTAACGCTGACTTTCACCCTAATTCTTTCTGTAACGCTGACTTTCACCCTAATTCTTTCTGTAACGCTGACCTTCACCCTAATTCTTTCTGTAACGCTGACCTTCACCCTAATTCTTTCTGTAACGCTGACCTTCACCCTAATTCTTTCTGTAACGCTGACCTTCACCCATATTCTTTCTGTAACCCTAACACTGAAACCCCCCTTGTTAGTCTAAATCCTACTTTTAACCTTAATACTAACCTCTTCCCCCCCCCCCCCCCCCACTTAACCTAAATCCTAACACTGTCCTCCTTCTCCCCTTCTTTAAATTCGGTCACTAATTGTCCTCCTAACCCTCCCTGTAACCCTTGCACTTATGCCGCGCACACACGACCAGACTTTTCAACGGACTAGGTCAGACGGTCTTCCCGACGGACTTTCGGCTGAGTTCCTGAACAAAACGGACTTGGCCGCACACGACCGGCCTAAGTCCATTCGTTTTGAACGTGATGACGTAAGACGGGACTAAACAAGGAAGTCCAATAGCCAGTAGCCAATAGCTGCCCTTGCGCCGTATTTGGTCCATCGGACGAGCACACAGACGAAACGGTTTTCCAGATTTTTAGTCCGTCGGATAGATTTGAAACATGTTTTTACTTCTAGGTCCGTCTGACTTTTGGGGGGAAAAAAAGTCCGCTGGAGCAGAACACACACGCGATCGAATTGTCTGAGGGATTCCGGTCCGCCGGACCAAGTCTGCCGGAAAGTCCGATCGCGTGTACGCGGCATTACTTTCACTATTCTCCCTGTACCCTCAGTCCTAACACTCTCTTCATCTAGGCCTAAAACTACTTAGTCCGGCCCCCGTAAAGCCTGAAAGACAGTAAACTGGCCCCTTGTTTAGAAAGTTTGGAGACCCCCCCGCTCTAACCCCCAACACTGAACCTTCATCCTAACCTCCCCTGTAATCTAAATCCTAACACTGTGTTTGCCTTTAACCCCCAACACTGAACCTTAATCCCAACCCTCTCCTGTAGTCTAATTCCTAACACGGTCTCTGTTTAACACTAGCCTGCTTTTAACCCTAACACTAACCCTCCTTTCAACCTAAATCCTAACACTGTCTCGCCCTCAAACCTTACTTTTACCCTAATAATGAAGTAAAACCTTCTTCGATCTTTCCCGATAATTGTAACACGGACCTTCACCCCAACCCTCCCTGCAGCCTAAGCTCTCTCCATTCACTCCTAACACTAACCCTCTATTAGTCCTTAAGGCTAACCTCCACTGTAACCTAAATCCTAACACTACTCTTAATCTTGACACCAACCCTTCCTATAACTTAATCCTAACGCTGTCTATTAATCTAACCCTACTTTTAACTTTAACACTAATCCTCCCTCTAATCCAACACTGAACCTTTATCCCAACCCTCCCTATAATCTAAACCCTAACACTGTCTCTCCTTCTAACCCCAACACTAACCCTCCCTCTATCTCCAACACTGAACCTTCATCCTAACCCTTCCTATAGTCCAAACCATAACATTGTCTCTCCCTGTAACCCCAACACTGAACCTTCATCCTAACCCTTCCTATAGTCCACACCCTAACACTGTCTCCCCCTGTAACCCCAACACTAACCCTCCCTCTAACCCCAACACTGAACCTTCACCCCAATCCTTCATATAATCTAAACCCCTAACACTAACCCTCCCTCTCTAACCCCAACACTGAACCTTCATCCTAACCCTCCCTATAGTCCAAACCATAACACTGACTCCCCCTGTAACCCCAACACTGAAGCTTCACCCTAACCCTTCCTATAATGTAAACCCTAACACTGTCTCCCCCTCTAACCCCAACACTAACCCTCCCTCTAACCCCAACACTGAACCTTCCTCCTAACCCTCCCTATAGTCCAAACCCTAACACTGTCTCTCTCCCTGTAACCCCAACACTAACACTCCCTCTAACCCCAACACTGAACCTTCATCCTAATCCTCCCTATAGTCCAAACCCTAACACTGTCTCTCTCCCTGTAACCCCAACACTAACCCTCTCTCTAACCCCAACACTGAACCTTCATCCTAACCCTTCCTATAGTCCACACCCTAACACTGTCTCCCCCTGTAACCCCAACACTAACCCTCCCTCTAACCCCAACACTGAACCTTCACCCCAATCCTTCATATAATCTAAACCCCAACACTAACCCTCCCTCTCTAACCCCAACACTGAACCTTCATCCTAACCCTCCCTATAGTCCAAACCATAACACTGACTCCCCCTGTAACCCCAACACTGAAGCTTCACCCTAACCCTTCCTATAATGTAAACCCTAACACTGTCTCCCCCTCTAACCCCAACACTAACCCTCCCTCTAACCCCAACACTGAACCTTCATCCTAATCCTCCCTATAGTCCAAACCCTAACACTGTCTCTCCCTCTAACGTTCCCTGTAACCCAACCAGTGACATACATACAGGGCTCGCCATTTCGACTCGGCCCCATGCTCCAGGGGTAAAAATGTATTATTTATTATTATTATACTGGATTTATATGGCACCAACAGTTTGCGCAGCGCTTTACAACACGAGGGCAGACATTACAGATTGAATACAGGAGGGATCGGAGGGCCCGGCTCCTTTAGAGCTTTACAATCAAGGAAAATCTCATTCATTTTGCTTATTTTGTGTTTTTATATTAATGGGAAATCCAAAAAGCGGGTGTCACAAATGATGAATGAGGTAATTGGGAGGCGATGCTCCATTCAGAAATCCTCAGTGATTGAGGCACGTGGCTCCTCGTGGCTCCTCGTGGCTCCTCGTGGCTCCTCGTTGACTCATCAATGTCCTCCTTTTTTATCTTTTTTTTTTTTTTTTTTTTGTCCTTGGCAGCCGAGTATTTTAGTTCCCCCCCCCCCCATTGTGGTCACCCGGACTTGTCCTGACTTGTAAAGCAACTTCTTACTATTGGACCCGATGAGCTCACCCGCCGAGGGCCAGGAAAATCCCCCATTCAATAGACCAATAAGATGAGTCTATAATCTCCTCTTTTAGAAATGGGTGGTATTTAGATGACACAATGCCCCCGGGCACAGAATGAATGAGGAAACCCTTCTGTACAATCTTAGCCGCTGATCTCATTATTTACATTCCATATAAGTAGACCGGTAATTAACCATTTGCATACCTTGCAATTTTTTTTATTTTTTCATTTGCTTTCGTGAAAATGTTGAATTATTATTAATATATATATATATAATTTTATTTTATTTTTTTTTAACTAGAAGTTAGTGTAACCACCCCCCAAAACCCCAAAATGTTTTAATTTTTCGGAAAGCAGAGAACCCAGAGAATAAAATCATGGTAGTTACAATTTCTTTCAATCATACATTATTAGTGCAATGGTTTATGAAATGCAACATTTCAGTAGAAAATACACTAGAGTTGGATTTAGTGCACAGAAACACAATATAATACCCGATTTCTGTATACAGGTAATTAAACATTTGCCTACCGGGGCATTTTTTAAAATATTTTTTTTTTCACGTGTGAAAATCTGAATTTTTTTTATTTTTTTTGCTAGAAATTACTGTGAACCCTCTCACTGACACCAAAAATGGGGCAGTATTCAACCTTCACTCCACCACCCCTGACACCAATGATGGGGCACTATTTCTCCCACTGACACCAATAATCGGGCAATATCCCCGCCCCCCCTGACACCAATGATGGGGCACTATTCCTCCCACTGATACCAATGATGGGACACTATTCCTCCCACTGATACCAATGATGGGGCACTATTCCTCCCACTGACACCAATGATGGGGCACTATTCCTCCCACTGATACCAATGATGGGGCACTATTCCTCCCACTGATACCAATGATGGGGCACTATTCCTCCCACTGATACCAATGATGGGGCACTATTCCTCCCACTGATACCAATGATGGGGCACTATTCCTCCCACTGACACCAATGATGGGGCACTATTCCTCCCACTGACACCAATGATGGGGCACTATTCCTCCCACTTATACCAATTATGGGGCGCTGTTCCTCCCACTGATACCAATGATGGGGCACTATTCCTCCCACTGACACCAATGATGGGGCACTATTCCTCCCACTTATACCAATTATGGGGCGCTGTTCCTCCCACTGATACCAATGATGGGGCACTATTCCTCCCACTGATACCAATGATGGGGCACTATTCCTCCCACTGATACCAATGATGGGACACTATTCCTCCCACTGATACCAATGATGGGACACTATTCCTCCCACTGACACCAACAATGGGAAATTATTATTCTCACCGACACTAACAATAGGGCAGTATTCCCTCCTCCTCTGACACCAATGATGGGGCATCGTTACCAATCCCAGGACATGTTCTACTACCAATTGGCCATAGTCTGACCTCCTTTTAAAGTCTGAAAGATAGTAAACTGGTCCCTTGTTTAGAAAGTCTGGAGGTCACTACTTGGATTGGACTGTTATTTTTTGCTGTAATATTTTATGTTTTATGGAATTCATGCATTTTAGGGGCGACACTGAATATATACATAATAATATATCCAAAAAACCAAGCCAATGCATTTTAGAGGTTCTAAGGGACCCCACTTCACCAGGGATCGGTATACTGGTGGAAAATTAAACAGGAGTGATGCTGGACTCGAAAAAAGGTCTCAAGAATAGATATTTCTATTCTGCTCCAAAATATTGAACCTCTGGAACGCGTTGTTCTGTTTCAGATATACTCTGGTGAAATAAAATGATTTGGACTCTCAACCATTGGTATAGCGCTCCTTCTCTTCAGAGCCTCTTGGATTTTGTCCAAGCTCCTCCAAGAGGCAACTTTGTGCATGAGAGAACTAGGGTGATGCCATTTTATTTGCTTTGGGTGATACCATTTATTGCCAACTAGGGTCATACCATTTATTGCCAACTAGGGTCATACCATTTATTGTCAACTAGGGTCTTACCATTTATTGCCAACTAGGGTCATACCATTTATTGCCAACTAGGGTCATACCATTTATTGTCAACTAGGGTCATACCATTTATTGCCAACTAGGGTCATACCATTTATTGCCAACTAGGGTCATACCATTTATTGCCAACTAGGGTCATACCATTTATTGCCAACTAGGGTCATACCATTTATTGCCAACTAGGGTCATACCATTTATTGCCAACTAGGGTCATACCATTTATTGTCAACTAGGGTCATACCATTTATTGCCAACTAGGGTCATACCATTTATTGCCAACTAGGGTCATACCATTTATTGCCAACTAGGGTCATACCATGTATTGGCTAGGTGGTGATACCATTTATTGGCTAGGGGGTGATACCATTTATTGGCTAGGGGGTGATACCATTTATTGGCTAGGGGGTGATACCATTTATTGCCAACTAGGGTGATACCATTTATTGGCTAGGTGGTGATACCATTTATTGGCTAGGTGGTGATACCATTTATTGGCTAGGTGGTGATACCATTTATTGCCAACTAGGGTGATACCATTTATTGGCTAGGGAGTGATACCATTTATTGGCTAGGTGGTGATACCATTTATTGGCTAGGTGGTGATACCATTTATTGCCAACTAGGGTGATACCATTTATTGGCTAGGGAGTGATACCATTTATTGGCTAGGGAGTGATACCATTTATTGGCTAGGGAGTGATACCATTTATTGGCTTTGGATGATACCATTTATTGGCTTTGGATGATACCATTTATTGGCTAGGGGGTGATACCATTTATTGGCTAGGGGGTGATACCATTTATTGCCAACTAGGGTGATACCATTTATTGGCTAGGTGGTGATACCATTTATTGGCTAGGTGGTGATACCATTTATTGGCTAGGTGGTGATACCATTTATTGCCAACTAGGGTGATACCATTTATTGGCTAGGGAGTGATACCATTTATTGGCTAGGGAGTGATACCATTTATTGGCTTTGGATGATACCATTTATTGGCTAGGGGGTGATGCAATTTATTTGCTAACTAAAAAGGTTGTAGTGAAAACTTTCACAGCAAGTTGGTTTCTTCCTCAGGCCTCCGTGCCTCAGAAGCTCGCACTACAATCTTTCTAGTTGGCCAATAAATGGTATGGCCCTAAATCCAAACCCTACTTTTGCCGATGACCAGCATGACAAATAGTATGCATCCTGGAATACAGATTCTTGCTGCGCTGCTTTAGAATACCGCGGTCCACTACATTTTCCCTTAAAGATGGTTCACCATATCATCGATTTTTGTAGTTTTCCTTTTATATCATTCGTGTTTATTTGTTGCTTTTGGCTGGTGAAGGATCCTTTCCAACCTGTGCTCAAATGTTGCTCCTCTCTGGATTTCTATGACTATTCAAACATTTTATAGCTGATAGCTAAACGTAGACCATAGATCTGCCAATCAAAAATGGAACATTTCCCATAAGACAACTTACGATGGACTTTTGGCCAGGCCAGAGCGCGCGGTCTGCTTTTCTAGCCCAATAGACTATCCATCTTTACAGTACAGTTGGCCATTAGCCCTTGAAAAGGACCCGTTTAACATACACCTAAAGATCTTTTTGATCCCTTCTCCGTTTGCTTATTCACCTGATCCCTTGAATTATAAATATTGGGGATATCCTTGGTGCCTCTCCTGTGGCTTGTCTATACAACCTGAAGGCCATTTTGGGTTGTTGCAGTTTTATGGACCAAATTTGCTCCTTTTCATTTGCGGTGTTTTTTACATAGTTGCATTTAACCATTTTGTTTCCATTTCATGCAAACCCGTGTGTTGTAATATATTCTTCTGAGGAAGCCGTATAAAAGGCGAAACATGTTAAGATAATTTCTCATCAATATAGGCATCACGCAAATGATGAATTATGTTGTTAAAATCTTTTTTAGAAGATTTTTAATAATGTTTCTGATTTGAAGGATGTACTAAATATTTTTTTTTTTTTTTTTTTTTACTTTTTAGGGATGTGGTGCCTCTGGCTCTCTCTATTACCCACAATTTTTTTCTTTGACCAGGCACAGTTTAGCCACTTCCTTACCGTGTTTACAGCCGAAAGACTGCTACAGCACAGCCAACTCGTTCCAGGAGGGTGTCCATAGATGTCCTCCCGGAACCACGCCTCTCACCCCCCCCCCCCCCCCCCCGGGGCCCGCATTTGTTGTGCTCTGGGATTGCTGTGTCATTTGGACACAGATAACAGATAGTGGTAAAGGGCCAAACACAGTGGCCTTTTACCATGTGATCAGCTGTGTCCAATCACAGCTGATCACAAGGAGTTGCCAGTTATCAGCTCTCCTTTCCTCATGCTCTGTCACAGTGGAGATGAGCCGGTAACCATCAAACCCGTCAGGGGACATGCACACAGATAATCTTTGCCCTGATTAGCTCCATTAGTGCCAATCAGTGCTGCATATCAGTGCCGCCTCATCAGCGGCCATCAGTGCCGCCCCATCAGCGGCCATCAGTGCCGCCCCATCAGCGGCCTTCAGTGCCGCGGCCCCATCAGCGGCCTTCAGTGCCGCGGCCCCATCAGCGGCCTTCAGTGCCGCGGCCCCATCAGCGGCCTTCAGTGCCGCGGCCCCATCAGCGGCCTTCAGTGCAGCCCCATCAGCGGCCTTCAGTGCAGCCCCATCAGCGGCCTTCAGTGCAGCCCCATCAGCGGCCTTCAGTGCAGCCCCATCAGCGGCCTTCAGTGCAGCCCCATCAGCGCCCATTAGTGCAGCCTCATCAGCGCCCATTAGTGCAGCCTCATCAGCGCCCATTAGTGCAGCCTCATCAGCGCCCATTAGTGCAGCCTCATCAGCGCCCATTAGTGCAGCCTCATCAGCGGCCTTCAGTGCCGCCCCATCAGCGGCCTTCAGTGCAGCCCCATCAGCGCCCATTAGGGCAGCCCCATCAGCGCCCATCAGCGCCCATTAGTGCAGCCTCATCAAGCGCCCATTGGTGCAGCCTCATCAGCGGCCATTGGTGCAGCCTCATCAGCGGCCATTGGTGCAGCCTCATCAGCGGCCATGGGTGCAGCCTCATCAGCGCCCATGGGTGCAGCCTCATCAGCGCCCATGGGTGCAGCCTCATCAGCGCCCATGGGTGCAGCCTCATCAGCGCCCATGGGTGCAGCCTCATCAGCGCCCATGAGTGCAGCCTCATCAGCGCCCATGGGTGCAGCCTCATCAGCGCCCATGAGTGCAGCCTCATCAGCGCCCATTAGTAAAGGAGAAAAATTACTTATTTTAAATTTTATAACCAAACCTTTTTTTTTTTCCAACATTTTCCGTACTTTTTTTTGTTTGTTTAGCAAAAAATAAAAAAACACAGTGTGATTAAATACCACCAAAAGAAAGCTCTATCTGTTTTTAAAAAGATGACAAAAATGTCATATGGTTGCAGTGTTGCATGACCGCGCAATTGTCATTCAAATTGCAGCAGCGCTAAAAGCTGAAAATTGGCCTGGGCAGGAAGGGGGTAAAAGTGCCCGGTAAGCATGTGGTTTAAAATCTGGCTTTTTAAGGACGTAGACTTTCTTCTAGCCATAGGTGGTATAGTAGGGGGGGCAACTCTAGTTGTACTGCTCTCTGTTTGCATCAACCTAATCCTGTTATTTTTTATTTGTCAATATACAGGTAGTTCCTGAGAGACGAGCTCCGCTGTGCCAACCACACACCATCCAAAGTGGGTCGTCCTTTTTTTTTTATTTGACGATGGCTGAAAACCTGGAGGATAAAATTGAGGATCTTGACGTGAGACCTAAAAGCAGTTGCAGTCGAAGCGCGGAAAGGAAAAGACGGGTACCTCTGGAGCGGCAAGAAGCTCTCCTGGTTGAACAAACATGGATCCGAAGGAGATGCTGAGATTGCGTCGGAGAAGGCAGAAGGTCCATCAAAAAGCCAAGAGAGGAAGCACAGCTGCTCGTCCTTTGAACTTGACTCGGACCGCTCCTGCGGGCATAAGCTGCTGGGCAGGTCCTTAAAACAAAAACTGCAAGATGCCGTCGGGCAATGCTTCCCAATAAAAAACGTGCGGCAGCAGCCGCCACTCCTCCTCCGTATTGTCTTCCAAAAGGAAAATTCATATCAGCGAATTAATGTTGGACAAATGCCCCTTCCCTCCGAAATCGGACCTGGCCTACCGCTGGCATTTTATCAAACGGCATACGGCTCCGGTTGAGCAGTCGCACAAGCAGTGGGTAGTGAGAGACGCCCCCAAATTAGAACCGCTAGACGTGGCTGACCAGAACTCTGATTGCGGAGAGGACCTCTCGGCTGATGGGCCGGTCTTTCTTGTGAGGCGAGCTGTGGCTCGGTGGAGTCCTTCACCAAGGCTGTGAGGAGCACCAAGGAGGACAGCGACGTTGACTCGGACGATGAGGTCCTTGCGCTGTGTGCCAGCTCCAGGAAGAGGAACAAGTCCAAGTGGGAGTTGGAGGATGAGATTTTCCACCCGGCAAACCCCACCGAAATATCACACCCAGATCGATTACGTCCATTGCCTTGTCCCGGACCTCTTTCAGATCAATAATAACCCCTGCTACTGGGGGGTGATGGATAGATATGCAGCAGAGGCCCTCTTGGAAGGAAAGCCAGAGGGAACGTTCTTGTTGAGGGACTCGGCACAAGAGGACTACCTATTCTCCGTAAGTTTCCGCCGATATAGCCGTTCCCTCCATGCCAGGATCGAACAATGGAACCACAACTTTAGCTTTGACGCTCACGACCCCTGCGTGTTCCACGCTCCCAACGTCACGGGTTTATTAGAACATTACAAAGACCCCAGTTCCTGTATGTTCTTCGAGCCCCTCCTGTCCCAGTCCCCTCCACAGGACATTTCCCTTCTCCTTGCAGCACGTCTGCAGGGCCGTTATTTGCAGCTCCAACCAATTACGACGGCATCGATGCCCTTCCTGTCCCGTCTTCTATGAAACTGTACCTGAAGAGTATCATTACAAGTCCAAAGTCCCGGGTGCGCCGAGTTGACGTACCGGAGCGGCATCAAAAGTGACCTATTTTATTATATTCTTTTGGCCTTTTCGATCTGTTTCTACAAGAGAGCTTGTATTCTACCACATTAAACTTCCTAAACCGCAGATGTATTATTTTGAAGTGGAGGAAGTGGTGATATGTAACATTTTCACGAGAGGCAGAAAACTGCCAACGCACAGACTTGTTCATTCATTAAGGTGTTTATTAAACCGTGTTTAATAAGCCTGGTTGCCGATTTCAGTTTTCATGTCATGCTAATAAACTATACCAAATGGTGGAACTTTTTTTGTATGAAGCTGTGTGTGTGTCGGCTTCTTTTATACTCTTAAGAAAGACCCGGGGCAATTTGGCCCCCTTTTTCATAAAATTAGAAAATTTTGTTCCTCCAGAGTGATCAGTTGGAATCGGGGCCTGGACAAGGGGCTGGGCGGAGGAGTGGGCCGGGAGTGGCGGAAGAGTGGGCCGGGAGTGGCGGAGAGCCGGGAGTAGAGGAAGAGTGGGCCAGGAGGGGCGGAGGAGTGAGCCGGGAGTGGGTGGGAAAGAGCAGGGAGTGGCGGAGGAGTGGGCCGGGAGAGGCGGAGAGAGCAGGGAGTGGCGGAGGAGTGGGCCGGGAGAGGCGGTGAGAGCAGGGAGTGGCGGAGGAGTGGGTCGGGAGTGGCGTAGAGAGCAGGGAGTGGCGGAGGAGTGGGTCGGGAGTGGCGGAGAGAGCAGGGAGTGGCGGAGGAGTGGGTCGGGAGTGGCGTAGAGAGCAGGGAGTGGCGGAGTGGGTCGGGAGTGGCGGAGGAGTGGGTCGGGAGTGGCGGAGAGAGCAGGGAGTGGCGGAGAGAGCAGGGAGTGGCGGAGGAGTGGGCCGGGAGTGGGTGGGAAAGAGCAGGGAGTGGCAGAGAGAGCAGGGAGTGGCGGAGGAGTGGGCCCGGAGTGGGTGGGAAAGAGCAGGGAGTGGCGGAGGAGCGGGCCGGGAGTGGCTGAGGAGCGGGCTGGCAGTGCAGAGTAGAGAGCAGGGAGTGGCGGAGGAGTGGGCCGGGAGTGGCGGAGGAGCTGTACGGGAGTGGCAGAGGAGAGAGCCGGGAGTGGGTCGGGAGTGGCGGAGAGAGCAGGGAGTGGCGGAGGAGTGGGTCGGGAGTGGCGGAGAGAGCAGGGAGTGGCGGAGGAGTGGGTCGGGAGTGGCGTAGAGAGCAGGGAGTGGCGGAGAGAGCAGGGAGTGGCGGAGGAGTGGGTCGGGAGTGGCGGAGAGAGCAGGGAGTGGCGGAGAGAGCAGGGAGTGGCGGAGGAGTGGGCCGGGAGTGGGTGGGAAAGAGCAGGGAGTGGCAGAGAGAGCAGGGAGTGGCAGAGAGAGCAGGGAGTGGCGGAGGAGTGGGCCCGGAGTGGGTGGGAAAGAGCAGGGAGTGGCGGAGGAGCGGGCCGGGAGTGGCTGAGGAGCGGGCTGGCAGTGCAGAGTAGAGAGCAGGGAGTGGCGGAGGAGTGGGCCGGGAGTGGCGGAGGAGCTGTACGGGAGTGGCAGAGGAGAGAGCCGGGAGTGGGTCGGGAGTGGCGGAGAGAGCAGCGAGTGGTGGAGGAGCAGGCCGGGAAAGAGCAGGGAGTGGCGGAGGAGCGGGCCGGGAGTGGCGGAGGAGCGGGCCGGGAGTGGCGGAGGAGCTGTACGGGAGTGGCGGAGGAGCGGGTCGGGGGGGTGGTGGAGGAGCTGTACGGGGGGGTGGCGGAGGAGCTGTACGGGGGGGGTGGCGGAGGAGCCGTACGGGGGGGGTGGCGGAGGAGCCGTACGGGGGGGTGGCGGAGGAGAGGGTCGGGGGGGTGGCGGAGGAGCTGTACGGGGGGGTGGCGGAGGAGCTGTACGGGGGGGTGGCGGAGGAGCTGTACGGGGGGGTGGCGGAGGAGAGGGTCGGGGGGGTGGCGGAGGAGCTGTACGGGGGGGTGGCGGAGGAGAGGGTCGGGGGGGTGGCGGAGGAGAGGGTCGGGGGGTGGCGGAGGAGAGGGTCGGGGGGGTGGCGGAGGAGAGGGTCGGGGGGGTGGCGGAGGAGAGGGTCCGGGGGGGGTGGCGGAGGAGAGGGTTGGGGGGGTGGCGGAGGAGAGGGTCGGGGGGGTGGCGGAGGAGAGGGCCAGGAGGGGGAAAGAGCCATCAACACAAGTCTGTGCCCAGTATTAAAGCTGAGCTGCGCGGTGCTTTTGATAAGTGAGAGGCTGCTGGGCGTAGGATCCCCTAAGTTTGCACATCATGAATGGGGGAGGGGATGCAGTTTGGCATCTTTGCCCTGGGCACTGAATGACCTTGTCCTGGCACTGGTTGGAATCTTGATTGGTACAGACATCACAAAATTCTGTCCTCCTTTGCCGGAGCCCCTTTACACCTTGTTGGACAGGAAGGTTGTTGGGGGGGGTTGAAGGTGCCCCGTCCAATGGGTCTCCTCACCGACTGGGGGGTGTCGGTGGACATCCATTGGCCGGCACCCACTGACCGGCTGCTGCTGTGACTAATCACAGCAGAAGCAGCACGCCCCCCTACCCGGAAGTGCAGAATCACACACACTATACTACCAAAAGTATTGGGACGCCTGCCTTTACACACACATGACCTTTAATGGCTTCCCAGTCTTAGTCTGTAGGGTTCAATATTGAGTTGGCTCCGCCCTTTGCAGCTATAACAGCTTCAACTCTTCTGGGAAGGCCGTCCACAAGGTTTAGGAGGGTGTCTATGGGAATGTCTGACCATTCTTCCAGAAGCTCGCAGTCTCCGCTCTAATTCATCCCAAAGGTGTTCTATCAGGTTGAGGTCAGGACTCTGTGCAGGCCAGTCAAGTTCCTCCACCCCAAACTTGCTCATCCATGTCTCTATGGACCTTGCTTTGTGCACTGGTTCCAATCATTTGGTGGAGGGGGGATTATGGTGTGGAGTTGTTTTTTTAGGGGTTGGGCTTGGCCCGTTCGTTCCAATGAGGGAAACTCTCGAGGAGTCAGCATACCAAGACATTTTAGACAATTTCATGCTCCCAATTTTGCGGGAACAGTTTGGGGACGGCTCCTTCCTGTTTCAACATGACTGCCCACCACTGCACAAAGCAAGGTCCATAAAGACATGGATGAGCGAGTTTGGGGTGGAGGAACTTGACTGGCCT
>NW_027507825.1:3140205-3167705 GCF_037356315.1 Lithobates pipiens
ATGCAGGTGCAGTGCCGGAAAAAAAAGGTCATCTAGAGCCCAGGGAGAAAATTACAAATTGAGCCCCCCCTCCCCCCAAGATGTAGGAGAATTATGTGTCAGCAAAATCCCCCCCCCCCCAGAAAAAATAAAAATCGAGCACTAATCTTCATGCTTACCCCCTAACCATAAATCCCCCCCTCCTCCAAATACAAATCCCCCTCCTACTGAAATCCCCTAGCACGGATCTTTGACCCCCCCCCTCCCCCGCCCAGCTCAAATCCTCTAAATTCCCCATATGCCCCCAGCACAAATCCACTCTCCCACCCCAAAAATAAAAATCCCCCCCCCATCCTAGTACAAGACCCCTCAAATTTCCCTTCTGAGCACAAATCCTCTCCCCGCACCCCAAAAAGAAAAATTCCCTCCCTCCTAGTACAAGACCCCTCAAATTTCCCCTCTGAGCACAAATCCTCTCCCCGCACCCCCAAAAAGAAAAATCCCCCCCCCTCCTAGTACAAGACCCCTCAAATTTACCCTCTGAGCACAAATCCACTCCCCGCACCCCCAAAAAGAAAAATCCCCCCCTCCTAGTACAAGACCCCTCAAATTTCCCCTCTGAGCCCAAATCCTCTCCCCGCACCCCCAAAAGAAAAATTCCCCCCCTCCTAGTACAAGACCCCTCAAATTTCCCCTCTGAGCACAAATCCACTCCCCCACCCCAAAAAGAAAAATTCCCTCCCTCCTAGTACAAGACTCCTCAAAATTTCCCCTCTGAGCACAAATCCTCTCCCCACACCCCAAAAAGAAAAATTCCCTCCCTCCTAGTACAAGACTCCTCAAATTTCCCCTCTGAGCACAAATCCTCTCCCCGCACCCCAAAAAGAAAAATCCCCCCCCTCCTAGTACAAGACCCCTCAAATTTCCCCTCTGAGCACAAATCCTCTCCCCACACCCCAAAAAGAAAAATTTCCTCCCTCCTAGTACAAGACCCCTCAAATTTCCCCTCTGAGCACAAATCCTCTCCCCGCACCCCAAAAAGAAAAATCCCCCCCCCCTCCTAGTACAAGACCCCTCAAATTTCCCCTCTGAGCACAAATCCTCTCCCCACACCCCAAAAAGAAAAATTCCCTCCCTCCTAGTACAAGACCCCTCAAATTTCCCCTCTGAGCACAAATCCTCTCCCCACACCCCAAAAAGGAAAAATCCCCCCCCCTCCTAGTACAAGACCCCTCAAATTTCCCCTCTGAGCACAAATCCACTCCCCGCACCCCAAAAAAGAAAAATCACCCCCTCCTAGTACAAGACCCCTCAAATTTCCCCTCTGAGCACAAATCCTCTCCCCACACCCCAAAAAGAAAATTCCCTCCCTCCTAGTACAAGACCCCTTAAATTTCCCCTCTGAGCACAAATCCTCTCCCCGGCACCCCAAAAGAAAAATTCCCCCCCTCCTAGTACAAGACCCCTCAAATTTACCCTCTGAGCACAAATCCTCTCCCCACACCCCAAAAAGAAAAATTTCCTCCCTCCTAGTACAAGACCCCTCAAATTTCCCCTCTGAGCACAAATCCTCTCCCCACACCCCAAAAAGAAAAATTTCCTCCCTCCTAGTACAAGACCCCTCAAATTTCCCCTCTGAGCACAAATCCTCTCCCCACACCCCAAAAAGAAAAATCCCCCCCCCTCCTAGTACAAGACCCCTCAAATTTCCCCTCTGAGCACAAATCCACTCCCCCACCCCAAAAAGAAAAATTCCCCCCTCCTAGTACAAGACCCCTCAAATTTCCCCTCTGAGCACAAATCCATTCCCCCACCCCAAAAAGAAAAATTCCCCCCTCCTCCTAGTACTAAACCTTCCATCTGATTTCTAAATTGCTGAATTTGTAAATTCCAAAAGCCGATATAAAGGAATAGTAGTAAAAAAAAAAGCACTTGTGGGTTTAACCGATCTTGTTTTCTTGTACAATTCTCCTTTAAGGGGGCGTGGCAAGGGGTGTGTCCTATGTCTGCATGCTTTTGCCGATAGGTGTCCCTCATTCCCATTTCAAAAAGTTGGGAGGTATGCAGGTGCAGTGCCGGAAAAAAGGTCATCTAGAGCCCCAGGGCAAAAATTACAAATTGCGCCCCCCCTCCCCCCAAGATGTAAGAGAATTATGTGTCAGCAAAATCCCCCCCCCCCCAGAAAAAAATAAAAATCGAGCACTAATCTTCATGCTTACCCCCTAACCATAAATCCCCCCCTCCTCCAAATACAAATCACCCCTCCTACTGAAATCCCCCTAGCACGGATCTTTGACCCCCCCCCCCCCCCGCCCAGCTCAAATCCTCTAAATTCCCCATATGCCCCCAGCACAAATCCACTCCTCCCACCCCAAAAATAAAAATCCCCCCCTCCTAGTACAAGACCCCTCAAATTTCCTTCTGAGCACAAATCCTCTCCCCGCACCCAAAAAGAAAAATTCCCTCCCTCATAGTACAAGACCCCTCAAATTTCCCCTCTGAGCACAAATCTCTCCCCGCACCCCAAAAAGAAAAATTCCCTCCCTCCTAGTACAAGACCCCTCAAATTTCCCTTCTGAGCACAAATCCTCTCCCCCACCCCAAAAAGAAAAACCCCCCTTCTAGTACAAGACTCCTCAAATTTCCCCTCTGAGCACAAATCCTCTCCCCGCACCCCAAAAAGAAAAATCCCCCCCTCCTAGTACAAGACCCCTCAAATTTCCCCTCTGACCACAAATTCTCTCCCCCGCACCCCAAAAGAAAAATCCCCCCCTCCTAGTACAAGACCCCTCAAATTTCCCCTCTGAGCACAAATCCTCTCCCCACACCCCAAAAAGAAAAATTCCCTCCCTCCTAGTACAAGACTCCTCAAATTTCCCCTCTGAGCACAAATCCTCTCCCCGCACCGCAAAAAGAAAAATTCCCTCCCTCCTAGTACAAGACCCCTCAAATTTCCCCCTCTGAGCACAAATCCTCTCCCCACACCCCAAAAAGAAAAATTCCCTCCCTCCTAGTACAAGACTCCTCAATTTCCCTCTGAGCACAAATCCTCTCCCCGCACCCCAAAAAGAAAAATCCCCCCCTCCTAGTACAAGACCCCTCAAATTTCCCCTCTGAGCACAAATCCTCTCCCCACACCCCAAAAAGAAAAATTTCCTCCTCCTAGTACAAGACCCCTCAATTTCCCCTCTGAGCACAAATCCTCTCCCCACACCCCAAAAAGAAAAAATCCCCCCCCCTCCTAGTACAAGACCCCTCAAATTTCCCCTCTGAGGCACAAATCCACTCCCCGCACCCCAAAAAGAAAAATTCCCTCCCTCATAGTACAAGACTCCTCAAATTCCCCTCTGAGCACAAATCCTCTCCCCGCACCCCAAAAAGAAAAATCCCCCCCTCCTAGTACAAGACCCCTCAAATTTCCCCTCTGAGCACAAATCCACTCCCACCCCAAAAAGAAAAACCCCCCTTCTAGTACAAGACTCCTCAAATTTCCCCTCTGAGCACAAATCCTCTCCCCGCACCCCAAAAAGAAAAATCCCCCCTCCTAGTACAAGACCCCTCAAATTTCCCCTCTGACCACAAATCCTCTCCCCGCACCGCAAAAAGAAAAATTCCCTCCCTCCTAGTACAAGACCCCTCAAATTTCCCCTCTGAGCACAAATCCTCTCCCCACACCCCAAAAAGAAAAATTCCCTCCTCCTAGTACAAGACTCCTCAAATTTCCCCTCTGAGCACAAATCCTCTCCCCGCACCCCAAAAAGAAAAATCCCCCCTCCTAGTACAAGACCCCTCAAATTTCCCCTCTGAGCACAAATCCTCTCCCCACACCCCAAAAAGAAAAATTTCCTCCCTCCTAGTACAAGACCCCTCAAATTTCCCCTCTGAGCACAAATCCTCTCCCCACACCCCAAAAAGAAAAATCCCCCCCCCCTCCTAGTACAAGACCCCTCAAATTTCCCCTCTGAGCACAAATCCACTCCCCGCACCCCAAAAAGAAAAATCCCCCCCTCCTAGTACAAGACCCCTCAAATTTCCCCTCTGAGCACAAATCCTCTCCCCACACCCCAAAAAGAAAAATTCCCTCCCTCCTAGTACAAGACCCCTTAAAATTTCCCCTCTGAGCACAAATCCTCTCCCCGCACCCCAAAAAGAAAAATTCCCCCCTCCTAGTACAAGACCCCTCAAATTTACCCTCTGAGCACAAATCCACTCCCCACACCCCAAAAAGAAAAATTCCCCCCTCCTAGTACAAGACCCCTCAAATTTACCCTCTGAGCACAAATCCACTCCCCCACTCCAAAAAGAAAAATCCCCCCCCCCTCCTAGTACAAGACCCCTCAAATTTCCCCTCTGAGCACAAATCCACTCCCCCCACCCCAAAAGAAAAATTCCCCCCTCCTAGTACAAGACCCCTCAAATTTCCCTCTGAGCACAAATCCATTCCCCCACCCCAAAAAGAAAAATTCCCCCCTCCTCCTAGTACAAGACCCCTCAAATTTACCCTCTGAGCACAAATACTCTCCCCACACCCCAAATCTCCCCTCCTCCCAGCACAAAGTCTCCCCAATCCCCCCTCCTAGCACAAATCTCCCCCAAATTTGCCCTCTTAGCACAAACTTTTGACCCCCCCCCCACAGCTCAAATCCTCTAATTCCCCATATGCCTCCAGCACAAAACCCACTCCCCCACCCCAAAAAGAAAAAATTCCCCCCTTCTAGTACAAGTCCTCCACCCCTCAAAATTCCCCTTTGAGCACAAATCCTCTCCCGGCACTCCAAATTTCCCCTCCTCCCAGCACAAAGTCTCCCAAACCCTCATCCTAGCACAAATCTCCCCCTAAATTTGCCCTCCTAGCACAAATACCCCCCTCCCAGTCATCCCCCCCCCATCATATTACCTTTTCTAGAACACCTCCCCAAATGTCCCCTCCTAGAACAATTCTTATGCCCTGCCTCCCCCCAAATTCTCCCTCCCAACACAAATCCCCTCCCCCCAACCTCCTTGTGGTGCCCCCCCCCACCTCACATGATATCACAGTGCCCAGGGTAGCCGCCCCCCCCCCCCCCCCCCCTCCTGCCCACCACCTTGTCCTGGCCAGCGGCACCTTATCCTGGAAATAGACAGGTGGGGGGGCTTCAGAAAGCCCGCCTCCTCGAAGGCCCCCGCCAGGCAATCAATCAACATGTTCTGGCTTCCGATCATTAAAACGGGGTTCGGGGGTGGGGGAGGTGTGCTGCGAGTGCTCCTACCACAAAGGCAGATATGCAAATAGCGGCCCCCACAGTTGGCATGAATGGGTTTAATGTCAGTGGCGCCCCCCTGCTGGTCGGTGGCATCCTAGTCAGCAACCCCCCCCCCCCCACACTTACCCAAGTGGGCGGGTTGCGGCCAGTTGCAGACTCCAGCGGCCTTTTTTGGATGGCGGGAGAGCTCCTGTGTCTTCTGTGCGGTTCCTCCCTTCTTCTTCTCCTAGGCGTCCAATAGGATCGCCTGTCCTTTCAGCCAATCGGGTGAAGGGTATCAGACCCCAATTCCCGATTGGCCCGGGGAGGAGGATCGGTGTTGCAACAGCGGAATATTAATTTGCTGTTGCCTGTTGCAACACACCTATAATGCTCTGCGCCCCCCAAGCCCACCCAATTTCTGAAGCCTATTAGAGCCTCTGGCTCTAATGGGTGCTTAAAAAAAAAAAAAACGCCCCCACCCCCGCCATAGGAATTCATGCACCCGGCGTCCTGAAGAGGCCGGGCACATGGATAGGGAGGGCGGCGGGGCGTAGATGGGGGGGGGGGGGCCGTGCCACAATGGACAGGCCGCCCCCAGTTAATGTACAAGTAATAATGATCACGGGGGTGGGGGGGGAGCTTTAAAAAAAAAATGATTATATGGATCGGAGCTCCGCTTTAAGGGCCGGTTCACACCGGTGCGATGTCAGAGATCGGATGTGATTCGCACCGCACTGCAGTGAAAATCGCATGCGATGCGGTTTCAGCCATCTTTATGGATGAATTTGCATCAAACTCGCACAGGACCCCCCCCCCCCCTTTTTTTTTTTCTTTTTTTTTGTCCGCAGCAGAGTTGGAATCGCATGTGACTTCACACCTAAGCGATCCGATTCCTGTTCCAAGTTTGCAGATCGCACCGCGATATGCGAACCGATTTGGGGGGGGGGGGTCGCCGTTAACTTTTACCTGACAGACGCGCACCCAGCAGTTCGCATCGGAAACCTGCGATTCGGGGGAAACCCCCGCAGTGGGTTCCCGCATCGCAGCAGTGTGAACCGGACCCTAAGATCGCACGGACACCCCCCCCCCTCCACCGTGGATCGCAAGGTCGCAGTGCGATTGAAATGCGTTTTTGCGTGCGGGGGGAAACCGCACGCGGGAATCGCAGCGTTCCTTGCACCTTGTAACGATGAAGCTCTTGTCCCGGATATTGCGACGAGCCCCGAATTTTATTCAGGGAAACTTGTAAAAGTTAATAAAAGGGGCACTTTGAAAAATCGTGCGACTTCATCTGAAAGCCGCGCGTCAGTGCGACTTTCCGGCGCGTCTTTAGAAGACCGGCTTCATGCACAGGTGTCTATGCAGGCACCGCAAAAAAAAAAAAAAAAAAGCCGGCGTCGCGACCGAAAATTTTGAAGCGCGGCCATCGCCGACGGCAAGGTGCGACTTGTCATGCGATTTAATCCGTGGAGTCCGTTGACGAGTCGCTCCAATGCGAGTGTTGCTTGCTTCGAGGTCGCGCGCACTTAGAAAGCACTTGGAAGTACAGAGATCGTATATCCTGCCAGTGATGACATCACACAGACAGGCTGGCGGTATATATGGTGTGTGTGTATAGGGAAGGAAGGGGGGGGGGAGGGGCAGCGGCTCGGTTTCCGGTGAGGATCGATTTCCTCCCCGGGGGGGGGGGGGGGGGGGGATCGGCACACCTCTGATAGCAGGCGGCTTTTCCGCACCGCAAGTCACAGAAGTATTTCAAATAGACGATCCGTCTTTTTTTCTTTTTTTTTTTCTCAATCGTCTTACAGGAAAGAGACGCAGACGAGTCGCCGCTCATTATTAATTCATCGATCGCTTCCATTAGGACGAGAGATTCGATTTCCCAGCTTCCTGCCTCGCCGGGATTCCAGTCATCTATTCCCATCGAGTCATCGAACGCCCCATTTCCTTCCTGCCAATTGCTGACCTTTAGCAGCCCCTCCGCACTCAATAATGTCGCAATATTTCCTCTTCCCTCCGAGACGCCCCCCCCCCCCTAGGAGTTTCGTCCGCAGCGGCGGCGGCGATGGGATCGGATTTCACTCCAAGATTTTAACACCACATTAGGAAGAATAAATACGTTTTTTAAAAAGCCGACGGGAGAAAAAATGGCGAGGAGATTTAGAACGAATTTAGCCTCCCAGCGATTCGGAAAATGGTCGCAAATTCCAAATCGCAGTAAGAATGTGCGGCGTGCGCTTGGGTGCCATACATTTTTTTTTTTTTTAACGGCACCCCCGAAACGCGGTACGAGTTTTTGCTGCGACTGTCGCGTGACAGAATCGCACACGCGGAGGGAAGGAATATCGCGCCTTTAACCACTTCAGCCCCGGAAGGTTTACCCACCCCTTTTCTGACTAGGCCATTTTTGCGAAACGCCATATGCGTCGCTTTAACTGACAATTGCGCGGTCGCGTGACGCTGCACCCAAATAAAATTTACGTCTTTTTTTTTTTTCCCCCGCAAATAGAGTTTTCTTTTGGTGGCATTTCGATCACCTCTGCGTTTTATTTTTTTATTTGTTTTTTTTTTTGCGCTATAAACAAAAAAAGAGCATCAATTCGGGGAAAAAAATTGCGCGGTCACGTGACGCTGCACCCAAATAAAATTTACGTCTTTTTTTTTTCCCCCCGCAAATAGCGTTTTCTTTTGGTGATATTTCGATCACCTCTGCGTTTTTTTTTTTTATTTTGTTTTTTTTTTTTGCGCTATAAACAAAAAAAGAGCATCAATTCGGAAAAAAAAAATTGCGCGGTCACGTGACGCTGCACCCAAATAAAATTTACGTCTTTTTTTTTTACCCTG
Source organism: Lithobates pipiens (assembly GCF_037356315.1). Classification (NCBI taxonomy): domain Eukaryota; kingdom Metazoa; phylum Chordata; class Amphibia; order Anura; family Ranidae; genus Lithobates; species Lithobates pipiens. The sequence goes on from NW_027507825.1 coordinate 3,148,254, forward strand.
CAAATAGAGTTTTCTTTTGGTGGTATTTCGATCACCTCTGCGTTTTTTTTTTTTTTTTGCACTATAAACAAAAAAAGAGCATCAATTCGGGGAAAAAAATTGCGCGGTCACGTGACGCTGCACCCAGATAAAATTTACGTCTTTTTTTTTTCCTTGCAAATAGAGTTTTCTTTTGGTGGTATTTCGATCACCTCTGCGTTTTTTTTTTTTATTTGGTTTTTTTTTTGCGCTATAAACAAAAAAAGAGCATCAATTCGGAAAAAAAAAATTGCGCGGTCACGTGACGCTGCACCCAAATAAAATTTACATCTTTTTTTTTTTACCCTGCAAATAGAGTTTTCTTTTGGTGGTATTTCAATCACCTCTGCGTTTTTTTTTTTTTTTTTGCGCTATAAACAAAAAAAGAACATCAATTCGGAAAAAAAAAATTGCCCGGTCACGTGCCGCTGCACCCAAATAAAATTTACGTCTTTTTTTTTTTTCCTTGCAAATAGAGTTTTCTTTTGGTGGTATTTCGATCACCTCTGCGTTTTTTTTTATTTGTTTTTTTTTTGCGCTATAAACAAAAAAAAGAGCGTCAATTTGTAAAAAAAAAAAATATATCTTTTACATATATACATATAGTTTAGTCCGATACGTATTCTTCTACATATTTTTGGTAAAAAAAAAATTAAAAATCGCATTAAGCGCATATATACATTTTGTTTGCGCAAAAAGTTATAACGTCTACAAAATAGGGGATAGATTTATGGCATTTTTATTATTATTATTTTTTTTTCTCACAAATAGAGCTTTCTTTTGGTGGTATTTAGTCACCTCTGTGCGGTTTTTAATTTTTATGCAAAAAAAATAATAATTTAAAAAAGGAGCGACAAATTTAAAGAAAAAAAAAAACACAATATCTTTTACTTTTTGCTACAATAAATATCCCCCATATTGTATCAAAAAAACATTTTTTCCTCAGTTTAGTCCGATACGTATTCTTCTACATATTTTTGGTAAAAAATTGTAAAAAATCGCAATAAGCATTTGGTTTACGCAAAAGTTATAACGTCTACAAAATAGGGAATAGATTTATGGCATTTTTATTCTTATTTTTTTTTCTCACAGATAGAGCTTTCTTTTGGTGGTATTTAGTCACCTCTGTGTTTTTTAGTTTGTACGCAAAAAAAAAAAAAAAAAAAAAGGAGCGACAATTTTGAAAAAAACAACAACACAATATCTTTTAATTTTTGCGAAAATAAATATCCCCCATATGGTATAAAAAAAAACTAGTTTCTTCCTCAGTTTAGTCCGATACGTATTCTTCTACATATTTTTGGTAAAAAAAATAAATAAATCGCAATAAGCGCATATATACGTTTGGTTTGCGTAAAAGTTATAACGTCTACAAAATAGGGAATAGATTTATGGCATTTTTATTCTTATTATTTTTTTCTCACAAATAGAGCTTTTTTTTGGCGGTATTTAGTCACCTCTGCATTTTTTATTTTTTTACGCATTAAAAATAAATAAATAAATAAAAAAAAGAGCGACAATTTTGAAAAAAATTTAATAAATAAACTATATATTTTTTCTTAATTATCCCCCAAAAAATAAAGTTTAGGCCAATACATATTCTTCTACATATTTTTGGTAAAAAAAAAAAAAAAAAATATTGCAATAAACGTTTATTGATTGGTTTGTGCAAAATATTTTATTATTAAAAGATTTATGTCATTTTTACTTTTACTGGCGGCAATCAGTGATTTTTTATATTGGGACTGCGACATTGCGGCAGACAGATCGGACACCTAACTGTCATTTTTGACACTTTTTTTGGGGAACCAGTGACGTTATTACAGTAATCAGTGCTAAAAATATGCACTGTCACTGTACTAATGACACTGGCAGGGAAGGGGTTACATCAGGGGTGATCAAGGGGTTACATGTGTCCGCTCACTGTGTGTTCTAACTGTATGGGGGATGGGCTGCCGGGACACATCCCCTTTCTGTCACTTGCGGGGGGGGGGGGGCAATCAAGGGGTTAAATGCATCCCCTCACTGTGTGTTCTAACTGTATGGGGGATGGGCTGCCTGGGCAGATCCCTGTTCTGTCACTGTGGGGGGGGGAGGGCGATCAAGGGGTTTAATGCGTCCCCTCACTGTGTTCTAACTGTATGGGGGATGGGCTGCCCGGGCAGATCCCCGTTCTGTCACTGTGGGGTGGGGGGGTGGGGGGGCGGTTAAAAATCACGTGAGGCTTGTCACCCTAAAAGGAGCTGGCAACTGCCAACTGCCCCCGTTGGTACATTGAGACCTGTGAGCCCGTTCATGACGAAGGTAAAACAAATCTGAACACCTGAACCCCCGGTTTAGCAACTTTGTCGCGTTCTAGTAACTCCGCCCCAAATCATGGCAAACGCCTCCTGTATCCAAGACAGTGGCACCCCGTACCCAGGGCAAATAATGCCAGACTGCACCTCCCCTCCCCCCCTGATGTTGGCACCCCGATCATCTTCTGCAGCTGAGATCTATGATATCCGCACTACAGCGCCACCTGCCTGTCAGACAATTGCAAGTTGCAAAAAAATATTGTTGGGTGGCCGGCCCGCACCCCCAGAGTGCCGGTGCAGACCCTCCCTCCCGCACCCCCAGAATGCCGGTGCAAACCCTCCCTCCCGCACCCCCAGAGTGCCGGTGCAGACCCTCCCTCCTGCACCCCCAGAGTGCCGGTGCAGACCCTCTCTCCCGCACCCCCGGGGTGCCGGTGCAGACCCTCCCTCCCGCACCCCCAGAGTGCCGGTGCAGACCCACCCTCCCGCACCCCCAGAGTGCCGGTGCAGACCCTCCCTCCCGCACCCCCAGAGTGCCGGTGCAGACCCTCCCTCCCGCACCCCCAGAGTGCCGGTGCAGACCCACCCTCCCACACCCCCAGAATGCAGGTGCAGACCCTCCCTCCCGCACCCCCAGAATGCCGGTGCAGACCCTCCCTCCCGCACCCCCAGAGTGCCGGTGCAGACCCTCCCTCCCGCACCCCCAGAGTGCCGGTGCAGACCCTCCCTCCTGCACCCCCAGAGTGCCGGTGCAGACCCTCTCTCCCGCACCCCCGGGGTGCCGGTGCAGACCCTCCCTCCCGCACCCCCAGAGTGCCGGTGCAGACCCTCCCTCCCGCACCCCCAGAATGCCGGTGCAAACCCTCCCTCCCGCACCCCCAGAGTGCCGGTGCAGACCCTCCCTCCCGCACCCCCAGAGTGCCGGTGCAGACCCACCCTCCCACACCCCCAGAATGCAGGTGCAGACCCTCCCTCCCGCACCCCCAGAATGCCGGTGCAGACCCTCCCTCCCGCACCCCCAGAGTGCCGGTGCAGACCCTCCCTCCCGCACCCCCAGAGTGCCGGTGCAGACCCTCCCTCCCGCACCTCCAGAGTTCCGGTGTGCAGACCCTCCCTCCCGCACCCCCAGAGTGCCGGTGCAGACCCTCCCTCCCGCACCCCCAGAGTGCCGGTGCAGACCCTCCCTCCCGCACCCCCAGACTGCCGTGCAGACCCTCCCTCCCGCATCCCCAGAGTGGCGGTGCAGACCCTCCCTCCCGCACCCCCAGAGTGCCGGTGCAGACCCTCCCTCCCACACCCCCAGAGTGCCGGTGCAGACCCACCCTCCCACACCCCCAGAATGCAGGTGCAGACCCTCCCTCCCGCGCCCCCAGAATGCCAGTGCAGACCCTCCCTCCCGCACCCCCAGAGTGCCGGTGCAGACCCACCCTCCCACACCCCCAGAATGCAGGTGCAGACCCTCCCTCCCGCACCCCCAGAATGCCGGTGCAGACCCTCCCTCCCGCACCCCCAGAGTGCCGGTGCAGACCCTCCCTCCCGCACCCCCAGAGTGCCGGTGCAGACCCTCCCTCCCGCACCCCCAGAGTGCCGGTGCAGACCCTCCCTCCCGCACCCCCAGACTGCCGTGCAGACCCTCCCTCCCGCACCCCCAGAGTGCCGGTGCAGACCCTCCCTCCCGCACCCCCAGAGTGCCGGTGCAGACCCACCCTCCCACATCCCTGGAGTGCCGGTGCAGACCCTCCCTCCCGCACCCCCAGAATGCAGGTGCAGACCCTCCCTCCCGCACCCCCAGAATGCCGGTGCAGACCCTCCCTCCCGCACCCCCAGAGTGCCGGTGCAGACCCTCCCTCCCGCACCCCCAGAGTGCCGGTGCAGACCCTCCCTCCCGCACCCCCAGAGTGCCGGTGCAGACCCTCCCTCCCGCACCCCCAGAGTGCCGGTGCAGACCCTCCCTCCCGCACCTCCAGAGTTCCGGTGTGCAGACCCTCCCTCCCGCAACCCCAGAGTGCCGGTGCAGACCCTCCCTCCCACATCCCCAGAGTGCCGGTGCAGACCCTCCCTCCCGCACCCCCAGAGTGCCGGTGCAGACCCTCTCTCTCGCACCCCCGGGGTGCCGGTGCAGACCCTCCCTCCCGCACCCCCAGAGTGCCGGTGCAGACCCTCCCTCCCGCACCCCCAGAGTGCCAGTGCAGACCCTCCCTCCCGCACCCCCAGACTGCCGGTGCAGACCCTCCCTCCCGCACCCCCAGGGTGCCGGTGCAGACCCTCCCTCCCGCACCCCCAGACTGCCGGTGCAGACCCTCCCTCCCGCACCCCCAGAGTGCCGGTGCAGACCCTCCCTCCTGCACCCCCAGAATGCCGGTGCAGACCCTCCCTCCCGCACCCCCAGAATGCCGATGCAGACCCTCCCTCCCGCACCTCCAGAGTGCCGGTGTGCAGACCCTCCCTCCCGCACCCCCAGACTGCCGGTGCAGACCCTCCCTCCCGCACCCCCAGGGTGCCGGTGCAGACCCTCCCTCCCGCACCCCCAGACTGCCGGTGCAGACCCTCCCTCCCGCACCCCCAGAGTGCCGGTGCAGACCCTCTCTCCTGCACCCCCAGAATGCCGGTGCAGACCCTCCCTCCCGCACCCCCAGAATGCCGATGCAGACCCTCCCTCCCACACCTCCAGAGTGCCGGTGTGCAGACCCTCTCTCCCACACCCCCAGAGTGCCAGTGCAGACCCTCCTTCCCGCACCCCCAGACTGCCGTGCAGACCCTCCCTCCCGCACCCCCAGAGTGCCGGTGCAGACCCTCCCTCCCACATCCCTGGAGTGCCGGTGCAGACCCTCCCTCCTGCACCCCCAGAATGCCGGTGCAGACCCTCCCTCCCACGCCCCCAGAGTGCCAGTGCAGACCCTCCCTCCCGCACCCCCAGAGTGCCGGTGCAGACCCTCCCTCCTGCACCCCCAGAATGCCGGTGCAGACCCTCTCTCCCACACCCCCAGACTGCCGTGCAGACCCTCCCTCCCGCACCCCCAGAGTGCCGGTGCAGACCCTCCCTCCCGCACCCCCAGACTGCCGGTGCAGACCCTCCCTCCCGCACCCCCAGAGTGCCGGTGCAGACCCTCCCTCCCGCACCCCCAGACTGCCGGTGCAGACCCTCCCTCCCGCACCCCCAGAGTGCCGGTGCAGACCCGCACCCCCAGAGTGCCGGTGCAGACCCTCCCTCCCGCACCCCCAGAGTGCCGGTGCAGACCCTCCCTCCCGCACCCCCAGAGTGCCGGTGCAGACCCTCCCTCCCGCACCCCCAGACTGCCGGTGCAGACCCTCCCTCCCGCACCCCCAGAGTGCCGGTGCAGACCCTCCCTCCCGCACCCCCAGACTGCCGGTGCAGACCCTCCCTCCCGCACCCCCAGAGTGCCGGTGCAGACCCTCTCTCCTGCACCCCCAGAATGCCGGTGCAGACCCTCCCTCCCGCACCCCCAGAATGCCGATGCAGACCCTCCCTCCCACACCTCCGGAGTGCCGGTGTGCAGACCCTCTCTCCCACACCCCCAGAGTGCCAGTGCAGACCCTCCTTCCCGCACCCCCAGACTGCCGTGCAGACCCTCCCTCCCGCACCCCCAGAGTGCCGGTGCAGACCCTCCCTCCCACATCCCTGGAGTGCCGGTGCAGACCCTCCCTCCTGCACCCCCAGAATGCCGGTGCAGACCCTCCCTCCCACGCCCCCAGAGTGCCAGTGCAGACCCTCCCTCCCGCACCCCCAGAGTGCCGGTGCAGACCCTCCCTCCTGCACCCCCAGAATGCCGGTGCAGACCCTCTCTCCCACACCCCCAGACTGCCGTGCAGACCCTCCCTCCCGCACCCCCAGAGTGCCGGTGCAGACCCTCCCTCCCGCACCCCCAGACTGCCGGTGCAGACCCTCCCTCCCGCACCCCCAGAGTGCCGGTGCAGACCCTCCCTCCCGCACCCCCAGACTGCCGGTGCAGACCCTCCCTCCCGCACCCCCAGAGTGCCGGTGCAGACCCGCACCCCCAGAGTGCCGGTGCAGACCCTCCCTCCCGCACCCCCAGAGTGCCGGTGCAGACCCTCCCTCCCGCACCCCCAGAGTGCCGGTGCAGACCCTCCCTCCCGCACCCCCAGACTGCCGGTGCAGACCCTCCCTCCCGCACCCCCAGAGTGCCGGTGCAGACCCTCCCTCCCGCACCCCCAGACTGCCGGTGCAGACCCTCCCTCCCGCACCCCCAGAGTGCCGGTGCAGACCCTCCCTCCCGCACCCCCGGACAATGGACCTTAATATTGGGGACATCACTCCGCCTGTGCTCCCACAGGGGGGGCACACAGGGGGATGTTTCAAGAAGGGGAGCAGGGGGGAGTGTGCCATAAATATGTCATATTTACCAGCCCCTTCCTTTCCGGAATGAGCACACTGAGCGAGTGGCACCAATCACTCACTGTGTTCATTCATCACTGAAGCGTAGTAAATTATGTTTATTACGCTTCAGTCTGTGAATGAACAGGAGGCCCTGGAGCGCTTCCATTCACTGTCCAGTGCAGCCGAGGCTGCAGAGGAAGGGCCTGGGGAATCTCTGTCCTCAATCCCCTTGTCTGTCCTTAAATGTGAGACACACAAGATCCCTGATATTTCACCAAAAGTCCCCCCCCCCCCCAATAAGGCTATTTAAAAAATGTAAAAAAAAAAAAAAGGAACGGGGGCCCTGCCAGATAGAAATCACGGGGCCCCATACTGCCTATCAGCAGCCCTGCCCACCGCACGATGCCTGGGGGCTCCGGGGTGGTCGGTTCAGTGCGCTGCGGTGGTGTTCACGCAGCACTTTATTCCAGCACAGCACGGGGCACCCTATGAAATGTCCCTTTGTGACATTTCAATAAAGCTTGTTTTAAAATAAAAGTGAACAGTGCCGTTATCGCCGTGCCCCCCACACTGCTCTGGTTCCGGGCGGGCTCTCAGCTGAATGTACTCTACAGGCCGCTGCCTCATGGGGTTACCCCCCTCCCCCAACACATAAAAAATTAAATAAATGCACCCGGGGCAGCTGCCCCTCCTACCCCCCCCCCAGTCCTGGTCCTGTATCCAGGTGAATTATAGATAAGGATAAATTGGGGGGTTACCATGACCCCCCGCCGAAAAAAACCCCCAAAAACGATCTTATTCCTGCCGTTCGGGTTGATACCACACACACTGTCTGGATATTATTTATTGGTTGTTAGATCTGTAGAAAGACCGGGAACAATAAAGTGTATTTTTTTTTTGTTCCTACCTAAATCACTGAATTAATAAAGTTTTTTTTTTTTTTTTAATCCTAACCGACCCTGACACCACCTAGACCAAGCCCGGACCGACCTTCATTATCTTTATTTAGTATTATTAACCACTTCACCTCTCACACCCGTTCACCCCCCGATGGAGCGAATTGTACAATTCCGCTATGGACCGGTGTGTTTGGCAATAACTTTGTCATCACTTAAAGAGTGACTCCACTATTGTGGAGAATAAACCCCTCCCCCCTCCTACCCGAGTGATCGCTGTACATTGCAGGTGTTTCGTCAGGTTAGGCGACCCGTCAGATTTTGTAACGGAAGTGATGTTTCGTCGAGGCCATCTTGGTACACCCCACAGTAAGGATACAGTGAGAAGGCAGCAAGCGGACATCTTTGTACACCCCGCAGTAAGGATACAGTGAGAAGGCAGCAAGCGGACATCTTTGTACACCCCGCAATAAGGATACAGTGAGAAGGTTCAAGCGGACATCTTTGTACACCCTGCAGTAAGGATACGGTGAGAACGCGGTGTAGTGTCATATTTTGCTCCCCATCGTAGAATGCTCCGGAAGTGGCGTTGTGGCCAGTAATTTCGCACTGCGCCAATGCGCGATGCGTTCCAAACACTTGCGCCATGCGTTCCAGAGGATTTGCGACAATGCAGTTCTGTGAAACTGTCAGATAATGTCACGGAAGCGAGGGGAGGTAATGGTGATGTTAACTTTAGACAGAGCGGCGGAGAGAGAGCGGGTAACCGTGGCTCGGGGAGGGGATTACCTTCCCTCACTTCCTTGACATTATTTGACGGTTTCACTGGTCTGCATTGTCGCAAATCCTTTGGAACGCATGGCGCAAGTGTCTAGAACACATGGCGCATGCACAGTGCTAAATTTCTGTCCGCAACGTCACTTCCGGAGCATTCTACAATGGGGAGCAAAATATGACACTACACCGCCCTATCACTGTATCCTTACTGCGGGGTGTACAAAGATGTCCGCTTTACGTCTTCTCACTGTATCCTTACTGCGGGGTGTACAAAGATGTCCGCTTGCTGCCTTATCACTGTATCCTTACTGAGGCCGAGTGCGGGGTGTACCAAGATGGCCGTGACGGAACGTCACTTCCATTACAAAATCTGACGGGTTGCCTAATCTGGGATTGTAACAAACTTTGAAGCAGATTGCTACCTTTTGTTATTCTGAAGAAAGAGCTGTTTGTTTCTCTGTGTCCATGTGCACAGTGAATGTGAATGGGAGGGACTTTATCACATAAGCAGAAAATTATGTTTCTGGGGTGCGTTCTGTGTATATATATACACACACAGTGCCTTGAAAAAGTATTCATACCCCTTCAAATTTCTCACTTACAACCAAAAACTTAAAGAGGAAGTAAACCCTCCTAAACATGTTTAGCTTGGTAGATAATACTTTTCTCAGGCAGCTGATCGCTGCCTGAGAAAGTGAACTTACTTGTCACATTTTCGAAAAAAACGCCGTTTACATTTCCGTGACGTCAGCCGCGCTTGCGCAGTGTGGTCGTGCGAATGCGGCGTATACTGTATTGCCGACTTTCATCTTCCTGCCTCTCTGCCTTTTTTTAATACGAGGCATTCTCCTCATTGCGGCAGAGGAGAAGTCTCGCGTTGCAATCGAGGCTTGGTTAGGATTTCTATTGACGCTACGGCGCATGCGCGAGATTTCCGGAGTGAAATCTAACTAAGGGCGGAAATGACGTCCGGAAAGGACGTCAAAGCCAGAATTTGAAATGGCGCGGGCGATACCCGGAAGGGAGATATTTTGGAAACGATAAAAAAAGGTATTTACAGCGCTCGTTTTGAGAAATAACATATATAGGATGAAGGCTGATGTACAGTATTAGAGTAACAGTAGAAAATTGGAATTTTTTTGGGCGGGTTTACTTCCTCTTTAAATGTATTTTATTGGGATTTTATGTGATGGACCAACACAAAGTGTCAGATAATTGTGAAGTGGAAGGAAAATTATACAAATAAATATGTGAAAAGTGTGGGGGGAGGGGCATTTGTATGGCGCCCCCTTTCCTCTGATACCCCTAACTAAAATCTAGAGGAACCAATTGCCTTCAGAAGTCACCTACTTAGTAAATAGAGTCCACCTGTGTGTCATTTAATCTCTGTATAAATACAGCTGTCCTGTGAAGCCCTCAGAGGTTTGTTAGAGATCCTTAGTGAACAAACAGCATCATGAAGGCCAAGGAACACACCAGGCAGGTCAGGGATGAAGTTGTGGAGAAGTATAAAGCAGGGTCAGGTTATAATAAGATCTCCCAAGCTTTGAACATCTCACGGAGCTCTGTTCAATCCATCATCGGAAAATGGAAAGAGTATGGGCACAACTGCAAACCTACCAAGTCACGGCCGTCCACCAGTGCCATCTTTAGAGCATTTCAGGCCCCCAGGCAATACAGAGCACTGGGGCCCTTTCTGGTGCTTCCAATAAAATCAGTGTTTAAACATTAACACGACGTTTGGACAATATAACACGAGCTTGAAAAACAAGAAATTGAAAAACAAGAAATTACAGATTTAATGGGACAGTACAAAAGCACTAATTATTTTATTGGTGGTAGCGGTGGCACTTGAGGGAGGGTGGCAACAGTGATCTTGAGGGGGGGGTGGAAGCAGTGATACTTGAGGGGGAGGGGTAGCAGCAGAGGTACTTGAGGGGGGTGGCAAGTGGTGGTACTTGGGGGATGGGGGGTGACAGCGGTGGTGCTTTGGGGTGTGTGGCAGCGGTGGTACTTTGGGGGGTGTGGCAGCGGTGGTGCTTAGGGGGTGGCAGCGGTGGTACTTGGGGGGTGGCAGCGGTGGTGCTTGGGGGTGTGGCAGCGGTGGTACTTGGGGGGGTGGCAGCAGAGGTACTTGAGGGGGTGGCAAAGGGTGAAACTTGGGGGGTGGGGCAGCAGTGGTACTTGGGGGGTGGAAGCGGTGGTACTGGGGGGGTGGCTGTGGTGATGTTGAGGGGGGGTGGAAGCAGTGATACTTGAGGGGGAGGGGTAGCAGTGGAGGTACTTGAAGGGCGTGGCAAATGGTGGAACTTGGGGGGGTGGCAGCAGTGGTACTTGGGGGGGTGTGGCAGCGGTGATGCTTGGGGGTGTGTGGCAACGATGGTGCTTGGGGGGTGTGGCAGCGATGGTGCTTGGGGGGGTGGCAGCGGTGATGCTTGGGGGAGTGTGGCAGCGGTGGTACTTGGGGGGGTATGGCAGCGGTGGTGCTTGGGGGGTGGCAGCGGTGGTACTTGGGGGAGTGGCAGAGGTGGTGCTTGGGGGGGTGGCAGCGGTGGTGCTTGGGGGGGTGGCAGCGGTGGTACTTGGGGGGGGTGTGGCAGCGGTGGTGCTTGGGTGGGTGGCAGCAGTGGTGCTTGGGTGGGTAGCAGCGGTGGTACTTGGGGGGTGGCAGCGGTGGTGCTTGGGGGGTGGCAGCGGTGGAACTTGGGGGATGGGGGGGTGGCAGCGGTGATTGTTATGGTGTCAGGATGATTGTATCTCATTATTTCTATTATTACATTGTAATATAAAATGAAATAGTTCCACTCACCATGATGCAGAATCAGTGGGAGCCCCGAGTGTGTCACCTGCCAGAAGTTGCGGATCGTCCACTTGCCACGTCACTCTGGAGACGATGGAGGGAGGAGGCGGGTTTAGCCAACACTTTCTGCCACTGACAGTGGACGCTGGACATTTTAACTAGCCTTTCTAAACTGCAGCATTAACTGTTCTCTGCCTATGGCGATTTTTGGGCACCATAGTTTTCGGCGACATCGCGGGCGCTCACACAATTATAAAACACGGGAGTGTTCGCTATCTATTTACTCGATGCAACCTCATCTTTTCTATTTTTTTTAGGTGGGGTGTGGTTTTGCATTAAAATTTATTTTATTATATTTTTTTCTGGAAAGTTTGCGTTTAATAAAAAGTTGCGCAAATATTATCACGTGAAATAAAAAAAAATTGCAACTGTCAACTTTTTCATTATACGGGGGGGGGGGCTTCTGCTTTCAGGAAATGTATAATGTTCTGGGGGGTTTATGTCATTTTTATTGCTAAAAATGTGGATTTTTAAATGTAAGCGACAAAGAAACAAAATTGCCCTGGAGACAAACTGGATACTGGAAAAATTTCTATATTATAGTTACATACATAGGTACTATATTACTATATTACTATATCACCCTCCTGCTTCTCCTGACCTCTGGAGATATATCCCCAAACCCTGGACCTCCATCATTAAACTGTACCCATCACCCTGCACCCTCTGGCAGCAGCCGCAATCAACACAATTTAATTCCGATTTCTATTCTTCCCAAGTCCAGACTCCCTTTCTCTTGTGCCCTTTGGAACTCCCGCTCTGTCTGCAACAAACTCACCTCTCTACATGACATCTTTATCACCAACTCATTTAACCTACTCGCCATCACCGAAACCTGGCTCCACGAATCAGACACTGCATCTTCTGCGGCCCTATCCCATGGTGGTCTTCTTTGGACTCACTCCCCCAGATCCAATGGACATAAGGGAGGAGGTGTTGGAATCCTTCTAGCCCCACATAGCACCTTCCAGGTACTTCAGCCACCTCCCTCTCTGTCACTCTCCTCTTTCGAAGCACACTGCATTCGTCTCTTCACGCCAATTTCTTTAAGAATAGCCGTGATCTACAGGCCCCCTGGACCAGTATCAACTTTTCTTGATGACTTCTCTGCCTGGCTACCCTACTTTCTTTCTTCTGAAATCCCCACAATCATTCTCGGGGACTTCAACATCCCTATTAATACTAACACTTCTGCTCCTTCCAAACTTCTCAGCCTAACCTCCTCCTTTGACCTGAAACAGTGGATACATGATCCTACTCACTCCGGGGGCAATATCCTTGACCTTGTTTTCTCTCACCTTTGCACTCCATGCATCCTCTCTAACTATCCATTCCCTCTCTCTGATCACCACCTTATTAGTTTCACTCTCTCCCTCTCCTTCACCTCCTCTCCCTCCAACCGCATTAAAGTTACCCGCAGAAACCTACGTCATCTCAAGCCTTCCCTTCTCTACTCTGCTCTTGACAACCTCCACGACAAAATCTCACCCCTATCCTGCACCAACCCAGCCACTTCTGTCTACAACACTTCACTTCTGGCCTCTCTGGACTCTCTGGCCCCCCTCACTACACACAGAATAAAGCCCCGGCCCCTTCAACCTTGGCAAACAGATGTCACTAGAAGTTTGAAAAAACGTAGTCGTGCTCATGAGCGCCTGTGGTGCAAGACCAAGTCTCAGAGAGATTTCAACCAATATAAATCTGCCCTCCAAAATTACAATTCTAGCCTCCTCTCTGCCAAGCAGAACTATTTTATCACTCTCATCAGCAACCTATCATCCCGCCCCCGTCAACTCTTCTCTACTTTCAACTCTCTACTTCGTCCTCCACCACCTCCACCCACCAACTCACTCACAGAAGATTGATACAATTCGCGCAGAGATCTCTACTGTTCTAATACCCTCCACGCTTTACACTTCATGCCCACAGTCACAATCATTACTTCCCTCTTTCAACCCCACCACTATAGACGAAGTTGCTAAACTACTTGGTAATGTCCACCTTACCACCTGCCCTCTGGATCCTGTTCCCTCGCAAATGCTACGTTCACCCTCTGACTCTATTCTACACTCTCTAACTCACATCTTCAATCTCTCACTCTCTTCTGGCATCTTTCCCAACTCTCTAAAACATGCACTTGTCAAACCCATACTTAAAAAACCCTCACTGGACCCATCCAATCCTAACAACCTACGCCCCATCTCCTTGCTCCCCTTTTTATCCAAACTACTCGAACGTCTGGTCTACAACCGACTGAGTGACCACCTCGCTGATAATGGCCTTCTTGATCCCCTTCAGTCTGGATTTCGTCCCCAACACTCCACAGAAACTGCTCTCCTAAAACTAACAAACGATCTACTAACGGCCAAAACCAATCGACATTATTCTGTACTCCTCCTCCTGGATCTCTCTGCTGCCTTTGATACAGTTGACCACCCCCTCCTTCTCAAAAAACTCCACACCTTTGGTCTCTGTGACCGTACTCTACAATGGTTCTCTTCCTACTTATCCAACCGCACCTTTAGCGTTTCTTACAACTCTACTTCCTCCTCTCCTCTTCCTTTCTCTGTTGGGGTCCCCCAAGGTTCTGTCCTTGGACCACTCCTATTTTCAATCTATACCTCCTCCCTGGGTCATCTGATAGCCTCCCACGGCTTCCAATACCACCTCTATGCTGACGACACCCAAATCTATCTCTCTACCCCTCAGCTCACTCCCTCTGTCTCCTCACGTATCACTAATTTACTATCAGAAATATCAGTCTGGATGTCACACCACTTCCTCAAAATCAATCTATCCAAAACCGAACTTATCATTTTTCCTCCCCCATATGCCCCTTCCCCTGATCTCACTGTCAAAATTGATGGCACAACCATAAGCCCATCCCCACATGCCAAGGTTCTAGGTGTAGTCTTGGACTCTGAACTCTCCTTCAAGCAACACATCCAATCACTGTCCAAATCCTGCCGCCTCAACCTCCGCAACATCTCCAAAATACGCCCCTTTCTAACCAATGAGACAACAAAGCTCTTAATTCACTCGCTGGTCATCTCTCGCCTTGACTACTGCAACTCCCTTCTCATTGGCTTACCTCTACATAGTCTAGCACCTCTTCAATCCATTATGAATGCCGCTGCCAGACTCATCCACCTTACCAATCGCTCTGTGTCTGCTACTCCTCTCTGTCAATCCCTCCACTGGCTTCCGCTCAGCCAAAGAATTAAATTCAAAATACTAACAATTACATACAAAGCCATCCACAACTCTGCCCCCAGCTACATCACTGGCTTAGTCTCTAAATACCAACCTACTCGTCCTCTTCGTTCCTCTCAAGACCTCCTGCTCTCTAGCTCCCTCATCACCTCCTCCCATACTCGCCTCCAGGACTTTTCCAAAGCCTCCCCAATCCTATGGAATGCCCTACCCCAATCTGTCCGCTTATCTCCTACTTTATTAGCTTTTAGACGATCCCTGAAAACACTTCTATTCAGAGAAGCCGACCCTACCCCCACCTAACTGTATTTTCATTTTCTCCATCAGCTCATCCTCCACAGTTAAAACCTTTTGTTTCAACTTGACCCTCCCTTCTAGATTGTGAGCTCTAACGAGCCGGGGGCCCTCTGATCCCTCCTGTATCGATTTGTATTGTAAGTGTACTGTCTGCCCTCATATTGTAAAGCGCTGCGCAAACTGTTGGCGCTATATAAATCCTGAATAATAATAATAATATTACTATGTAACTATGATAGACACATTTTTCCAGTATCCAGTTTGTCTCCAGGGCAATTTTGTTTCTTTGTCGCTTACATTTAAAAATCCAAATTTTTAACATTTTGGATTTTTTTTTGTGCTATTTTAAAAAAAAGTGGGAGTGGTCATCCAGGTGATATCATAAGGTAACCCCCCCTATGACGTCACCGTCCCATTATGCCCCAGGTGGTGACGTCATAATGGGGCGGGGTTACCCCATGCCAATATATGTCATTGCGCACCACGTACCCGACATTACAGAGGGAGAGAGCGTTGTGTCAACATCGGAGAAGAAGAGAAGAGGGAAGAAGCTGACGTAGAAGACCGGGCTACCGCTAGTAAAAGAGCGGGTAAAAGAGTAGGAGATAACGGGGGAGCCCGGCAGAAGATACCGGACAGCGGCATGAGAAGCGGAGAGCGCGGAGAAGAGGCCAGACAGCGCGGAGAAGAAGGAAGAGACCCCCGGAGATGCCTAATAAATTACTTTAAAAACTTGTGTAGTGCGTTTTATTTTTGGCACTTTTTTCAAGGTGAATGGGTACATTGTACCCCATACTCATTCACATAGGGTGGGGGGGGCCGGGATCTGGGGGCCCCCTTATTAAAAGGGGCTCCCAGATTCCAATTAGCCCCCCCCCGCACGCAGCCCCCGACAACCAATGGCCAGGGTTGTCGGGAAGGGCCCTTGTCCTCATCAACATGGGGACAAGGTGCTTTGGGGTGGGGGTGTGCAGAGCCCCCCCCCCCGCCCCAAAGCACCCACCCCACCATGTTGAGGGCATGCGGTCTGGTACGGTTCAGGAGGGGGGAGCACTCGCTCGTCCCCACCCCTTTTCTGGATCGGGCCGGGCTGTGTGCTCGGATAAGGGTCTGGTATGGATTTTTAGGGGGGATCCCATGCTGTTTTTTTTCAGTGAAGAGGGTTCCCCTTAAAATCAGTTTATGAGCTCTATGAGCTCCAGCGTGCATGGAGACTTAACCCTGGAGGGTTAATAAGGGGTTAAACAGAGGAACATTTATAGAAAGAAAACTTTTTTTTTTACTTGTTAACAGACATCGTTTGCAGATGGAAGTTCATCCCTTTGATCTGCAGATGAGCTAAACAGAAAGATACAAAAGTAACAATATATTACATTGTATCTTTCTGTAGCTTCTAAGTATCTGTTTTGTATAAACATTGTCAGGATGATTTTTTTGTTTTTTTACAGCTGAAGTTGACGACCTTCTCTGTGTACCCAACAATGCCGGTGTTCTATCGGATAATGCCTCCGACGATCTGCGCACGCGCAGTGCGTAACGTCACTCCAGCTGACCTCTGAAGGCATTATCCAATGATCAGCAAAGCGCAGAGGGAGAATCTAATCGTCACATTCTGCCCTGTTCTCTCCGCGCATGCGCGAGACAACACCAATCACGTCAGAGGCGGAAGGTGGCCTGCACTACTCAATTCGCTGATCGTCGGATAATGCCTCCGACGATCTGCGCATGCGCGGTGTTCATGTCACGCCAGCTGATCAAGAGATCAGCTGGAGTGGCATTACATCCTGCGCATGCGCAGATCGCCGGAGGCATTATCCGACGAGAAGCACTATTCAATAGAGCACCGGCTTTGATTAAACGCTTGCCGACCGCCTCACGTAAGAGGCTGGTCAGCGGCGGTGCATCCGTAGAGGGCGCAGGAGCGCCGCCCCCTCTCTCCTGCACTGCTCTATCACCAATAGATAAATTCATGTATTGCATCTATTGTCGCCGCTGCCGCCCCCTATTCAGGTGTTCGGTCCCATTGTCGGGCGCCGGGCATCTGAATTACAGTGGCGGGTGTGTATTTGGAAGCGCCTGATTAGAGCCGTTCCCTGTTTACACAGTGTTGTGTTAGAGAAGCGAATACATCGCTTCCTTAACGCTGACCCGCTTCTCAGCCAATCAGGGTGCCGGGTCTGTGCCACCTGATTGGCTGAAATCACAGGCGCTGTGATTGGATGCGGGAGAAGACCTAGGGGTCGGGATGAAATGGAGGACACCGGACACCGCTCGCCGCCTGCCGCCATCACCTGCTGCCCAACTAAGACAAGGTAATTGCTGGGCAGACGGTGGGCGGGGGGCACAGTGGCAGCATTTGGGGCACAGTGGCAGCACTTGGGGCACAGTGAGGCTTCAATTGATGGGTTTTTTTTTCTGAATTTTTCAGTTTGTTGGCGCCCCCCCAAAAATTTCGAGCACCAGCCGCCACTGTACCTGGTACGTGATCCGTACGTCTTGCACGTCACCGCGTTCCCACGCTCGTCGCAATTGTTGGCCAACATTTGTGTGACCGTGTGTGGGCAAGCCAAGTTGGAGCCAACAACCTTCGAATAAAAATCCCACGGCTTTGTTGTGGGAAAATCCGATCGTGTGTACGTAGCCTTATGCCGCGTACACACGACCGGACTTTTAGACGGACTAGGTCCGACGGTCTCTGCATTACTTACTACTGACCCCTGTACTCTGCATTACTTACTACTGATCCCTGTACTCTGCATTACTTACTACTGATCCCTGTACTCTGCATTACTTACTACTGACCCCTGTACTCTCCATTACTTACTACTGATCCCTGTACTCTGCATTACTCAGCATTACTCACTACTGACCCCTGTACTCTGCATTACTTACTACTGACCCCTGTACTCTGCATTACTTACTACTGACCCCTGTACTCTCCATTACTTACTACTGATCCCTGTACTCTGCATTACTCAGCATTACTCACTACTGATCCCTGTACTCTGCATTACTTACTACTGATCCCTGTACTCTGCATTACTTACTACTGACCCCTGTACTCTCCATTACTTACTACTGATCCCTGTACTCTGCATTACTTACTACTGATCCCTGTACTCTGCATTACTCACTACTGATCCCTGTACTCTGCATTACTTACTACTGATCCCTGTACTCTGCATTACTTACTACTGACCCCTGTACTCTGCATTACCTACTACTGATCCCTGTACTCTGCATTACTTACTACTGATCCCTGTACTCTGCATTACTTACTACTGATCCCTGTACTCTGCATTACTTACTACTGATCCCTGTACTCTGCATTACTCAGCATTACTCACTACTGATCCCTGTACTCTGCATTACTTACTACTGATCCCTGTACTCTGCATTACTTACTACTGACCCCTGTACTCTCCATTACTTACTACTGATCCCTGTACTCTGCATTACTTACTACTGATCCCTGTACTCTGCATTACTAACTACTGACCCCTGTACTCTGCATTAGTTACTACCGATCCCTGTACTCTGCATTACTAACTACCGACCCCTGTACTCTGCATTACTTACTACTGACCCCTGTACTCTGCATTACTTACTACCGATCCCTGTACTCTGCATTACTAACTACCGACCCCTGTACTCTGCATTACTTACTACTGATCCCTGTACTCTGCATTACTTACTACTGACCCCTGTACTCTGCATTACTTACTACTGATCCCTGTACTCTGCATTACTTACTACTGATCCCTGTACTCTGCATTACTTACTACCGATCCCTGTACTCTGCATTACTAACTACCGACCCCTGTACTCTGCATTACTTACTACTGATCCCTGTACTCTGCATTACTTACTACTGATCCCTGTGCTCTGCATTACTTACTACTGACCCCTGTACTCTGCATTACTTACTACCGACCCCTGTACTCTGCATTACTTACTACTGATCCCTGTACTCTGCATTACTTACTACTGACCCCTGTACTCTGCATTACTTACTACCGACCCCTGTACTCTGCATTACTTACTACTGATCCCTGTGCTCTGCATTACTTACTACTGACCCCTGTACTCTGCATTACTTACTACTGATTTCTGAACTTTGTATTACTTTGTATTACTTTGTATTGAGCTCTTGCTGTGTTATCTGTTTGTTTTCCTCCATGTAGTTGAGCTCCTCTGGCTGGTAACTGTCAGCGCTGTGTTTGCTGTTGCTCTGCATTCCTCTAGCAGTGAGCGGGTGTTGGGTGTGACTGTCATTCAGCCTTTGAACCTGGGCTGGGTGATGGTAGAAAAGCTTCCTCTTCCTGGGAGGATCCCTTTCTCTCTCTCCTCTCAGAGCCATTTGCTGCACCGAAGACCACAAATCTGCGCTAGAGGTACGTCTGACCGTCTACGCCAATCAATGGCGGCCGAGAAACTTTGCCGAGACTTCTTCCCCGCCTAACAACGTCTCCATTCCGTGTGTCCGGAGATCCCGGCAAATACTTCCCACCAACTTGTCAGACGCACCGGGACTCTTTTCCCCACCATGGGACTCCTTTCCCCACCATGGGACTTCTCCTGTCCTGCTCCTTTAAACTCTGATGTCTCCCCCCTTGTCACCCTATAACAATTAATGTCATATTATATATTATTATATTACAAAGAGGTTAAAAGTACAGAGAGCAGGAAGTTGTAGAAACTTCAGCCATCCCAGCCCTTTAGTGTGTGTGTGTGTGT
>NW_027507825.1:3175205-3183619 GCF_037356315.1 Lithobates pipiens
ACGAAAATCGCGTGACCCATGTGGCATACTAATGACGCAAAAAAACCCCAAAATGAACGACCAAGAATTTTCGTTTGGCTTTTTGACTCGTCTTTGCTTAAGGACTGTGATACTTCCCCCTCCCCCCCCCCCCCCCCCCCCCCCCATATATGTATGTATGTATGGATGGATGGATTTCTACAATTCTGTTCTCACTTTGACATTATGGGGGGTGCTCAGTGTAGAATAACCCCTTCATTATCGGACCATAGCCGCCCAATGGTGCCACCTGGGGTGGATATCTGGCACACTCTGCGATCGCTGATCAGATTGTGGTAAAGGGCCAATCACAGCGCCCCTTTACCATGTGATCAGTTCACCTGCAGCCCCTCCCTATGAATTGTGGTGCTCGGGGGGGGGGGGGTTTGGGGGGAATGAGGGGGGGGGGGGGGAGTACACGGGAGCCCGATCACTGTTTAACCAAAAAACCCTTATTGGCTCTTCTAAGCCTACTAGATATAGTTTAAAGGTCATGCAGTGGTGCGTTCCATGGGGGCTCAATCTGTGGCCCTCCGGCTGTTGCGGAACTACAGTTCCCATCATTCCTCTGTAGTTTTGGAGTCCTACTTGTAAATGTCAGCGGCTTGCAACGCCTCATGGGACTTGTAGTTCTGCAACACCTGGAGGGCCAGAGGTTGAGGACCCATTGGAGGTTCTTTACTAAAACTGGAGAGGTCAGAATCTGGTGCAGCTCTGCATAGAAACCAATCCGCTTCCAGGTGTTGCCACCCAAAAGTGGAACTTCCACTCATTTGTCTCCTCTCCCCCTCCGGTGCCGCAATTGGCACCTTTTTCGGGGGGACAGGATACCTGCCTTTTGACAGGTATCCCGTTCCCACTTCCAGGAGTCTGGCTAGTGACATCATCGCCGGGGTTTCCTCCTCTTCCTCTCGCTGGGCCACTAGGAGAGAGGAGCCTCGCGCGTGCACATCGGGGGCCACTAGGAGAGAGGAGCCTCGCGCGTGCACGCCCCAACGGTGTAAGCCCTTCCTGCCCAGGTCCGGCATCCCTTTACCTCGGTCTTTACGCCCTGGGGGGGGGGGGGGGCAGGAAGGACTGGCTGGTCACGTGATCACTGATTGGCTGTCACGGTAGTCATGTGATGGGTGAGCCAGTCCCGCTGGCTCCTGATCATTAGTAGAGACCAGGAGCCATCTTTGACAGCTCGGTAATTGCGCTGGGAGTGCGCAGAGAGCTGTCTGTACAGAAAGCGTGGGCGCACATAATGCGCTGTGCTGGTGGTTAAGCTCCACCCCTCTTTGCCACACCACACATGCGTTACATGGCAAGAGGTTAAAAAAAAAATTTAAGGGGAATCTGCCAGAACTTTGACTTTTGGACCCATAGTGACGGTGAACTTGAACCTTCCCCCGGTATTGGGGACTGACCGCCGCTCACACGTGGGGGTGGGGATCCTCAGCACTGTCTAAGCTGATTATGTGCAGCTTGATGGAGCAGTGAAGAGTACCTGTCACCCGATCGCTCTGACTGCGTAAAGCTGGTTCACTTTCTGTGAGCAGAAAATCCCCCACCCAACCCGAGCAACTGGAAAATCCGGTTCCCCGTGTTGGTTCACTTCTATCTCTCCTACAACCCAACATCTGTGGAGGAATCTGCTCAACTTCTGACCGGTGCCAGAAAAAACTCTATGGGGGGGCCCTTAGGCAGCGGAAACCCTGCCCCCCCCCCCCCCAGCAGGTTTATGGAGGTTTCTCATGTGCGCCCCCTAGTGGGATAACATTGAACTAAATGGTGTCCTGTCAGAAAGCCGCTACCCATCGGAAAATGCAACCAAAGTGACATTCTGTTGCGCCCATCTTGGTACACCTCGCACTTGTCCACACTAAGCCTACAGTCTGAGGTCGCCAAGCGGACATCTTTTTATACCCACCGGAGTCTTGCAGTTCACGCTTATTTTTACTAGTAAACTCGGCTTATATAATCAAGTGCAGGATTTTGAAATCCGTGACATGGTTTTGATTTTTAATTTTAAAAGCCCAACCTCACAGGTTTGCTGGTCTGACATAAGACCGCTCTCATTTTATAATTCAACATCAAAAACAGTCAAATTTCTAAATCCTGTATTTGACTGACTATATAAGCTCAGCTTACTGGTAAAAAATAAGTGCGAAATGCAAGACTTTCTGGTGGGTGTAGAAAGTCTGCTAGGCTTAGTGTGGCCGAGTGCGGGGTGTACCAAGATGGCCGCGACGGAACGGTTGCACTTTCTGATGGGTAGCGGCTTTCTGATAGAACACCGGCTAGATGGAGAGGACATCACTGCTGTACATTAGCAGGTCATTGTTTGCTATTCAGCACTGCGCTATTTTAACTGGTAATTGTGCGGTCGTGCAACGCTGTACAGAAATTAGATTTATTTTTTTTATTTTTTTCCCACACAAATAGAGCTTTCTTTTGGTGATTTTTTGATCGCCACTGGCTGAAGAAAAATCAAATTTCTTCATTAATTTAATTTATATCTCTATCCTCTTCTTTTTTTTTTTTTTTTTTTTTTTTATTTTATTTTATTTTATTTTTTTGTATATTCCACAAAAATATCTGTTTTGTAGACGCTGTAACTTTCATGCAAACCAATCAATCCACATTTATTGGGATTTTTCTTACATTTCTAAATCTTTTATTTCAAAAGTTAACCACTTCAGCCCCAGACCATTTGGCTGGCCAAAGACCAGAGCACTTTTTGCGATTTGGCGCTGCATCGCTTTAACTGACAATTGCGTGGTCGTGGCTCCCAAACAAAAGTGGCGTCTTTTTTTTTATTTTTTATATATTTTTTTTTTTTTTTAATTCCCACAAATAGAGCTTTCTTTTGGTGGTATTTGATCACCTATGCATTTTTTTTTTTTTTAACTTATTTTTTTGCGTTTATAAACAAAAAAGAGCGTAAATTTTGAATATATATAATATAAAAAAAAAATGTTTTTCTAGTAATGCCGTCAATCCGCAATTTTTATTGTGACTGCGACATTATGGCAGACAGATTGGACACTCTTGGCGCTATTTGGGACCATTCCCATTTTATACAGCAATCAGTGCTATTAAAAATGCATTGATTACTGTGTAAATGTAACTGGCAGTGAAGGGGGTTAACCAGGAGGGGGCACTGGCAGGGGTTAAGTGTGTCCTAGGGAGTGATTCTAACTGTAGGGGGGGGGAGGGGCTATGTGTGTCATGACATTGATCTCTTCTCCCGATCACAGGGAGAGCTGATCAGTGTCCTGTCACTAGGCGGAACGGGGAGATGCCTTGTTTACATCAGCATTTCCCCCGTTCTTCCTCCTCCGTGAGACAATCGCGGGTGCACCCGCAGACATCAATCCGCGGGACCTGCAATCACGCTCGTGGCAGAGTCGTGCGCGACCATCGGCAGCAAATTTAAAGGGACGTACCTGTACGCTCATTTGCCTGTCCGTTGCCATTCTGCCGACGCAAATGTTTGTGCAGCGGATGGCAAGTGGTTAAAGAAAAACCAAAAAGGGGGGAGGGGGGGGGGCCTTCAATCATCAGAATATACATTATCTAAATACTAATAACCACGATATTGAGTAATGCATTCCGCCGCGCTCAGACTGGTTAATCCAGTAATATGTTCACTATCATCATGTTGTTCAAAATGGTTTTCCCTTCTCGGTCATATACGCAAAAAGCAAACAAACAACCTAGTCCTGTTATTGGAGGAAAACAAAAAAAGAGGGGGAATGGAAATAGGGAAATAGAATACATTTTTCTCTACCCCCCCCCCCCCCCACCACCACCACCACCACCCACAAGAGCCGACAAGTGGGCACTGAATTTTTATTTTTTTTTAAATGTTTTTACTACTACTGGTGGCGATCAGCAATTTATATTGGACGGGAAATGTGACACTAACTGATGCTGGGGAGGGGGATGGAGACTGACCTCTCCAGTGTCCCCAAGTACCACTGTACTAATGGCACTGGCTGGGAAGGGGGGTTCAATGAAGGGGTTAACTGTGTGCCTAACCAATGTAATGTGTGTTGCTTTTACTTATTGGATTTTTTTTATTATTATTTTATTATTATTATTATTATTATTATTTTAATTATTTCATTCTTTTTAATTATGATTTCATTATTATTATTATTATTATTATTATTATTTAATTATGATTTCATAATAATAATAAAATCATAAATAATGAAATCATAATTAATAATGAAATAATAAATAAAAATAAATATAATAATGAAATCATAATTAAAGAATAATGAAATCATAATTAAAGAATAATAATGAAATAATTAAAATAATAAATATAAATAATGAAATGATAATAATTAAATAATAATTATAATTAATTTCATTATTATATTTTTATTTAAATATTATTATTATTATTATTATTATTATTATTATTTTATTTTTTTATTTTCTCCCTGAATGAAGAGTTGATTTCAGGGAGATGGCTGCCTGTGTACAGAATGTGTTTGTAAACGCATGACATCTCTGCTGCGATTGGCCGCAGCTGAACAGCAGGTGTGCAGCCAATAATCATTGGCTGTGACCTGCTGACAAAACCGTGCTGTGTCCAATGACAGCGGGGGGGGGGCGTGCACGTTTGCACTGCCCCCTGCTGGGGCAGAGGGGGAAGTACCTGACTGTGCCGCCCTGTTGCAGTAAATCTACTCTGAGCAGCAAGTGGTTACTATAAAATGAATATTCTTTTGATCAATGGGGGGGTGGGGGCCCATGAACACCCGCTGTGCCCATTATGGGGGGGTGGTGCCGCTGCTCTGCCCATTTGGTAATTTGGCACGGTTCTTTATGGGGAGAGCGCCACACTTCACATAACTCTTCTGATGTTTCCTATCACTACTAACTGGGAATATGTAAAGCAAAATTCCTGAGAAGCCTCAGATGGAAGCTGTAATTTCATGACCGGGGGGGGGGTGGGGCCAATGGAAGGAGGGACACCAGGGGGTAACCCTCTCCTCTTCTGGTGACGTTGAACACCGAATGGTTATATATTTTATCTGGGGGGTATTTGCTGACACGCTTCATGACCGGAGGAGCATTGTGTGTCAGCAAATACCCCCCAGATAAAAATATATAAATTGGTGTTCAGTCCAGAAGAGGAGCCGGTCCACCCCTGGTGCCCCTCCTTCATTGGCCACCCCCCCCCCCCTCTCCAAACTCCTGGTAAAGTGTATAGTCTTGGCTAGAGGAAGGATAAGGGCCTCTGTCTGGTCTTTACTGCTCTGTAACACAGGGGGCTCTTGCTGTCTGTGTGGAAGCAGCGGTCTCTCTGCCGAGGATCAACTGTCTGTTTTTTACCGCCCCCCCCCCTCCCCCCGGCTGCAAGTGTGAAAGGAGCCTAGATGTGTGATTGTTGGAATGCTCTCGGCACGCTTGTTGTATCCGGCGCAGGAACAGGTTCGGCTCCTTTTTTGTATCTGACAGTTTTATGAGACCTCCGCCTCTGTTTTTATGGTAAATAGAGGCGAGGACTGAGCCGGAATAATCCGCAGTCGTCCCTGTGCCTGCCGGGTACTGTCTGTTCACCCGACGGCATCGATCGTCCCCGTCCTGGAGATGATCGGGCGATTGCATTGCCCGTGTCTGTACCTGCTCTTGTAGTATCCAATGTATCTCAATGGGAAGCTGCATGCGGTGCAGGAGGCTGTAATAAGAGGAACTGTCAGCAAACCGCATGTCTGCCTGAAAACATTCCCAGCGTGTCCCAATATACAGCAACAGGATCGTTCTTCAAACTGGCTCCATGTGTTTATATTAAAAAGTCGTCCCTGAGCCCCGCTTAGTGGCATTGCCTAGGCTGAGATCATGTCAGTCTGCTGCAGGCAGGAGGAAGGATTTCCTCAGTCCCCCCCCAGTAATCAGACTATGCATTTTGTAACAAGCCACAAGGTCAGAGGCGGCAGCAGGGGCTGATCTGTGTCAGACATTTGTGAATGCTGCAGAGACCAGGATTTACATGACTGTCATCTCTGAGCTGAACATCATTCACCAATAATTAGTGTGTATTTGAACTTAAGCTGGTTTGAAAATTATTTTATGCTTCCTGCTTTCTCTATAATGACCTTACTGTGCCCGTTATGAGGGGTTCCCGAGTCTGTACACCCACTGTGCCCATTATGAGAGGTTCTCACCATCTCTGTGCTGAGTTCCCGGGTCTGTACGCCCGCTGTGCCCATTTACGAGGGGTTCCCACCATCCCTGTGCTGAGTACCGGGTCTGTACGCCCGCTGTGCCCATGAGGGGTTCACACCATCTCTGGGCTGAGTTCCCGGGTCTGTACACCCGCTGTGCCCATTACGAGGGGTTCCCACCATCCCTGTGCCGAGTTCTCAGGTCTGTACACCCGCTGTGCCCATTATGAGGGGTTCCCACCATCCCTGTGCTGAGTTCCTGGGTCTGTACGCCCGCTGTGCCCATTATGAGGGGTTCCCACCATCCTTGTGCTGAGTTCCCGGGTCTGTACACCCGCTGTGCCCATTACGAGGGGTTCTCACCATCCCTGTGCTGAGTTCCCGGGTCTGTACACCCGCTGTGCCCATTATGAGGGGTTCCCACCATCCCTGTGCCGAGTTCTCAGGTCTCTACACCCGCTGTGCCCATTATGAGGGGTTCCCACCATCCCTGTGCCGAGTTCCCGGGTCTGTACACCCGCTGTGCCCATTATGAGGAGTTCCCACCATCCCTGTGCTGAGTTCCCGGGTCTGTACACCCACTGTGCCCATTATGAGGGGTTCCCACCATCCCTTTGCTGAGTTTCCGGGTCTGTACACCCGCTGTGCCCATTATGAGGGGTTCCCACCATGCCTGTGCTGAGTTTCCGGGTCTGTACGCCCGCTGTGCCCATTATGAGGGGTTCCCACCATCCCTGTGCTGAGTTTCCGGGTCTGTACGCCCGCTGTGCCCATTATGAGGGGTTCCCACCATCCCTGTGCTGAGTTTCCGGGTCTGTACGCCCGCTGTGCCCATTATGAGGGGTTCCCACCATCCCTGTGCTGAGTTCCCGGGTCTGTACACCCGCTGTGCCCATTATGTCGTCTTTTTTCTGATGTCTCTTTATTTTGTATTGAAATTTGCATACAAACAATAACAAAATGTTTCTTTTTTTTTTCTCTTTCAGTACAATGTCTGGAGAGGATGAATTCTCGGTAAGTTTTGTGACTGTATCCAGTGTTTACAGAGCTCAATAGCTCATTGAAATTTACACACAAGCGAATGAGAGCAGTGTCCCCTCCCCCTCCCTTCATATGGCTCCATATTGGGTTTCTAAATGTCTGAAAGGAAGCGGCTTCTGCTCTGCTGTCTTTAGGAAAGCCCATGGTGCTCTGGGAATCCTTTGTCATGGGTGTTGCCTATATTTAAAGTGTATGTTGCCATAAATGTAAAACCTTCAGGACTGCATTGCTCTGACTCTGATCATTCAAAATTTGGGTTCCTTTTTATTGATACATTGTATTGATTCCACGCGAATTGCCCGGTGATCCTGCCAGTCCCTGTGCTTTCCTGTAGGCATCTGACCACACCAAACACGGAAGCAAATCTGTGTTAGCGTGGTCAGGGTGCGACCGTGCAACTGCCAATCAGATATGACGTTGTGTTAATGCACAGTGTGCCTCTGGCTTCATAGTCAGACACCCATGCCCCCCCCCCCCCCAGCCCTGCTCAGCATGGATTGGCCAGATTTTTTATTTTTTTCCTAACCACGCCCCCCCTTGCTGTGCAATAGATGGATCTTATTGGAGCTTTTGCTCATCTCTACTGAACTTGATGGCCCCATTCAGTGATAACTGCTGATATTCTTATTCCAGGCATCTTGAAAGCCTCATTCACATAGGTGGCAGCCTCTGCTGCCCTCTGTAGAGGGATCCAGGTGATTCTGCCCCCTACTGTTTTTGATTATTTTATTGTAATTCTACGTTGCAACCAAGGCGCAGATGCATTGACCCCAGTGAGTTTGACAGGTGCTGCCAACCGTTAGACTTGGCAAGTCAAGTTGAACCTACAAAGTATTGTGACCTTGGCATATATACCCCCTCCCCCAGGTGCCATGGTTGGCTTTAGATGGGCGGTCAGAGGGTGAAAAAACTCTGATCAACCGGTTTGTCTTGCTGGCTCTGATGTGAAAGAGGCCTTCTATGACTACAAATGATTCCCTCCATCAGTCCTACAACTTACCAGAGCCCCGAGGAACTGAGCCCTTGAAACGCGTTGGCTGCTTTACATGAACAAATATTATCAGGGCAGTGGATAAGGGGGGGGGGGGTACCACTGGTCCTCCTGTGCAGGGCCCGGGTCAGCAGATGGGTGAATTTGATGTGGGCAGGGAGAGTGGTAATTACTGGAACCGATCCCCCTGTATG
>NW_027507825.1:3183819-3311319 GCF_037356315.1 Lithobates pipiens
TTTGAGCTACAAGTGTTGTGATTTTGCGGCTTTTGCATTTTTTTGCAATGGTCGGCGGTCAAAGTAGGCTGTGTGTACGTGAAGCCTTAAAGGGGGGGGGGTCTATGGACACTGATAAAGAAGGGGCTGGGGACAGACTTCGTCAACATTCCATCTTCTTTTGGGCTGCGCTTGCGCAGCGTGTACTCTCCACTGATTACTGGCGGTGACGCGGTAGGTGGAGGGCGTCACGAATCGGGTAAAAAAAAAGATGACGTGGTATGAGGGGAATATCGCCAAACAATGGCTGGTGATGAATGTAACCAATCGGAACAGACGATGACTGGCGGTGATGCATTAGGAGGGGAAAGTTGCCATTTGGGGGATGGGTATTGGTGGTTCTTGTAGGGTTTTGACTCTTCAGGTGAAGGATTTTTGGTTCTGACCTCTTGTTCTGTCCTCCAGATCCCACCCCAATGAAGAACGACTCCTAGAAGCTATAAACGTCTACTAGAAGATGACGAACAATTTCCTGGGATACGGCCATCTTTAATATTTCACCATGTGACAATAGTGGAACGTTTTGGAGATACGAGCACCACTGCTGCCACCCCCAGCCCGGATCTTTATTCTTCTAAGGACACTAGATTGAAAGAAATTTCTTTTTTTTTTTTTTCTTTCTGAACACACATGACTTTATTTTGGGAGACCCGTCCTTCACCTTCATATTTATCTGGGGATTAAAGGGTTCAATTTCCAAAATTTGGGAAGGGGGGGGGAAGAGTTTGATGTATTTTGAAAACGCAAAGCTTGATTAATCGGAAATAATAAAAAAAAAAAACTGTCTGTGTTGCCCCACAGCTTTGAAATTGGCGTCAAAAACCTTCCCTGTATCTGGGGCAGAATATAAAAAGTTGATGGTTTTGGGTTTCTCTGTGATTTAAATATTTTACATTTCTTGGGTCTGTAGAACCTTTTTTTGAGGGACTCTGCGGAGGGGTTTGGTTTATTGAATCTCCTAGTTCAAGGAAACGATACAAAAAGGGGAAATATGTTGGCCGACCTCTCTCTGTCAGTTGCCCGGCTGTCATGTTGGTTTACTAAAAACTGGATGAGTGCAAAATCCAGTTTCGGAAGCCGCACCAATCGGCTTCCAAGTTTTATGGTCAAAGCTTTGATTGAACAAGCTGAAGTTAGAAGCCGTGTGGCTACCATGCACAGCTGCACCGGATTTTGCACTCTCCAGTCTTGGTAAATCTCCCCCCCCCCCCCCACTGACTTTCCATACGTTGAGTTGCTGATTTGGAAATTTGCAGGTCAGGCGTTTCCAACTTCACTCCATGCTCACTGGCTGCATGCTTGTTCCAAATGAGTCTCGGTATTGGAGTCGTAATCAGCCGGCAACTTCAGAAGGCGCTCAGTGATGTCCACCTCCATACTTCTCTCTCTGGACTTCTTTCCTTCAAAGTCAACCTGCTTTTGAGTTAAATATGATTTTATAGGGACCCCCCCCCCCCCCACAACTATTGCTAGATCATTTGAATGGGGGGGCATTATGCATGGCTCAATTTTTCGGAAAGCCAAGCAAAAGAGACGCACCCGTCACATCCCACAGTTCTTAGACTTGACTTCTTCTGTCCAACCCAGATGTTATGTTCTAAGATTGGAGGTCTTGTGAGGTGTCGGAACCTTCCAGAAGTTACTCACCTCAACAATATTGGTCCCCCACACTTCTCTCTGGTCTTGTTTCCTTCAAAGGCCATCTGCTTTGAGTTAAAAAAATAAAATAAAAAAAAAGTTAATGTTATAGGACCCCCCGTGTCTGGATAATCTCAATGGGGGGGGTACTATGAACAGCTTGACTATTTAGAAAGTCAAACGGAGCCCCCCCCCCCCAAAAAAAAACAGTCTAATGCAGAAAAACCTAAAAAGAAAAGCTGTAGTTCTAAGACTTGACTTCTGTCCAACCAGGTGTTACATTCTGAGATTTGTTTTTTTTTGGGGGGGGGGGGGTCTTGCTAGGTGGCAGAACGTTCTAGACCAGTGATGGCGGAACCTCGGCACCCCAGATGTTTTGGAGCTATTTTTCCCATGATGTTCATACGCTCTCTACAGTGTCGTTGAGCATCATGGGGGGAAATGTAGTTCCAAAACATCTGGGGTGCGGAGGTTCACCATCACTGGTCTAGAAGGTTCTGGCACCTAACAAGCCTCCCCCCCCCCCCCCCCTCCACTGCTCTAAATGTTACCCTGGGGGAGGGGGATCCTGATGACCTCAGTTTTTCCACCTTTTTCCAAGGTCACTTCACTAAAACATTGTCCGGTAAATATCAGTCTTTGTAGGGCCCGTCCTCAATCACCCAAACCTCAAGGGAACGTATTATCAAATCCACAAAACTAAAATCCAACCCAACAGCTGACCAATCCACATCAGATGCATTCAATTCTGGCCGGTTGTTCCTGGGACAAGATCAGAACCCAGGGCAAATCCCCAATTGTGCCCCCCCCCCCCCCATTATGAGCAGGAGAGGGAAAGATCACAGCCTGCACCTCCTCCCGGCTCTCTCCTCCTCTCCTTGCTGCTTCCAGCACTGGGCTGACAGAAGTAGTGATGCCGCTGTCACTACTCCTGTCAGCCTTATAGTAGAAGGAGCTTGCAGCGCCCCCATCCCTACAATACATGTTGCGCCCAGGGCAGCCGCCCCTTCTCCCTGGCCCGGGAAGGGGGGATGCACATAGGACCTTCCCAGTGGTGACCACCTCCCAAGGCCTTCACCTTGCTGAGTAGAAGGAGCTTGCAGCGCCCCCATCCCTACAATAGCCCAAGGCCTTCACCTTTGCTGAGTTATCTCCACCATTTTTAAAGCAGGTGACATATACTACATGTGCTCAGTGTGTCCTCCAATTCCGGCCTCCTCATGTGGAGATCCTTACTAGGATGAGGCCCCCACCTCCGGCATTGGCACTCCGGTCTCGTGGTGTATTGTCCCCTTTCTCACCATTACCCCCCCCCCCCCCCATCAACTCCTCCACATTATCAGGATTTGTAGCTAATGTGCAAAGTCAACAGAAGAGGGGACGGAGAAGGTAGATTTTGGGGGTCATCCAAGATGGCGGAGGCTTCCGTGGGGGGGAAGGGTAGCGTGGCCTCTATTGCAAACGAATATCGGCGCATCGACCTGTTGCCAGACATCTGCAGAACCTTAGGCGTGAGGTGTGGAGTTTTTTTGGCCATTGGTGGAGGAGAGGTTACTTCTTCTCCTTCAATGTGGACCAACCAGAGGGTGGTGCTCAGTAATGTGTGACCCTTCAAGGTATTTATTACTAATCACAGGACCTCCCCTGACAATGCCTTTTACCCGCTTTCCTGTCCAGAAGGATGGCGCCATCTTTATTCAGGTGTCATGTAGGGTCACGCTCTACTTCCTGGACGGAGGCGCCGGCTCAGAGGTGACACAACCGTGTGAATCCTGATGTCTGTGCAGTTCTTGGCTGTGTTCACAAGCCTAGGTCAGCGATTGTGAACCTTGCCACCCCCCACATGTTTTTGAACTACATTTACCATGATGCTCCACTTCACTGCAGAGTGCAGGAGCAACATGGGAAATGTAGTTCCAAAACATCTGGGGGTGCCGAGGTTCACCACCACTGGCTGAGGTTGGTTCCCCTTGGAGGCAGATCAACAGTGAGCACAACAGAGGTTGATTTACTGAAGTTGGAGAGTTCAAAACCCGGTGTGGCTCTGCATGGTAGCCAATCGGCTTCAAGCTTGTTCTATTAAACTTGATCAATGAAACCTGGAAGCTGATTGGTTTCTGGGCGGAGCTGCACCCAATTTTGCACCCTCCAGTTTTAGTAAATCGAACTCCGCGTCTTCTTGGCACTTCAAACAGCATGAAAGTATGAGATGAAGAGCTGGTAGCTCATTCTCCCGATTAAAAGTACTTTATTAGTAAAGGGTGCAGTGTGCAAGTTACAGCAGCCTACGCGTTTCGGTAAAAAAATTAAAATTACTAAGAGGTCCACCCGATGCTCCTACAAATCCCGTTTGGGAAGTTGGCTGCTCGGTTGCAGAGATTGTTCTTCTTCTTTTTTTTTTTTTTTTTTTTTTTGAAACGACCAATCTCTGCCTTTATTCCCCTCCCCCTCTATCTCATGCTGCGTACGGCTCTTTTAGGTAGATGAAGACTCAATGCTGTTAATGGGCGGGGTCTTTTTTTGGGCACTGCCCCCTATGCAAACCCCTTGGCCTGGCCTCCCACAGTAAACGGCATCAACCTCAGATCTGCCAATCATTGCAGAACCAAACACCGGCTCATTGAAGACACACCCACTCACTGTGGACACACCCACTGCAGCCACACTCAGTCATTATAGCCACACCCACTGTAGCCACACTCATTTATTGAAGCCACACCCACTCACGTCACACCCACTCCAGGTGACCCCCCCCAGGCATTTTAGTGGCCATGAAAAGGACTAACCAATCAGAATAGGACAACTCATTGACTTCCCTAATCAATGCTACGCTTGCCAAAGAGTTCTGGATTGCCGGTCCCAGGTCTGGGTGGATACCAGTGACAGATCTGCCAAAAAGTATACCGAAAAGGTGACCTTCTATCTCCATATTTATGGTGTGCAAGGAATGTTTACACTTTTATTATTGCTGTGCTACATTTATATATATATATACCCATCTCTAGCCAAACTTTTTTTTTTTGTGGTTCTAGATGGAAGGGGGGGTGGGGAGTAGAACCTCTGTTGGGCTTTTATTGCTGTGTCCCCATTAGGGAGATTTGTTTTTTCTTGTCTTGGTGACAGAGGTGTAGCAATCGATGATATTGAACCTCAGCTTCCCCTTCTGGACTGAAATGGCCTTCCTCTGATTTCACCGCACACTGTGAGCTTCTCACCATGTGCATCAGAAGCTGCAGAAAGTCAGAGCCCCGCCCTCATTTGGCAGAAGGACGTGCCACATCATCTAGTGCTTTACTCCTCCCCCCCCACCCTGACTGTTCCTGGCCCCGCCCCTTTCCCTCATTGGATTTCAGCTCTTTCAATCACGGAGGCTCACATGTGGGCGTTAACTATGCAAATACAGCCCACCTAGGAACGGCCACTCCTCCAGACTGACACCCGCCCATCAAGATATGCAAATATTTGCATAACTCCAGGAAGTGCCGCAGACGCCACTAATGACACACAGACATTCTAACCCTCCCCCGTTCTATCCAACACTGGAAAATAAAAGGTTTTGGCTGGAGTTGGACTTTAATTTAATTGGGTGATGATTGCTTTGATTTTTTTATTATATATTTAGTAGTTTTTTTGTTTTCTGTATCTTAGTCCTGGTAAGAGATACATTGGCGTTTTGTATTATAAGCAACTGTATACAGATATTGAATAAAGATGGGTTTGCCTATTAAATCGCGTCATTTATCAACAATAATATTCGATAAGTAGAGAAAAGTTATGAACTTTAAATCTGCAGATAGAGAAGGTAGACCGGTATTACGACGACAATATTTTTTGCCTTCTTTTCTTGCCTAAAAACAGATAAGAAGCGAAAATGTATTCTAAATGTATTTAAAATGAATAATATTTTAATATAATAATGAATAGAGTACATTGTATTCTAATATAAATTTTGATTATAATAATTAAAATAATATTTCTAATTAAAGTATAAAATTATATAATTTTATCAATGTACTAATTTAACTTTATAATAATAATTATTCTAATAAGTATTAATCAATTTATTTATAATACGATATATTCTTTATAAGTTATATTAAAGTATTTATTATTAATTTTAAATACATTTTTGCTTCTTATTTAAAATTAATAATACATATTTTAATATAATAACTTATAATAATGAATAAAATACATCATATTATAAATACTGACCTATAATAAATTATTCTAATAAAAGTATTAAATTATATTTTTTATTAATGTAATAATTTAACTGTACTACTTTTATTAGAATTATCAATATTTATAATATTTATAATACAATGTATTCTATTCATTATTATAATAAGTTATTAAAGTATTTTAAATAATAAATTTTCGCTTATTTAAAATGAATACATATTTTAATAGAATAACTTAGAATACATTGTATTATAAATAATTATTATAAATATTATAATTACAATAATTCTAATAAAAATGTTATATTTATTTTTTAACGTAATTTAACTTTAATACTTTTATTAGAATATTTTATAATTTATTATGTTAAAGTATTAATTTTAAATGCATTTAAAATACATTTTCATTTCTTATTTAAAAATAATAATACATATTTTAATATAATAACTTATTATAATGAATAAAACACATCGTATTACAAATAATAACTAAATACTGATTATAATATATAAAATAATATATTCTAATAAGTATTAAATTATATTTTTTATTTTTAACCTAAATGTACTACTTTTATTAGAATAATTATAATCAATATTTATAATACAATGTATTCTATTCATTATAATAAGTTATTAAAGTATTTATTTTAAATTTCGCTTATTTAAAATTAATAATACATAATTTAATATAATAACTTAGAATACATTGTATTATTGTATAAATACTAATAATTATTCTACTATTAAATTATATTTATTATTTTTTAACGTAATTTAACTTTAATACTTTTATTAGAATAATTATTGTAATTATAATCAATATTTTTTATAATTAGTTATAATACAATGTATTCTGTTACTTTAATATAATAACTTATTTTAATATTTTAAATACATTTAAAATACATTTTTGCTTATTTAAAATTAATACATTTTAATATAGTAAATTATTCTAATAATGAATAGAATACATTGCATTATAAAAAATAAAAATATTGATTATAAAAACTACAATAAATGAATACATTAGAATTATTATTTATATTTTGTTTATCAATGAAATAATTAACTTTAATTATAATAAAAGTATTGTAATATTTATAATAATTATTTATAATACAATGTATTCTATTGTAATTAAAGTATTTATTTTAAATAATGCATTTAAAATACATTTTCGCTTATTTAAAATTAATACATATTTTAATATAACTACTATAATAATGAATAGAATAAATTGTATTATAAATATTGATTATAATTACAATAGACAAAAGATATATCTATAGAAAAGGCTAGTGGTCATGCATAACTGAAACTTAAAAAAGGTACCACATCCCAGTTTAGAAATTTGAATGAAGAAGGGGGAAATAGATGAAGGGGACTGGAGGGTAACCAACCCCCGGGACTTTCTTGACGGTACCAGATATATATATATAAGCAAAAAGTAAAATCAATAGAATTTTATTTGATGTACAAAAGACATTTCTCACATAGGACCAACAATTATGTCCATATATAAAAAGAATGACAAATACAAAAGCTAATACAGAAGCTTGTATAACTCCACAGATTACCAAATTTTTGTAAATGATTAAGCCTGCATTGTTTCTTTCCTACATGTTTCGCTCTCTTGAGCTTCCTCAGGACAATTGCAGCATATGACAGTACGTGGAAAACTGAAAATATACAAAACATAAAACATAAAAATTCCATATATATGTAGAAACCCAGGGGGGACACCTAAAGTGTCTTCCCATTGGTCTAACACAATCAGTTGAATAAATCTGGTAGTGTCTGGTAATTATATCATTATCAGTCTATTCAATGAATGTAGGAGGCCACTGTTAACAAGTGAGCGTCTGTTTCTAATCAATCAAGTAATGATTTATTCCAAATTTATTTCAATTATGTCCTGTTTTTTCATTACTGCCAAGGTAGTCAATTCATTCCTTTCTGGGTAGAAAAGCGATTGGAATGAATACACTACCAGATTTATTCAACTGATTGTGTTAGACCAATGGGAAGACACTTTAGGTGTCCCCCTTGGGTTTCTACATATATATGGAATTTTTATGTTTTATGTTTTTGTATATTTTCAGTTTTCCACGTACTGTCATATGCTGCAATTGTCCTGAGGAAGCTCAAGAGAGCGAAACATGTAGGAAAGAAACAATGCAGGCTTAATCATTTACAAAAAGGTGGTAATCTGTGGAGTTATACAAGCTTCTGTATTAGCTTTTGTATTTGTCATTCTTTTTATATATGGACATAATTGTTGGTCCTATGTGAGAAATGTCTTTTGTACATCAAATAAAATTCTATAATTACAATAATTATTCTAATAAAATTTATTAAATTATATTTTTTAATAAGGTAATAATTTAACTATAATTTTATTAGAATAATTATTGTAATTATCAATATTTATAATACAATGCATTCTATTCATTATTATAATAATATATTATATGTATTAAATGGAGAGTATAGACTCATGTAAGAGTTATGAAAAAAATAATAAATAAGTACCATCATCCAGATTGATATATAGAAAGGAGGAATGTGGATGGAAAAATAGGGCAGTTGCTGAAGCTGGTCACATGTTTATTCCCAAACTCAAAAAAATGTGATGGACTGTCTCAGTACTAATAACAAACAATAAATATATTACATATAAAAAAAGAAAAGACATACATAAAAGCAAAAATGATTAGAAGGAATTATATTTCAAGAGATACAGATACTTAGGACTCCCCAAACAAGGCATCTGTTGATGAAGTAATTCTAAAAAATGGATTTTCCTCTACTAGTTTCGCCGTATTGTTAGGCCTTCATCAGGAGGAGTAATCTATAAAATAGATATTGGAGTAAGGCAAAAGTCAAATGCATTACATTAAAAAAAAGGGGTCTACAATTATAATTCAGCAAAAGGATGACAATCAGGTTGCTCACCAGGCTGGACAGTGGCTACATGTAGGACCGCGGACACAAACTAATAGTGTGTGTTCCCCCCCGCGGCAGACGTGGGGGATGTATGCGGGTATGAGTCTGGATAAAAGATGTAATAATAATTAGTGATGGCCGAACGGTTCGCCCGGCGGTCGTTTCGCGGCGAATTTCCGACTTTCGCCGTCCGCGGGTTCGAACGCCTTTTTCCGTCGTTCGCCCCGGCGGACTTACGTGTTTAATGTATACAAGAACTTTAACCTTTCGTGACACGTTTATCATGTGTTACAGGACAACCAATTGAGACATGACAGCTCATGGACACTTGGACATTCCCCCTAACCTATAAATACACCCGATCCGGTGGCCATTTTACATTCTTTCTTCTGTCACTGTAGGGAAAGGATCCTGTGTGGAGTAGGGACAGAGAAAACGCTAGCTATTTGGTACACAAAAGTTCTTTTCAGGACTGGTATAGGTGTTAGGTCAGCAGCCTGAGTTTCTTTTGTCAGTTTAGATAAAGGGACAGAGCGCTGTATGCTGCTATTTTAGGGACAGCTCAGCCAGATTAGTCTTTCTTCATCATCATCATCATCATCATCATTAGCTGTTACTATCAGGTCCACAAAAGAGCTGTTCCAGCTAATCGTTCCAGCCTACTCTTTTTTGCCAATTTGTATAGGGACAGGCAGGAAGCAGTGTGTCAGGCAGTGAGGATAATTTTAAAGACTTGCTGTTACTATTAGTTCCACAAAGGTTCTTTTCAGGACTGGTATCAGTGGTACGGTAATAGGCTTGTACACGTATAATATTCTTTCTTCCAAATATAGAAAGAATATTATACTTGACTGCTGCCCTTCTGCTGCAGTCTGCTAATCATTCACAACTCACTTGTTCCACAAAGCTCTTTATCAGGACTGGTAACTTGGTCTGTCTAGGGTGCTACGGTACATAGGCTTGGGTGCGGTACAGTCTGCTGTTCTGTAAGGACCGCTATCGGTCCACAATACATAGGGTTGCCGTGCACTACTGCTGACCGCTGCCCTATACTGCAGCAGTCCTTCATTGGTATAGGGACTGACGTACAGTCTGCTAATCACTAACACACAACCTGCTTGGTCCACAAAAGTTCTTATAAGGACTGGTAACTTGGTATAGGGTGCTACGGTACATAGGCCTGAGTGCGTTACAGTCTGCTGTTCTGTAAGGACCGCTATCGGTCCACAATACATAGGGTTGCCGTGCACTACTGCTGACCGCTGCCCTATACTGCAGCAGTCCTTCAGCGGTATAGGGACTGACGTACAGTCTGCTAAACACTAATACACAACCTGCTTGGTCCACAAAAGTTCTTATAAGGACTGGTAACTTGGTATAGGGTGCTACGGTACATAGGCTTGAGTGCGGTACAGTCTGCTGTTCTGTAAGGACCGCTATAGGTCCACAATAGATAGGGTTGACGTGCACCACTGCTGACCGCTCACCTATACTGCAGCAGTCCTTCAGCGGTATAGGGACTGACGCACAGTCTGCTAAACACTAACACACAACCTGCTTGGTCCACAAAAGTTTTTATAAGGACTGGTAACTTGGTATAGGGTGCTACGGTACATAGGCCTGAGTGCGTTACAGTCTGCTGTTCTGTAAGGACCGCTATCGGTCCACAATACATAGGGTTGCCGTGCACTACTGCTGACCGCTGCCCTATACTGCAGCAGTCCTTCATTGGTATAGGGACTGACGTACAGTCTGCTAATCACTAACACACAACCTGCTTGGTCCACAAAAGTTCTTATAAGGACTGGTAACTTGGTATAGGGTGCTACGGTACATAGGCCTGAGTGCGTTACAGTCTGCTGTTCTGTAAGGACCGCTATCGGTCCACAATACATAGGGTTGACGTGCACCACTGCTGACCGCTGCCCTATACTGCAGCAGTCCTTCAGCGGTATAGGGACTGACGTACAGTCTGCTAAACACTAATACACAACCTGCTTGGTCCACAAAAGTTCTTATAAGGACTGGTAACTTGGTATAGGGTGCTACGGTACATAGGCTTGAGTGCGGTACAGTCTGCTGTTCTGTAAGGACCGCTATCGGTCCACAATACATAGGGTTGCCGTGCACTACTGCTGACCGCTGCCCTATACTGCAGCAGTCCTTCATTGGTATAGGGACTGACGTACAGTCTGCTAATCACTAACACACAACCTGCTTGTTCCACAAAAGTTCTTATAAGGACTGGTAACTTGGTATAGGGTGCTACGGTACATAGGCTTGAGTGCGGTACAGTCTGCTGTTCTGTAAGGACCGCTATCGGTCCACAATAGATAGGGTTGACGTGCACCACTGCTGACCGCTGCCCTATACTGCAGCAGTCCTTCAGCGGTATAGGGACTGACGTACAGTCTGCTAAACACTAATACACAACCTGCTTGGTCCACAAAAGTTCTTATAAGGACTGGTAACTTGGTATAGGGTGCTACGGTACATAGGCTTGAGTGCGGTACAGTCTGCTGTTCTGTAAGGACCGCTATCGGTCCACAATAGATAGGGTTGACGTGCACCACTGCTGACCGCTGCCCTATACTGCAGCAGTCCTTCAGCGGTATAGGGACTGACGTACAGTCTGCTAAACACTAATACACAACCTGCTTGGTCCACAAAAGTTCTTATAAGGACTGGTAACTTGGTATAGGGTGCTACGGTACATAGGCTTGAGTGCGGTACAGTCTGCTGTTCTGTAAGGACCGCTATAGGTCCACAATAGATAGGGTTGACGTGCACCACTGCTGACCGCTCACCTATACTGCAGCAGTCCTTCAGCGGTATAGGGACTAAGAGTTTTGTCACAGGGTCATTTAAAAAATGACATGCAGAGGAAGAGGCAGGCCCTTCCGCAGGGGTGGTAGGGGTAGGGCAGGAGCAACAGGCTTGAGCCAAAGTGGGAAGTTGCAGAAGGTGCGTTCAATTACTTTAAAGGATGCACCAGACTTGGTTGAGTGGCTCGCTCAGCCTTACTCTTCTGCACCCTCCTCATCCTCTCGATCTGCACCCTCTTCTTCACTCTCTGCTATGTGCACCCCCAAAGACACTACCACCAACAACACGACCACCACCACCACCACCACATACCTTCCGCTTGAGTCACTGGAATTATTTTCCGATCCATATCAAGAGGACATTTCTGATGCGCAGCCACTCTTGGTATTGGATCAGGAAGAGGAGGTAGCAACAAGCGCTACTCAGCAGTCTGACGCCAGTACCCAGATCAGCCCAAGGAGGAGGTTGGTCCCCGGTGTTGCTGCCTACTCTACTTATAGCGGTGGGGAAGGTGACGTTGATGATGACGTGTCTAGTGATGTCACGTGGGTGCCCACAAGAGAGGAAGAGGAGGGGAGTTCAGAGGGAGATATGGACCAGCAGATAGGGAGGAGAAGCAGCAATGACTTACATTGCACAGCAGGGACAAAGCAGACTGCAAATGTATCAGGAGCGAGTCATCGACCATGTACGGTCACATCTGGCGCTCCCAGGACACCGGCACATGGCTCCGCAGTGTGGGCTTTTTTTAACGTGTCCGCTGCTGACAATAGCGTTGCCATCTGCAATCTTTGCAGTCAACGCGTTAGTCGCGGTAAGCCCAATACTCACCTAGGGACGACCGCCTTAAGAAGGCACATGAGCAGCCATCACCGAGCCCAGTGGGAGCAACGGAACACACAAAGCCACACTGCAGGCTCTCACCGTCCAGCCTCGTCTTCTACTTCTCCTTCTCCTCTCTCCTCACAATTGTCCTCCACTCCACCTTCCATCACGCCAAGCTCACATTTTTCTGCAAAAAGGCAGGCTTCCGTGGGCCTAATGTTTGAGCGTAAAAAAATGATGACGCCGGATAACCCTCTTGCCCAACGGTTGGCGGCTGGCTTGTCAGAACTCATAGCCCGCCAACTACTGCCATATAAACTGGTGGACTCGGAGGCCTTTCGCAAATTTGTGGCCATTGGAACACCACAATGGAAGGTCCCAGGAAGGAAGTATTTCTCAGAGAAGGGCATCCCAGAGCTATATGGCCATGTTCAGCGGCAAGTGAATGTATCTCTGGCACACAGTGTCGGTGCCAAGATACATCTGACCACAGACACGTGGTCTAGCAAACACGGGCAGGGAAGGTATATCAGTTTTACTGCCCACTGGGTGAACCTTCTGACGGCCGTCAAGCATGTAACCCGTGGCACCCGTGTAGATTTGGTTTTACCGCCACGGATTGCATGCAGGCCTGACTCTTCTTCTCCTCCTCCTACTCCATCCTCCTCCCTCTCCTCCTCAGCTGCCTCCTCCTTTTCCGCTGCTAGCGTCTCTTCCACTGCACCGCCCAAGCTCCCCAGAACCTATTCCACATGCCAGGTGAGACGTTGCCATGCCGTGCTGCGTCTGTTGTGCCTGGAAGCAAAGAGCCACACTGGCCCGGCACTCCTTTCAGCTTTGCGTTCACAGGCAGATGAGTGGCTAACACCGCTCAATTTGACAGTTGGTAAAGTGGTGTGTGACAACGGTGCCAATCTGCTTAGCGCATTGAAACAGGGCAAAATCACGCACGTGCCGTGCATGGCACACGTCTTAAACTTGGTCGTGCAGCGATTCCTTGTCAAATACCCTGGGGTCCAGGACATCTTGCGGCAGGCAAGGAAAATCTCGGCCCATTTCAGAAGATCTTACACGGCCATGGCTCGCCTTGCTGACATTCAGCGGCGACACCATCTGCCGGTCAGACGTCTTATTTGCGATTGCCCGACGCGATGGAACTCAACCTTCTATATGCTTGATAGGCTGCTCCAGCAGAAACGTGCAGTTAACGTCTACCTGTATGAACTCTGCGAAAGAAACGGTTCTGGGGAGCTGGGTTTTTTTTCACCGCGCCAGTGGCTGCTCATGCGCGACACATGCAGACTTCTGCGGCCATTTGAGGAGATCACCAAACTGGTCAGTCGCAGCCATGGCGCCATCAGTGACATGGTACCTTATGCCTTCTTTCTGGAGCGTGCATTGCGTCGTGTCATTGATCAGGCTGTGGAGGAGCAGGAGCGGGAAGATGAGGAAGTCGCAATGCTGGATGAATTCCCAGGGGGGGCTACTCTATCTGAGACAAGTCAACAACAGGAGTCTGATGAGGAGTCAGAGGAGGATGGTGCCGGGGCGGATGAGCAGGAGCAAGAAGAGCATGCTTTAAACCTTTCTGGGATCCCTGTTGTGCGAGGATGGGGAGAGGAGAATGAAGAGGACGACATTATCCTGGATGATGAGCAGGAGCCAGGCCACCAC
This sequence comes from Lithobates pipiens, assembly GCF_037356315.1. NCBI lineage: Eukaryota > Metazoa > Chordata > Amphibia > Anura > Ranidae > Lithobates > Lithobates pipiens. Next base: position 3,197,955 of record NW_027507825.1, read on the forward strand.
ACCGCTTCCACTTTAGTGCAAATGGGGGCCTTCATGCTCCAGTGTTTTAATAGGGACCCCCGTATAAAAAGCATGAGGGTCAAGGACCAGTACTGGGTGGCAACGTACTTAGACCCCCGGTACAAACACAAAATGGCGGAAATGTTACCGCCGTCGCAGAGGGCTGTCAGAATGCAGCACTTCCAGGCCTTGCTTCGAGAAATGCTGCATTCTGCTTTTGCGTGCGCTGGCAGAGGAGCAATTCCCACTCCCAGAGAAGGATTTGCGGGTACCAATCCAACAGCGCCTGCAAGAAGAGGCCGGTTTGAAGATGTGTTGGTGACTTCGGATATGAGGTCATTCTTTCAGCCGACCCATCGACAGGTGTCATCCGGATCCAGCATCAGGGAACGCCTAGACCGTCAGGTGTCCGACTACATTGGGTTAACGGCCGATGTGGACGCTCTGAGGAGTGATGAACCCCTAGACTACTGGGTGGGCAGGCTTGACCTCTGGCCAGAGCTTGCCCAATTTGCAATCGAACTGTTGGCTTGCCCCTCATCCAGTGTCCTGTCCGAAAGGACGTTCAGCGCAGCAGGGGGGATTGTGACCGATAAGCGTACTCGCCTAGCTCACCACAGTGTTAACTACCTCACATTTCTAAAAATGAATGAGGCATGGATCTCGGAGGAATTCAACACATGTGATCAGTAGACCATGTATATGTCTATAAACAATTTTTGGAATCAAGCACACAGACCTTCTTAATTCATTTGGCTCACTTCCCTGACCCAAAAAAGCACACCGTACTATATGCCCCTACCCTCCTCTTTGAAGAGGTTGAGCGGTGTCATATTTCTACTGGGGCTGCTTATTATGAGGGGTTCCCACCATCCCTGTGCTGTGCTGACTTCCTCCTGGGTGTTCTTATTATGAGGGGCTCCCACCATCCCTGTGCTGTGCTGACTTCCTCCTGGGGGTTCTTATTATGAGGGGATCACACCATCCCTGTGCTGTGCTGACTTCCTCCTGGGGCTGCTTACGGTGCTGCTGTCAGCGCTGTATGTCACGGAGCTGCTGTCAGCGCTGTATGTCACGGAGCTGCTGTCAGCGCTGTATGTCACGGAGCTGCTGTCAGCGCTGTATGTCACGGAGCTGCTGTCAGCGCTGTATGTCACGGAGCTGCTGTCAGCGCTGTATGTCACGGAGCTGCTGTCAGCGCTGTATGTCACGGAGCTGCTGTCAGCGCTGTATGTCACGGAGCTGCTGTCAGCGCTGTATGTCACGGAGCTGCTGTCAGCGCTGTATGTCACGGAGCTGCTGTCAGCGCTGTATGTCACGGAGCTGCTGTCAGCGCTGTATGTCACGGTGCTGCTGTCAGCGCTGTATGTCACGGAGCTGCTGTCAGCGCTGTATGTCACGGAGCTGCTGTCAGCGCTGTATGTCACGGAGCTGCTGTCAGCGCTGTATGTCACGGAGCTGCTGTCAGCGCTGTATGTCACGGAGCTGCTGTCAGCGCTGTATGTCACGGTGCTGCTGTCAGCGCTGTATGTCACGGAGCTGCTGTCAGCGCTGTATGTCACGGAGCTGCTGTCAGCGCTGTATGTCACGGAGCTGCTGTCAGCGCTGTATGTCACGGAGCTGCTGTCAGCGCTGTATGTCACGGAGCTGCTGTCAGCGCTGTATGTCACGGAGCTGCTGTCAGCGCTGTATGTCACGGAGCTGCTGTCAGCGCTGTATGTCACGGTGCTGCTGTCAGCGCTGTATGTCACGGAGCTGCTGTCAGCGCTGTATGTCACGGAGCTGCTGTCAGTGCTGTATGTCACGGAGCTGCTGTCAGCGCTGTATGTCACGGAGCTGCTGTCAGCGCTGTATGTCACGGAGCTGCTGTCAGCGCTGTATGTCACGGTGCTGCTGTCAGCGCTGTATGTCACGGAGCTGCTGTCAGCGCTGTATGTCACGGAGCTGCTGTCAGCGCTGTATGTCACGGAGCTGCTGTCAGCGCTGTATGTCACGGAGCTGCTGTCAGCGCTGTATGTCACGGAGCTGCTGTCAGCGCTGTATGTCACGGTGCTGCTGTCAGCGCTGTATGTCACGGAGCTGCTGTCAGCGCTGTATGTCACGGAGCTGCTGTCAGTGCTGTATGTCACGGAGCTGCTGTCAGCGCTGTATGTCACGGAGCTGCTGTCAGCGCTGTATGTCACGGAGCTGCTGTCAGCGCTGTATGTCACGGTGCTGCTGTCAGCGCTGTATGTCACGGAGCTGCTGTCAGCGCTGTATGTCACGGAGCTGCTGTCAGCGCTGTATGTCACGGAGATGCTGTCAGCGCTGTATGTCACGGAGCTGCTGTCAGCGCTGTATGTCACGGAGCTGCTGTCAGCGCTGTATGTCACGGTGCTGATGTCAGTGCTCTGTATTACGGTGCTGCTGTCAGTGCTCTGTATCTCCTGCACCCTCTTGTTTGCCTACCCTGGTCCCTGACCTTCCCTCTCCTCCATTGCCTTCATTAGCTCCATAGTCCTGAATTGTCAGAACAATTTCCCAAATAAAAAAAAAATGCTTGTAGTTATCGATCCCAAATTCACCTCATACATGTATTATGCTATTGTCCAGGTGGTGGGACTACGTGCTACCCCCTAATAATTACCCCGTGGCCGCAAATTCGACCTAAAGGTTTGCGAAATTCGCCTCCCATTGAAGTCAATGGAGCCCGCGGCGAACGGTCGTTTTCGCGAACGTTTGTGTCCGTTCGCGTTTCGCGTTCGCGAAACGTCCCGTCGGAAGTTCGTCCATCACTAATAATAATGACACAAGGGAAGTATATATAATAATATAAACTGTATAGAGTTAATCACTTTCCAATTGAAACAGACCAATTGGAGAAAGAAAGTGATAGGGTATGGGAAAGTGAAAGAATAAGAGGGAAAAGGAAGGAGAAACAAAAGCGGAGGGAGTGCTAAGGAAAAGAAAAGAGGAAGGGGGCAACCCGGAAGCGCACAGCACACTGCACTAAGCAGCGTCCGGCGTCACCGGGTCAGGTTCCCAAACCGGAAGTGCACATCCCGCCACACTAAGCGGCGCCCGACGTCGCCGGGTCAGGTTCCCAAACCAGAAGCGCACAGCATGCTGCGCCATGCGGCGTCCGACGTCGCTGAGTCAGGTTCCCAAACCGGAAGCGCACTGTACGCTGCACCATGCAGCGCCCGACGTCGCTGGGTCAGGTTCCCAAACCGGAAGCACACCGCACTAAGCGGCATCCTCCGAAGTCACCGGGTCAGGTTCCCAAACCGGAAACGCACAGCGCGTTGCACCTTGCGTTGTCTGACATCGCCGGGTCAGGTTCCCAAACCGTAAGCGCACAACTCGCTGCACCATGCGGCATCCGACATCACCGAGTCAGGTTCCCAAACTGGAAGCGCACAGCACACTGCACCATGCAGCGCCCGACGTCGCTGGGTCAGGTTCCCAAACCGGAAGCACACCGCACTAAGCGGCATCCTCCGAAGTCACCGGGTCAGGTTCCCAAACCGGAAACGCACAGCGCGTTGCACCTTGCGTTGTCTGACATCGCCGGGTCAGGTTCCCAAACCGTAAGCGCACAACTCGCTGCACCATGCGGCATCCGACATCACCGAGTCAGGTTCCCAAACTGGAAGCGCACAGCACACTGCACCATGCAGCGCCCGACGTCGCTGGGTCAGGTTCCCAAACCGGAAGCACACCGCACTAAGCGGCATCCTCCGAAGTCACCGGGTCAGGTTCCCAAACCGGAAACGCACAGCGCGTTGCACCTTGCGTTGTCTGACATCGCCGGGTCAGGTTCCCAAACCGTAAGCGCACAACTCGCTGCACCATGCGGCATCCGACATCACCGAGTCAGGTTCCCAAACTGGAAGCGCACAGCACACTGCACCATGCGGCGTCCGACGTCGCCAGGTCAGGTTCCCAAACCGGAAGCGCACAGTACGCTGCACCATGCAGCGCCCGACGTCGCTGGGTCAGGTTCCCAAACCGGAAGCACACCGCACTAAGCGGCATCCTCCGAAGTCACCGGGTCAGGTTCCCAAACCGGAAGCGCACAACTCGCTGCACCATGCGGCATCCGACATCACCGAGTCAGGTTCCCAAACTGGAAGCGCACAGCACACTGCACCATGCGGCGCCCGACGTCGCCGGGTCAGGTTCCCAAACCGGAAGCGCACAACTCGCTGCACCATGCGGCATCCGACATCACCGAGTCAGGTTCCCAAACTGGAAGCGCACAGCACACTGCACCATGCGGCATCCGACGTCGCCGGGCCAGGTTCCCAAACCGGAAGCGCACAGTACGCTGCATCATGCGGCATGCCCGACGTCGCCGGGTCAGGTTCCCAAACCGGAAGTGCACAGTACGCTGCACCATGCGGCGCCGGGTCAGGTTCCCATACCGGAAGAGCACAGTACGCTGCACCATGCAGCGCTTGACGTCGCCAGGTCAGGTTCCCATACCGGAAGCGCACAGCACGCCGCACTAAGCGGCATCCTCCGAAGTCACCGGGTCAGGTTCCCAAACCTGAAGCGCACAGTACGCTGCACCATGCGGCGCTCGACGTCGCCGGGTCAGGTTCCCATACCGGAAGCGCACAGCACGCCACACTAAGCGGCATCCTCCGAAGTCACCGGGTCAGGTTCCCAAACCGGAAGCGCACAGCACGCTGCACCATGCGGTATCCGACATCACCGAGTCAGGTTCCCAAACTGGAAGCGCACAGCACGCTGCACCATACGTCGTCGGGTCAGGTTCCCAAACCGGAAGCGCACAGCGCGCTGCACCATGCGGCATCCGACGTCACTGGGTCAGGTTCCCAAAGCAGAAGTGCACAGCACACTGCACCATGTGGCGTCTGATGTCACTAGGCCAGGTTCCCAAACCGGAAGCGCACAGCACGCCGCACTAAGCGGCGTCCGACGTCACCGGGTCAGGTTCCCAAACCGGAAGCGCACAGCACACTGCACCATGTGGCGTCCGACGTCGCCGGGTCAGAATCCCAGCATGGATTGGGCCCCAATGTCCCCTGGAGGTTGGAAATTTGTCTACATGTGATACCGTTGGCCTTCAGATGAGCCATTTTACTCCCCGAGTCCAATTCAATATATGACTGCCTATTCACCTTCCTCTCCATCTCTTTCCCGCCCCCCTTTCCTTTCCCATACCCTATCACCTTCTTTCTCCAATTGGTCTGTTTCGATTGGAAAGTGATTCACTCTATACAGTTTATATTATTATATATACTTCCCTTGTGTCATTATTATTACATCTTTTATCCAGACTCATACACACATACATCCCCCTCCTTGTCCACCGCGGGGGGACTATTAGTGTCCGCGGTCCTACATGTAGCCACTGTCCAGCCTGGTGAGCAACCTGATTATTATCCTTTTGCTGAATTATAATTGTAGACCCCTTTTTTTTAATGTAATGCATTTGACTTGTGCTTTACTCCAAGATCTATTTTATAGATTACTCCTCCTGAAGAAGCCCTAACAATAGGGCGAAACTAGTAGAGCAAAAGTCATTTTTTAGAATTACTTCATCAACAGATGCCTTGTTTGGGGGGAGACCTAAGTATCTGTCTCTTGAAATATAATTCCTTCTAATCATTGTTGCTTTTATGTATGTGTCAGGAACTTACCAGCAATAGACAGGCACAGCTGCGTTCACACAGGCGTCGACGCGTGTTCCCTGCGCGTTCGCGTACGCGTTCGCGTGCGCGTTCGTTTACACGTTAATATGTATCGTCGTGTGTGCCGTTCGTGCGCGCGCTCGTTCGCGTGGTCGTGAGTGGCGTTCGTGCGCTACTTCCCGCCACTGAACGTTTAAAGGTTCCTCAAGCGCGCTGGTGCGGCGCTGTTTCGTCTCAGCTCCTGAGTGCCTGAATACCTGATTCTGAACCTGATTACCTGCTACCGTTACCGACCCGGCCTGTTTGACTTCTCTGCCTTCTCCGAACCCGACCCGGCTTGCCTGACCTCGCTACCTCTCCTGCCTACGATTCCGTTGCCGACCTCTGCCAGTTTTACCGACACTTCTTGCCTCCTGTTGCCACCTGCCTACTTACCTTGACCCGGACCGTCTGACTCTGCTCCAGCCTTCTGCCTGTTCAGTGATCGGCTCCTGAAGCTACTGTCTGCATTTCTCAGCCTTCCAGCTAACCTCCAGTCGCTCAGCCCTTCCAGAGGATCCTCTGCTCTACCATCAGCTCCAGCGGTCCTATCCAGCAGGCACTCCTACCCACTGTGCTCTCGAGACCGCTGTCTCCATTCCAGCGGCTCCTGAACCAGCGTTGTAAGAGAGGTCTCCTCCTACAAGTCGGGCTTCCACACCTGGACCCTAACAGTATGTCTTCTCTTTTTTTATATGTAATAAATACATTTTTTTTTATATTATCTTTATTGTTTGTTATTAGTACTGAGACAGTCCATCACATTTTTTGAGTTTGGGAATAAACATGTGACCAGCTTCAGCCTCTGCCCTATTTTTCCCATCCTCATTCCTCCTTTCAATATTTATTATATGAATTATAAGTTGTTATATTTATTATATTTTTTATTAGTGTAATAATATATTTTTTTTTTTGCCACCACATTGATTTCAATTGGGAGACTTAAATCAACTCTTATGTTCATCTTAGTCTCAACCCATGTCCACATCATCGTAGCAAAAAACAAAATATATCCACTGAGTGTGTTTTTTTTAAAAATTTTTAAATAAGTTATTATTTTTATTAGTGTAATAATAACTTCTTATAATACATATAATGAATAGAATACATTGTATTATTATTATAAATATAAAGATTGATAATATTATAATATAACAATTACATTAATAATAATTATTCTAATAAATGATCTAATTAAATCAAAAAGTATTAGATCATATTACATTCATACAAATGTATTATTAAATGATTTAAATGTATTATATATTTATTTCATTATAAATATTGATAGTAAATAAAAGTATTAAATCAAAAAGTATTCAAATTGTATTATTGCATTAATAAAAATGTATTATAAAAATGATTTAAATTTATAATTATATATTTTTTTCATTATAAATATTGATTATAATAAAAGTATTAAATCAAAAAGTATTCAAATTGTATTATTGCATTAATAAAAATGTATTATAAAAATGATTTCAATTTATAATTATATATTTATTTCATTATAAATATTGATTATAATAAAAGTATTAAATCAAAAAGTATTCAAATTGTATTATTACATTAATAAAAATGTATTATAAAAATGATTTAAATTTATTATATATTTATTTCATTATAAATATTGATTATAATAAAAGTATTAAATCAAAAAGTATTCAAATTGTATTATTGCATTAATAAAAATGTATTATAAAAATGATTTCAATTTATAATTATATATTTATTTCATTATAAATATTGATTATAATAAAAGTATTAAATCAAAAAGTATTCAAATTGTATTATTGCATTAATAAAAATGTATTATAAAAATGATTTAAATTTATAATTTATATATTTATTTCATTATAAATATTGATAATAATAAAAGTATTAAATCAAAAAGTATTCAAATTGTATTATTGCATTAATAAAAATGTATTATAAAAATGATTTCAATTTATAATTATATATTTATTTCATTATAAATATTGATTATAATAAAAGTATTAAATCAAAAAGTATTCAAATTGTATTATTACATTAATAAAAATGTATTATAAAAATGATTTAAATTTATTATATATTTATTTCATTATAAATATTGATTATAATAAAAGTATTAAATCAAAAAGTATTCAAATTGTATTATTGCATTAATAAAAATGTATTATAAAAATGATTTAAATTTATAATTATATATTTATTTCATTATAAATATTGATTATAATAAAAGTATTAAATCAAAAAGTATTCAAATTGTATTATTGCATTAATAAAAATGTATTATAAAAATGATTTAAATTTATAATTTATATATTTATTTCATTATAAATATTGATAATAATAAAAGTATTAAATCAAAAAGTATTCAAATTGTATTATTGCATTAATAAAAATGTATTATAAAAATGATTTCAATTTATAATTATATATTTATTTCATTATAAATATTGATTATAATAAAAGTATTAAATCAAAAAGTATTCAAATTGTATTATTGCATTAATAAAAATGTATTATAAAAATGATTTCAATTTATAATTATATATTTATTTCATTATAAATATTGATTATAATAAAAGTATTAAATCAAAAAGTATTCAAATTGTATTATTGCATTAATAAAAATGTATTATAAAAATGATTTCAATTTATAATTATATATTTATTTCATTATAAATATTGATTATAATAAAAGTATTAAATCAAAAAGTATTCAAATTGTATTATTACATTAATAAAAATGTATTATAAAACTGATTTAAATTTATTATATATTTATTTCATTATAAATATTGATTATAATAAAAGTATTAAATCAAAAAGTATTCAAATTGTATTATTACATTAATAAAAATGTATTATAAAAATGATTTAAATTTATTATATATTTATTTCATTATAAATATTGATTATAATAAAAGTATTAAATCAAAAAGTATTCAAATTTTATTATTACATTTATAAAAATGTATTATAAAAATGATTTCAATTTATAATTATATATTTATTTCATTATAAATATTGATTATAATAAAAGTATTAAATCAAAAAGTATTCAAATTGTATTATTGCATTAATAAAAATGTATTATAAAAATGATTTCAATTTATAATTATATATTTATTTCATTATAAATATTGATTATAATAAAAGTATTAAATCAAAAAGTATTCAAATTGTATTATTACATTAATAAAAATGTATTATAAAAAATTATTAAAATTTATAATTATATATTTATTTCATTATAAATATTGATTATAATAAAAGTATAAAATCAAAAAGTATTCAAATTGTATTATTACATTAATAAAAATTTATTATAAAATGATTTCAATTTTATAATGATCTTTATTTTACATTTTATTTCAAAAACTATATTAGAATTTATGTTAAAAAAAAAAAAAAACGGAAATAGTTTATTGGGCCTCTTGCACACTCGCCCTCTGATGAGTGTCCCACATAGTTTGTAAAAAGTTTTTCATAAAAATTTGACTGGCGGTGAGGGGAGGGGTGTTGTGTTGTCTCCTCACCTCCCGATTTCCCAGTGTAAATGCTGCAGTACTGCGCTGAGCACTGCATGCGCATGCACAGTGGCCCCACTGATCCCGGTGAGCGGGTTTGCTGGCAGTGAGCTGGTCAAACCTTACAGCCAGAGCGAAAAATGCCATGGGGGGGCACCAGGGACAGCTTTGCACCCGCAGCATGTGAACAGCCATGCCATGCTCTAATGCTAAGATTCGAGTGGGCAGGGAAAACCCGCCGCCTGTGTGAAACCTGGGTACGGGGGCCCAGTTTGGACTGGATCAGTGCCACTCGTTGCCATGGTGAGGATGGAGTGGGGTGCTAGGTGGGTGAAGGTGGTAGGGCTCCGATGTGAAGAGGGGACTTTCTGATTGGGGGAGGCTCCATACCGAATCACAAAGCCATGTTCAGTTCTCTTATACAAGGTCCCTTCCCCGTCTGACCCCTCCCCCGAGGTCCCCTTACCTTCCCCCTCCTCTACTCCATCTGGTCCTTCCCCCCAAGATCCCTTCTTCTCCCTCTGACATTTCCTGCCTGGGTCCCCCCCTCCCAGTTTTTCTGTTTGGTTGTTTTTATCGTATGTGACCATCACTTCAAGAGGCTCCTCCATGTCTACCCAAGATTCTCATCCAGATTTATTTCAACTACTACAAGGGCCATTTTTAACAGCACCTCCCCCCACTAGGGCCCCTTGCACACCGGGTGTCTAATCCCTGTGTTTTAGTGTGCTGGGGGGGGGGGGGGTGTAACATCCAGCCTCGCCGTATGCTGAAATCTATGTCAGCCTGACTGCTGTACCGAGTGGTCCTTATATACAGTGCCTTGAAAAAGTATTCATACCCCTTGAAATTCCCCACATTTTGTCATGTTACAACCAAAAACATAAATGTTTTTTATTAGGATTTTATGTGATGGACCAACACAAAGTGTCACATAATTGTGAAGTGGAAGGAAAATGATACAAATAAATATGTGAAAAGTGTGGGGGAGGTGCATTTGTATTCTGCCCCCTTTACTCGGATACCCCTAACTAAGATCTAGTGGAACCAATTGCCTTCAGAAGTCCCCTAATTAGTAAATAGAGTCCACCTGTGTGTAAATCATTCTCTGTATAAATGCAGCTGTTCTGTGAAGCCCTCAGAGGTTTGTTAGAGAACCTCAGTGAACAAACAGCATCATGAAGGCCAAGGAACACACCAGGCAGGTCAGGGATGAAGTTGTGGAGAAGTATAAAGCAGGATTAGGTTATAATAAAATCTCCCAAGCTTTGACCATCTCACGGAGCTCTGTTCAATCCATCATGGGAAAATGGAAAGAGTATGGGCACAACTGCAAACCTACCAAGACATGGCCGTCCACCTAAACTGACCGGGCCGGGCAAGGAGAGCATTCATCAGAGAAGAGCCAAGAGGCCCATGGTAACTCTGGAGGAGCTGCAGAGATCCACAGCTCAGGGGGGAGAATCTGTCCACAGGACAACTATTAGTCGTCTCTCCACAAATCTGCCCTTTATGGAAGAGTGACAAGAAGAAAGACATTGGAGAAAGAAAGTCATAAGAAGTCCTGTTTGTAGTTTGTGAGAAGCCATGTGGGGGAGGGGGCAGCAAACATGTGGAAGAAGGTGGTCTGGTCAGAGGAGACCAAAATTCTACTTTATGGCCTAAAAGTAAAACGCTATGTGTGGGGGAAACTAACACCGCCCATCCCCCTGAACACACCATCCCCACCGTGAGACAGGGTGGTGGTAGCATCATGTGGTGGGGATGGTTTTCTTCAGCAGGGACAGGGAAGCTGGTCAGAGTTGATGGGAAGATGGATGGAGACAAATACAGGACAATCTTAGAAGAAAACCTGTTGGAGTCGGCAAAAGACTTGAGACCGGGGCGGAGGTTCCCCTTCCAGCAGGACAAGGACCCGAAACATCCAGCCAGAGCTACAATGGAATGGTTTACATCAAAGCATATTCATGTGTTAGAATGGCCCAGTCACAGTTCAGACCTAAATCCCATTGAGAATCTGTGGCAAGACTTGAAAATTGCTGATCACAGACGCTCTCCATCCAATCTGACAGAGCTTGAGATATTTTACAAAGAAGAAGAATGGGCAGAAATGTCCTCTCTAGATGGGCAAAGCTGGTAGAGACACCCCCAAAAAGACTTGTAGAGAAAGGGGGTTCTACAAAGTATTGACTCCGGGGGGCGCCATACAAATGCCCCTCCCCCCACACTTTTCACATATTTATTTGTATCATTTATCATTTTCCTTCCACTTCACAATTATGTGACACTTTGTGTTGGTCCATCACATAAAATCCCAATAAAACACATTTACTTTTTTGGATGTAACATGAGAAAATGTGGAAAATTAAGGGGTATGAATACTTTTAAGGCACTGCAATAAATCTCCTACGCGTTCTAGGGCGGATGTCCCGTGTCATAAGGAATTCTGGGCATTCATTCTTGATTGCAAAAGGCCCTAAAAGCGAGTATCAGAATTCAGCCCTATCCAGCTGCAGCACATTTCAGCCTGCCGGACCTCGTGCTTCCCAGGCGCGCTAAAACGCCAGGATTTGGATGCCAAAAGGCTAGACACCGGGCATGTACTGGCCATCGGGACTACTGGGAGTTTCCCGGCGGGCCGATGGCTCAGTGGGCAGGTTTCAGCAGCCACCTAATTTGCCTATTGCATCGTTTCTCAATTGGGGTTTCCCAGTTGTTCAGCGGCGAATTCCCCCGGAGGTCCGCGGTGATCTACCAGTCAATCACCGACGGCTGGCGCCCGACGGTTGGTTGATCGAGATTTAGCGAGCATGCAGAGTAGCGCAGGAATCGTCTGTAATAAGTTCTCTCTCGTGTGGCGCTGCTCCCCGGCGGCCCCTCCTCTTCTCGTCCACCTCTATCTGTGACATCATCCGGGATGGATGAGAGAGAACTTATAACAGACGCTTCCTGCACTACCCTGCATTTGAAGAAAACTAGTAAACACTCTGCCCTGATGTGCCATGTGCTGTGCCCCAGTGTCCTGTACCTCCATGTGCTGTGCCATGTGCCCTGTCCTGATGTGTTGTGTCCTGTACCCTGTTGTGCCATGTGCCCTAATGTGCCATGTCTCGATGTCCTGTACCCCTATGTGCTGTACCCTGTTGTGACATGTGCTGTGTCCCAATGTGCTGTGCCATGTGAATTGTTGTGTCCTGTACCCTGTTGTGCCATGTGCCTCGATGTCCTGTACCCCGATGTGCTGTGCCCTGTTGTGCCATGTGCCCTGTCCTGATGTGTTGTGTCCTGTACCCGGTTGTGCCATGTGCCCCGATGTGCCATGTCTCAATGTCCTGTACTCCAATGTGCTGTGCCCTGTCCTGATGTGTTGTGTCCTGTACCCTATTGTGCCATGTGCTGTGCCTCGATGTGCTGTGCCCCAGTGTCCTGTACCCCAATGTGCTGTGCCATGTGCCCTGTCCTGATGTGTTGTGTCCTGTACCCTGTTGTGCCATGTGCTGTGCTCCGGCGTGCTGTGCCCCAATGTGCTATGCCATGTGATTTGTTGTGTCCTGTACCCTGTTGTGCCATGTGTCTTGATGTCCTGTACCCCAATGTGCTGTGCCCTGTACTGATGTGTTGTGTCCTGTACCCTATTGTGCCATGTACTGTGCCTCGATGTGCTGTGCCATGTGCCCTGTCCTGATGTTATGTGTCCTGTACCCTGTTGTGCCATGTGCCCTAATGTGCCATGTCTCGATGTCCTGTACCCCTATGTGCTGTACCCTGTTGTGCCATGTGATTTGTTGTGTTCTGTACCCTGTTGTGCCATGTGCCTCGATGTCCTGTACCCCAATGTGCTGTGCCCTGTCCTGATGTGTCCTGTACCCTATTGTGCCATGTGCTGTGCCTCGATGTGCTATGCCATGTGCCCTGTCCTGATGTTATGTGTCCTGTACCCTGTGCCATGTCTCGAGGTCCTGTACCCCTGTGTGCTGTACCCTGTTGTGCCATGTGCCTCGATGTCCTGTACCCCAATGTGCTGTGCCCTGTTGTGCCATGTGCCCTGTCCTGATGTGTTGTGTCCTGTACCCGGTTGTGCCATGGGCCCCGATGTGCCATGTCTCAATGTCCTGTACCCTATTGTGCCATGTGCTGTGCCCCAGTGTCCTGTACCCCAATGTGCTGTGCCCTGTTGTGCCATGTGCCCTGTCCTGATGTGTTGTGTCCTGTACCCGGTTGTGCCATGGGCCCCGATGTGCCATGTCTCAATGTCCTGTACCCCAATGTGCTGTGTCCTGTACCCTATTGTGCCATGTGCTGTGCCCCAGTGTCCTGTACCCCAATGTGCTGTGCCATGTGCCCTGTCCTGATGTGTTGTGTCCTGTACCCTGTTGTGCCATGTGCCCTAATGTGCCATGTCTCGATGTCCTGTACCCCTATGTGCTGTACCGTTATGCCATGTGCTGTGCCCCAATGTGCTGTGCCATGTGAATTGTTGTGTCCTGTACCCTGTTGTGCCATGTGCCTCGATGTCCTGTACCCCGATGTGCTGTGCCCTGTTGTGCCATGTGCCCTGTCCTGATGTTTTGTGTCCTGTACCCGGTTGTGCCATGTGCCATGTCTCAATTAGTGATGGCCGAACGGTTCGCCCGGCGGTCGTTTCGCGGCGAATTTCCGACTTTCGCCGTCCGCGGGTTCGAACGCCTTTTTCCGTCGTTCGCCCCGGCGGACTTACGTGTTTAATGTATACAAGAACTTTAACCTTTCGTGACACGTTTATCATGTGTTACAGGACAACCAATTGAGACATGACAGCTCATGGACACTTGGACATTCCCCCTAACCTATAAATACACCCGATCCGGTGGCCATTTTACATTCTTTCTTCTGTCACTGTAGGGAAAGGATCCTGTGTGGAGTAGGGACAGAGAAAACGCTAGCTATTTGGTACACAAAAGTTCTTTTCAGGACTGGTATAGGTGTTAGGTCAGCAGCCTGAGTTTCTTTTGTCAGTTTAGATAAAGGGACAGAGCGCTGTATGCTGCTATTTTAGGGACAGCTCAGCCAGATTAGTCTTTCTTCATCATCATCATCATCATCATCATTAGCTGTTACTATCAGGTCCACAAAAGAGCTGTTCCAGCTAATCGTTCCAGCCTACTCTTTTTTGCCAATTTGTATAGGGACAGGCAGGAAGCAGTGTGTCAGGCAGTGAGGATAATTTTAAAGACTTGCTGTTACTATTAGTTCCACAAAGGTTCTTTTCAGGACTGGTATCAGTGGTACGGTAATAGGCTTGTACACGTATAATATTCTTTCTTCCAAATATAGAAAGAATATTATACTTGACTGCTGCCCTTCTGCTGCAGTCTGCTAATCATTCACAACTCACTTGTTCCACAAAGCTCTTTATCAGGACTGGTAACTTGGTCTGTCTAGGGTGCTACGGTACATAGGCTTGGGTGCGGTACAGTCTGCTGTTCTGTAAGGACCGCTATCGGTCCACAATACATAGGGTTGCCGTGCACTACTGCTGACCGCTGCCCTATACTGCAGCAGTCCTTCATTGGTATAGGGACTGACGTACAGTCTGCTAATCACTAACACACAACCTGCTTGGTCCACAAAAGTTCTTATAAGGACTGGTAACTTGGTATAGGGTGCTACGGTACATAGGCCTGAGTGCGTTACAGTCTGCTGTTCTGTAAGGACCGCTATCGGTCCACAATACATAGGGTTGCCGTGCACTACTGCTGACCGCTGCCCTATACTGCAGCAGTCCTTCAGCGGTATAGGGACTGACGCACAGTCTGCTAAACACTAACACACAACCTGCTTGGTCCACAAAAGTTTTTATAAGGACTGGTAACTTGGTATAGGGTGCTACGGTACATAGGCCTGAGTGCAGTACAGTCTGCTGTTCTGTAAGGACCGCTATCGGTCCACAATACATAGGGTTGCCGTGCACTACTGCTGACCGCTGCCCTATACTGCAGCAGTCCTTCATTGGTATAGGGACTGACGTACAGTCTGCTAATCACTAACACACAACCTGCTTGGTCCACAAAAGTTCTTATAAGGACTGGTAACTTGGTATAGGGTGCTACGGTACATAGGCCTGAGTGCGTTACAGTCTGCTGTTCTGTAAGGACCGCTATCGGTCCACAATACATAGGGTTGACGTGCACCACTGCTGACCGCTGCCCTATACTGCAGCAGTCCTTCAGCGGTATAGGGACTGACGTACAGTCTGCTAAACACTAATACACAACCTGCTTGGTCCACAAAAGTTCTTATAAGGACTGGTAACTTGGTATAGGGTGCTACGGTACATAGGCTTGAGTGCGGTACAGTCTGCTGTTCTGTAAGGACCGCTATCGGTCCACAATAGATAGGGTTGACGTGCACCACTGCTGACCGCTGCCCTATACTGCAGCAGTCCTTCAGCGGTATAGGGACTGACGCACAGTCTGCTAAACACTAACACACAACCTGCTTGTTCCACAAAAGTTTTTATAAGGACTGGTAACTTGGTATAGGGTGCTACGGTACATAGGCCTGAGTGCGTTACAGTCTGCTGTTCTGTAAGGACCGCTATCGGTCCACAATACATAGGGTTGCCGTGCACTACTGCTGACCGCTGCCCTATACTGCAGCAGTCCTTCATTGGTATAGGGACTGACGTACAGTCTGCTAATCACTAACACACAACCTGCTTGGTCCACAAAAGTTCTTATAAGGACTGGTAACTTGGTATAGGGTGCTACGGTACATAGGCCTGAGTGCGTTACAGTCTGCTGTTCTGTAAGGACCGCTATCGGTCCACAATACATAGGGTTGACGTGCACCACTGCTGACCGCTGCCCTATACTGCAGCAGTCCTTCAGCGGTATAGGGACTGACGTACAGTCTGCTAAACACTAATACACAACCTGCTTGGTCCACAAAAGTTCTTATAAGGACTGGTAACTTGGTATAGGGTGCTACGGTACATAGGCTTGAGTGCGGTACAGTCTGCTGTTCTGTAAGGACCGCTATCGGTCCACAATACATAGGGTTGCCGTGCACTACTGCTGACCGCTGCCCTATACTGCAGCAGTCCTTCATTGGTATAGGGACTGACGTACAGTCTGCTAATCACTAACACACAACCTGCTTGTTCCACAAAAGTTCTTATAAGGACTGGTAACTTGGTATAGGGTGCTACGGTACATAGGCTTGAGTGCGGTACAGTCTGCTGTTCTGTAAGGACCGCTATCGGTCCACAATAGATAGGGTTGACGTGCACCACTGCTGACCGCTGCCCTATACTGCAGCAGTCCTTCAGCGGTATAGGGACTGACGTACAGTCTGCTAAACACTAATACACAACCTGCTTGGTCCACAAAAGTTCTTATAAGGACTGGTAACTTGGTATAGGGTGCTACGGTACATAGGCTTGAGTGCGGTACAGTCTGCTGTTCTGTAAGGACCGCTATCGGTCCACAATAGATAGGGTTGACGTGCACCACTGCTGACCGCTGCCCTATA
Organism: Lithobates pipiens; assembly: GCF_037356315.1. Taxonomy (NCBI): domain Eukaryota; kingdom Metazoa; phylum Chordata; class Amphibia; order Anura; family Ranidae; genus Lithobates; species Lithobates pipiens. Next base: position 3,214,666 of record NW_027507825.1, read on the forward strand.
CTGCAGCAGTCCTTCAGCGGTATAGGGACTGACGTACAGTCTGCTAAACACTAATACACAACCTGCTTGGTCCACAAAAGTTCTTATAAGGACTGGTAACTTGGTATAGGGTGCTACGGTACATAGGCTTGAGTGCGGTACAGTCTGCTGTTCTGTAAGGACCGCTATCGGTCCACAATACATAGGGTTGCCGTGCACTACTGCTGACCGCTGCCCTATACTGCAGCAGTCCTTCATTGGTATAGGGACTGACGTACAGTCTGCTAATCACTAACACACAACCTGCTTGTTCCACAAAAGTTCTTATAAGGACTGGTAACTTGGTATAGGGTGCTACGGTACATAGGCTTGAGTGCGGTACAGTCTGCTGTTCTGTAAGGACCGCTATCGGTCCACAATAGATAGGGTTGACGTGCACCACTGCTGACCGCTGCCCTATACTGCAGCAGTCCTTCAGCGGTATAGGGACTGACGTACAGTCTGCTAAACACTAATACACAACCTGCTTGGTCCACAAAAGTTCTTATAAGGACTGGTAACTTGGTATAGGGTGCTACGGTACATAGGCTTGAGTGCGGTACAGTCTGCTGTTCTGTAAGGACCGCTATCGGTCCACAATAGATAGGGTTGACGTGCACCACTGCTGACCGCTGCCCTATACTGCAGCAGTCCTTCAGCGGTATAGGGACTGACGTACAGTCTGCTAAACACTAATACACAACCTGCTTGGTCCACAAAAGTTCTTATAAGGACTGGTAACTTGGTATAGGGTGCTACGGTACATAGGCTTGAGTGCGGTACAGTCTGCTGTTCTGTAAGGACCGCTATAGGTCCACAATAGATAGGGTTGACGTGCACCACTGCTGACCGCTCACCTATACTGCAGCAGTCCTTCAGCGGTATAGGGACTAAGAGTTTTGTCACAGGGTCATTTAAAAAATGACATGCAGAGGAAGAGGCAGGCCCTTCCGCAGGGGTGGTAGGGGTAGGGCAGGAGCAACAGGCTTGAGCCAAAGTGGGAAGTTGCAGAAGGTGCGTTCAATTACTTTAAAGGATGCACCAGACTTGGTTGAGTGGCTCGCTCAGCCTTACTCTTCTGCACCCTCCTCATCCTCTCGATCTGCACCCTCTTCTTCACTCTCTGCTATGTGCACCCCCAAAGACACTACCACCAACAACACGACCACCACCACCACCACCACATACCTTCCGCTTGAGTCACTGGAATTATTTTCCGATCCATATCAAGAGGACATTTCTGATGCGCAGCCACTCTTGGTATTGGATCAGGAAGAGGAGGTAGCAACAAGCGCTACTCAGCAGTCTGACGCCAGTACCCAGATCAGCCCAAGGAGGAGGTTGGTCCCCGGTGTTGCTGCCTACTCTACTTATAGCGGTGGGGAAGGTGACGTTGATGATGACGTGTCTAGTGATGTCACGTGGGTGCCCACAAGAGAGGAAGAGGAGGGGAGTTCAGAGGGAGATATGGACCAGCAGATAGGGAGGAGAAGCAGCAATGACTTACATTGCACAGCAGGGACAAAGCAGACTGCAAATGTATCAGGAGCGAGTCATCGACCATGTACGGTCACATCTGGCGCTCCCAGGACACCGGCACATGGCTCCGCAGTGTGGGCTTTTTTTAACGTGTCCGCTGCTGACAATAGCGTTGCCATCTGCAATCTTTGCAGTCAACGCGTTAGTCGCGGTAAGCCCAATACTCACCTAGGGACGACCGCCTTAAGAAGGCACATGAGCAGCCATCACCGAGCCCAGTGGGAGCAACGGAACACACAAAGCCACACTGCAGGCTCTCACCGTCCAGCCTCGTCTTCTACTTCTCCTTCTCCTCTCTCCTCACAATTGTCCTCCACTCCACCTTCCATCACGCCAAGCTCACATTTTTCTGCAAAAAGGCAGGCTTCCGTGGGCCTAATGTTTGAGCGTAAAAAAATGATGACGCCGGATAACCCTCTTGCCCAACGGTTGGCGGCTGGCTTGTCAGAACTCATAGCCCGCCAACTACTGCCATATAAACTGGTGGACTCGGAGGCCTTTCGCAAATTTGTGGCCATTGGAACACCACAATGGAAGGTCCCAGGAAGGAAGTATTTCTCAGAGAAGGGCATCCCAGAGCTATATGGCCATGTTCAGCGGCAAGTGAATGTATCTCTGGCACACAGTGTCGGTGCCAAGATACATCTGACCACAGACACGTGGTCTAGCAAACACGGGCAGGGAAGGTATATCAGTTTTACTGCCCACTGGGTGAACCTTCTGACGGCCGTCAAGCATGTAACCCGTGGCACCCGTGTAGATTTGGTTTTACCGCCACGGATTGCATGCAGGCCTGACTCTTCTTCTCCTCCTCCTACTCCATCCTCCTCCCTCTCCTCCTCAGCTGCCTCCTCCTTTTCCGCTGCTAGCGTCTCTTCCACTGCACCGCCCAAGCTCCCCAGAACCTATTCCACATGCCAGGTGAGACGTTGCCATGCCGTGCTGCGTCTGTTGTGCCTGGAAGCAAAGAGCCACACTGGCCCGGCACTCCTTTCAGCTTTGCGTTCACAGGCAGATGAGTGGCTAACACCGCTCAATTTGACAGTTGGTAAAGTGGTGTGTGACAACGGTGCCAATCTGCTTAGCGCATTGAAACAGGGCAAAATCACGCACGTGCCGTGCATGGCACACGTCTTAAACTTGGTCGTGCAGCGATTCCTTGTCAAATACCCTGGGGTCCAGGACATCTTGCGGCAGGCAAGGAAAATCTCGGCCCATTTCAGAAGATCTTACACGGCCATGGCTCGCCTTGCTGACATTCAGCGGCGACACCATCTGCCGGTCAGACGTCTTATTTGCGATTGCCCGACGCGATGGAACTCAACCTTCTATATGCTTGATAGGCTGCTCCAGCAGAAACGTGCAGTTAACGTCTACCTGTATGAACTCTGCGAAAGAAACGGTTCTGGGGAGCTGGGTTTTTTTTCACCGCGCCAGTGGCTGCTCATGCGCGACACATGCAGACTTCTGCGGCCATTTGAGGAGATCACCAAACTGGTCAGTCGCAGCCATGGCGCCATCAGTGACATGGTACCTTATGCCTTCTTTCTGGAGCGTGCATTGCGTCGTGTCATTGATCAGGCTGTGGAGGAGCAGGAGCGGGAAGATGAGGAAGTCGCAATGCTGGATGAATTCCCAGGGGGGGCTACTCTATCTGAGACAAGTCAACAACAGGAGTCTGATGAGGAGTCAGAGGAGGATGGTGCCGGGGCGGATGAGCAGGAGCAAGAAGAGCATGCTTTAAACCTTTCTGGGATCCCTGTTGTGCGAGGATGGGGAGAGGAGAATGAAGAGGACGACATTATCCTGGATGATGAGCAGGAGCCAGGCCACCACACCGCTTCCACTTTAGTGCAAATGGGGGCCTTCATGCTCCAGTGTTTTAATAGGGACCCCCGTATAAAAAGCATGAGGGTCAAGGACCAGTACTGGGTGGCAACGTACTTAGACCCCCGGTACAAACACAAAATGGCGGAAATGTTACCGCCGTCGCAGAGGGCTGTCAGAATGCAGCACTTCCAGGCCTTGCTTCGAGAAATGCTGCATTCTGCTTTTGCGTGCGCTGGCAGAGGAGCAATTCCCACTCCCAGAGAAGGATTTGCGGGTACCAATCCAACAGCGCCTGCAAGAAGAGGCCGGTTTGAAGATGTGTTGGTGACTTCGGATATGAGGTCATTCTTTCAGCCGACCCATCGACAGGTGTCATCCGGATCCAGCATCAGGGAACGCCTAGACCGTCAGGTGTCCGACTACATTGGGTTAACGGCCGATGTGGACGCTCTGAGGAGTGATGAACCCCTAGACTACTGGGTGGGCAGGCTTGACCTCTGGCCAGAGCTTGCCCAATTTGCAATCGAACTGTTGGCTTGCCCCTCATCCAGTGTCCTGTCCGAAAGGACGTTCAGCGCAGCAGGGGGGATTGTGACCGATAAGCGTACTCGCCTAGCTCACCACAGTGTTAACTACCTCACATTTCTAAAAATGAATGAGGCATGGATCTCGGAGGAATTCAACACATGTGATCAGTAGACCATGTATATGTCTATAAACAATTTTTGGAATCAAGCACACAGACCTTCTTAATTCATTTGGCTCACTTCCCTGACCCAAAAAAGCACACCGTACTATATGCCCCTACCCTCCTCTTTGAAGAGGTTGAGCGGTGTCATATTTCTACTGGGGCTGCTTATTATGAGGGGTTCCCACCATCCCTGTGCTGTGCTGACTTCCTCCTGGGTGTTCTTATTATGAGGGGCTCCCACCATCCCTGTGCTGTGCTGACTTCCTCCTGGGGGTTCTTATTATGAGGGGATCACACCATCCCTGTGCTGTGCTGACTTCCTCCTGGGGCTGCTTACGGTGCTGCTGTCAGCGCTGTATGTCACGGAGCTGCTGTCAGCGCTGTATGTCACGGAGCTGCTGTCAGCGCTGTATGTCACGGAGCTGCTGTCAGCGCTGTATGTCACGGAGCTGCTGTCAGCGCTGTATGTCACGGAGCTGCTGTCAGCGCTGTATGTCACGGAGCTGCTGTCAGCGCTGTATGTCACGGAGCTGCTGTCAGCGCTGTATGTCACGGAGCTGCTGTCAGCGCTGTATGTCACGGAGCTGCTGTCAGCGCTGTATGTCACGGAGCTGCTGTCAGCGCTGTATGTCACGGAGCTGCTGTCAGCGCTGTATGTCACGGAGCTGCTGTCAGCGCTGTATGTCACGGAGCTGCTGTCAGCGCTGTATGTCACGGAGCTGCTGTCAGCGCTGTATGTCACGGAGCTGCTGTCAGCGCTGTATGTCACGGAGCTGCTGTCAGCGCTGTATGTCACGGAGCTGCTGTCAGCGCTGTATGTCACGGAGCTGCTGTCAGCGCTGTATGTCACGGAGCTGCTGTCAGCGCTGTATGTCACGGAGCTGCTGTCAGCGCTGTATGTCACGGAGCTGCTGTCAGCGCTGTATGTCACGGAGCTGCTGTCAGCGCTGTATGTCACGGAGCTGCTGTCAGCGCTGTATGTCACGGAGCTGCTGTCAGCGCTGTATGTCACGGAGCTGCTGTCAGCGCTGTATGTCACGGTGCTGCTGTCAGCGCTGTATGTCACGGAGCTGCTGTCAGCGCTGTATGTCACGGAGCTGCTGTCAGTGCTGTATGTCACGGAGCTGCTGTCAGCGCTGTATGTCACGGAGCTGCTGTCAGCGCTGTATGTCACGGAGCTGCTGTCAGCGCTGTATGTCACGGTGCTGCTGTCAGCGCTGTATGTCACGGAGCTGCTGTCAGCGCTGTATGTCACGGAGCTGCTGTCAGCGCTGTATGTCACGGAGCTGCTGTCAGCGCTGTATGTCACGGAGCTGCTGTCAGCGCTGTATGTCACGGAGCTGCTGTCAGCGCTGTATGTCACGGTGCTGATGTCAGTGCTCTGTATTACGGTGCTGCTGTCAGTGCTCTGTATCTCCTGCACCCTCTTGTTTGCCTACCCTGGTCCCTGACCTTCCCTCTCCTCCATTGCCTTCATTAGCTCCATAGTCCTGAATTGTCAGAACAATTTCCCAAATAAAAAAAAAATGCTTGTAGTTATCGATCCCAAATTCACCTCATACATGTATTATGCTATTGTCCAGGTGGTGGGACTACGTGCTACCCCCTAATAATTACCCCGTGGCCGCAAATTCGACCTAAAGGTTTGCGAAATTCGCCTCCCATTGAAGTCAATGGAGCCCGCGGCGAACGGTCGTTTTCGCGAACGTTTGTGTCCGTTCGCGTTTCGCGTTCGCGAAACGTCCCGTCGGAAGTTCGTCCATCACTAGTCTCAATGTCCTGTACCCCAATGTGCTGTGCCCTGTCCTGATGTGTTGTGTCCTGTACCCTATTGTGCCATGTGCTGTGCCTCGATGTGCTGTGCCCCAGTGTCCTGTACCCCAATGTGCTGTGCCATGTGCCCTGTCCTGATGTGTTGTGTCCTGTACCCCGTTGTGCCATGTGCTGTGCCCCAATGTGCTGTGCTGCGTCCTGTACCCTGTTGTGCCATGTGTCTCGATGTCCTGTACCCCAATGTGCTGTGCCCTGTACTCATGTGTTGTGTCCTGTACCCTATTGTGCTGTGCCTTGATGTGCTGTGCCATGTGCCCTGATGTTATGTGTCCTGTACCCTGTTGTGCCATGTAACCTAATGTGCCATGTCTCGATGTCCTGTACCCCTATGTGCTGTACCCTGTTGTGCCATGTGATTTGTTGTGTTCTGTACCCTGTTGTGCCATGTGCCTCGATGTCCTGTACCCCAATGTGCTGTGCCCTGTCCTGATGTGTTGTGTCCTGTACCCGGTTGTGCCATGTGCCATGTCTCAATGTCCTGTACCCCAATGTGCTGTGCCCTGTCCTGATGTGTTGTGTCCTGTACCCTATTGTGCCATGTGCTGTGCCCCAGTGTCCTGTACCCCAATGTGCTGTGCCATGTCCTGATGTGTTGTGTCCTGTACCCTGTTGTGCCATGTGCCCTAATGTGCCATGTCTCGATGTCCTGTACCCTGTTGTGCCATGCTCCGGCGTGCTGTGCCCCAATGTGCTGTGCCATGTGATTTGTTGTGTCCTGTACCCTGTTGTGCCATGTGCCTCGATGTCCTGTACCCCGATGTGCTGTGCCCTATTGTGCCATGTGCCCTGTCCTGATGTGTTGTGTAATGTACCCTGTTGTGCTATGTGCTGTACCTCGATGTTCTCCGGGGTACCGTGCCCTGTACCCCAATGTGCTGTGCCTCAATGTCCTGTACCCTGTTGTGCCATGTCCTAATGTGTTGTGTTCTGTGCCCTGTTGTGCCATGTCTGTGCCTCGGTGTGCTGTTCCCCAATATCCTGTGCCCTGAACTCCGATGTGGCCAGTTGTGCCAGGCTCTGTACCCTGGGCAGATCTGGATAAAGTCCAGGGCCACATTTTTGTCCCAGCCCAGCTATACACTAAATGTGCAAGGGGCCTAAGGTAATATACATGCCCTGGATAAGATTCCCCCTCCCCCCCCCCCGCTTCTTGTTTCCATCTCACTGGAAAGGCAAGTGAGAGAAAATTGCTCTACTGGTGACTTTCATTGGTGTGTGGAGCCCCACTCAGCACATTCTCCTTCACTTCCTGCCAGGGTGTCACCAGGAGAGAAAGTGATATAGAATCTCTCAACAAGGATGTTTATGAAACATCTAATATTAGCCATTTCTCACCCGATTCCCCATCCACAAAGTACAGCATGGATGGAGGAATCTCCCTGGCGGTATTGTATTCCGGCTGCCCGCTCCTGCGGCTGCCTGAATTTGCAGAGTGACGCCATCTGATTGGTTGCAGTCACTGTTCATCCAACAATTTTGCCCCAGATTGTTGAGCCAACAGGAATCCGCAGCCAAAGCGAGCCGAGTCTGGCCGGCTTTACTGCCCATCACTAGAAAAGGTTTTGGCTGCGGCAATTTTATGTAATGAAATACAGAAAAGAGTGCCAGACCGAGACCAGATGAAAGAGTCCAAGATTATTTTAATTGTTGGTAATAAAAGTCATATAAAAACAGCCAACACGTTTCAGGGCAACACCACTCACTTCATCAGAGCTCAACACAGGATAAAACTCGGATGGACTCCTCCGTATGTTCCAGATTCCAGGAAACGATAAAATCCAGATGGTACAGAACCCCGTCCATTCTTTATCAATGTAACCCCCCCGATATCCCTGACATTTGTAGGCGTCGTATCACACAAAACAGATCCCACCTACAAATCTTCCGGCCCCGCCCCAAACTGAACTCTTCCTGGACTTGAGAAATTTCCAGACATGGCCTTACCAGAATTTTTTTATTATATCATTCTTTCATGTTTACCAAAATGTACTCAAAATCCATCCTCCGCCATCTGAATCCTCGCAAAATGAAGATACTACCCCTCCCATCACCCGCCTTAATATTTCTCTTTGGTTGTGTAAAGGTTGAAGGAGTTCGGTGTATAGAAGACCTCTTCCCAAAATAAACAGATCTAGGAGCTAGACTTTACACTTTTGGCTGAAGGTAAGCCCCTCATATCTGGGAATGCTTAACCCTGCTGCCCATCTAGCCCCCCCCCCCCCCCTCCCGGTCCCCTCTTCCCCTCCACTACTTCATCTGGCCCTTCCCCCAAGGTCCCCTCTCCTTCACCTGGACCCCCCCTCCATTTGACCTTTCCGCCAAGGTCTCCTCTCCTTCACTACTCCATCTGCTCCTTCACCCAAGGTCCCTTCTACCCATCTGAACTCTCCCCCAAGGTCCCCTTAGCTTTCCCCTCCTCTACTCCATCTGGTCTCCCCCTCAAGATCCCTTCTCCTCCATCTGACCTTTCCTGTCAAGGTCCCTTCTCCTTCCCCTTTGCTAATCCATCTGTCCCCCCCCCCCCCCAGGTCCCTTCTCCATTTGATACCCCCCCCCGAAGGTCCCCTCTCCTTTGCTACTCCATCTGGTCCTTCACCCAAGGTGCCCTTACCTTCTCCTCCTCTATGCCATTTGGTCCTTCCCCCAAAATTCCTTATCCTCCATCTGACCTTCCCTGCCTGGGTCCCCTCTCCTTCAATCCATCTGGTCCATCCCCCGAGGTCCCCTCTGCTACTCCATCTGGCTATTCTCCCTGAAGTCTCTTCTCAATCTGACCTTTCCACCCCAAGGTCCCCTCTACTACTCCATCTGGTCCTTCCCCCAAAGTCTCTTCTCCTCTATCTGATCCACCCCCCCAAGGTCCCCTCTCCTTCCCCAGCTCTACGCCAACTCACCCTTCCCTCAAAAAGGTCCCACTCTCCTCCCCACCATGCCCTTCCCCCAAGATCCCCCTCTGCTCCTCTCCCCCCCCCCCAAGGTCCCCTCTACTACTCCATCTGGTCCTTCCCCCAAAGTCTCTTCTCCTCCATCTGATCAGCCCCCCAAGGTCCCCTCTCCTTCCCCAGCTCTACGCCAACTCACCCTTCCCTCAAAAAGGTCCCACTCTCCTCCCCACCATGCCCTTCCCCCAAGTTCCCCCCTGCTCCTCCCCCCCCCCCCAAGGTCCCCTCTACTACTCCATCTGGTCCTTCCCCAAAGTCTCTTCTCCTCTATCTGACCCACCCCCCCAAGGTCCCCTCTCCTTCCCCAGCTCTACACCAACTCACCATTCCTCTAAGACAGTGATGGCGAACCTTGGCACCCCTGATGTTTTGGAACTACATTTCCCATGATGCTCTGGCACTCTGCAGTGTAGTTGAGCATCATGGGAAATGTAGTTCTAAAACATCTGGAGTGCCAAGGTTCGCCATCACTGCTCTAAGAGGTCTCACTCTCTTCCCCGCCATGCCACCATGCCCTTCACCCAAGGTCACCCTCTGCTCCTCCCCCCCACCCCTTTACACCAGGCCTCCTTCCTCCTTTCTTACACAGTAGACTGACTTTTTTCTTAAGTACCGTTTACTATTCAACTCGGATTAAACATTTTGTGAAATAGATGCTGTGCTATACAGAACCCTGTTCCCTGTAAGTATTGAAAAATCACAAAAAAAAAAAAAAAAAAAAAAAAACTTGGATGGACTCAGAGACAACAATGACCACACAGACCTGTATGAAAATCGGTCCTGAATTCTCCACACGGAGTAACAATGCGACAGCCGTTGAGCAGCAATGGAGGAAATTTCATGCAGGACAGGAGTATAAAGACACAAAAAGACGAAAATAAAAGGACCAGGCAGACTTGTTCTATACAAGCCATTTATTGGAAAAGCCATCTATATGTAGGATAAAGTTGGTGTTACATGCTTGTCAGTAACAGTAGAAAAATAGAACTGCGGTGAAAACCTCTGTACAACAGCAATGGTATCCATAAAAGAGAGAGAGAGAGATTCGGCATTATACAAGTACCAACACAGGACACAAATTCAAGTCTGAAGTACCTAAATAAAAATACTATTCTTTAAAAACACTATGTACAGTCCGAGTGATAAACAAGTCGTACAAAGTACTGGTTATGCAGGTTGTACAAAACACTTGCATAGGATGTGAGAAAATCAGTTCGTAAGGTTTTGTCTTTTTTATTTTTGAGCCTTAAGCGGTGAAGGCACTTTGACTTTTTTTGTTTTCAGGATTTTTATTTTTTTTTACAACTGCAGATGGTTACAAACATTCAAAAAAGTAAAAACGAGCGTCTTCATACCATATAGCGTGTCTCGGCGTCCAGAACAAGTCACAGGTACGATGGTCCTAAATAAAAAAGGACAGAGGACGACAAGGACGAAACACGTCGGGGAGGGGAGGATTTTGCAGGAAGGTTAAAAGGTGGCGATTGCACATTCACGAGAACCAGTGGTCAATGGACACTAAAGCCAGCCACACACACACACACGATACAAGTTAAGTACAATCCCATTCAGGTTCTCTCCAGATATACAATGGATTGCGGAAGGAATGTCCCCATACTGCCTTTTTTTTTTTGGTCAATCTAAACAAGGTTGTACAATCAGATTGTAAAAAAAATGTGTGTGCAGCCCTAGGGCCTCATTCACACAGGAGGCTGCCGGGGGAAGAACAGCGCCATCTATAGAAATGAACGTGTGGTGCCGCTGCTGGTTGCATGCGACTGCGCACCCAAGTGCGAATACAGCCCCTGACCAGCTCTGGATGCTGGCCGAGTCCTGGGACAGGATTTGCGGGTGCAGCCAATCAGCCAGCTTGTATGCTGCCACCTCTGTCCACGGGCAGCCAATCTGCCGTCATTTGAATGAGACCTAGAAACGCACCAGCATCATCCAATCCCGGCTTATAAATACCAGTCTGAACAGCAGCAAGCATTTACAAAGGGGGGGGGGGGGGGGTTATTCCCGGCTGCTTCAGCATAGTGCCCCATAAAATGCACAACCTTCTCGCCCTTTCCCTTGGCTCTGCAATCTCACTAGTGACCCCCGGGGGCATAATATGAGGTGTCACAAGGTAGACAGGAGGGGAGACCAGCTACTGAGCCTCCCCCCCCCCACCAATAAGGACCCAGAATCAACAAGGAGTTTGTCATCTCCTGTTTCTGCCGTCACCTTCCCTAGTGGGTGTCACTCAGGAGGAAGCCAATCAAGCGCAATCTGCACTACATGAGCTCCAGCAGAGGACAGGGAAGACATACGTCTCATTAAAGGAACCGGTCAGAAAAAAATATGCCATCACTTAGGAGGCCATTGACAATAATGTTAACCCCTTGGCGCCGGCCGCATGCAAAATACGCTGTCTCTTGGCGGGTGGGCCTCGTAAATACAGCTGTGCCGAGAATGCTCCTGGCACATTTACTGACAGCGAACAGAAAGCTCCCGATGGGTACGTGCGATCAGGAGTTTTCTGATCATGTGATTGGCGGTCACATGACCTTCAACTCTGCCCCCGCCTCCCAAACCTCTTAAAGGGCCAGGAAACGCCGGCGCCAAGAGGTTAAAGTGGAACTTTAGTAGGAGAATTAAGTCCTGTAGATGTCTTCAGAGCGGCCCCTTTAGCAGGTGTAGCGATGTAAAACATAAAATTGTGATGTAAAACATAAAAAAAAAAAAAAGTGTATATACTGTTTCAAATCCAGTGATACAATGTCTCACCCTGTTCTGCACATGCTCAGTCACTCTCCACATTACGGTATGTAGAGGCCGAGTAAGTAGAGGTCAATCTGCTGACAGCCTTAAAGCTGAATGAAACCCTCCCATCCTTTACAGCCAAGCAAGCTGCTTGTGTTTGATCTGCCGCTGCCATGGTGCTGCACCTATGATCAATTACGAGACCAGCCATTTGATGGTTTGAGAGGTCGGTTGAGGACACAAGGAAATTTGACAGTTACATTCCCGGAAATTCCAGGATTGCCATTTCATAAAACAGTTAAAAAAAAAATGGACGGGTTTAGTTCCGCTTTAGGATTTACTGCTGTTCAGGGGCTCTGGGCTTCAACAAAATGTCCACCTCCTGCAAGAAGAAACGGGAACAAGGCTGGAGACAATTTACAGCACACACTCATTTTGGTAGCAGAATTATTCATGCGGAATGTATGTTCCTAGCGAAAGAACATTTTTTTTTTTTTGTTTATCAAGTTATGGGTAAAGTTCTGCTTCAAGAAAAAAAATAAAATAAAAAAAGTTAAAAAAATTAAATGTACACCCTAGGACTTAAACCTGTCTACCATCCGTTCTCCTCCCCCCCCCCCCCCCCCATGTTACATATCGTGGCACACACCAGAATAATTTTAGGCCCAGTAGTCACCGTTAAAAGGCTCCTATGCTATAAAGGTGAAAAACCTCCTGTGCTGCAGAAGCCACCCAGAGCACCCCTTTTACTTACCTGACCCCGGTCCTTCCAGCGACGGGGACGAGCACACCAGCTCCAGCCGATTGGATAGATTGATAGCAGCACAGCCATTGGCTCCCGCTCTTGTCAATCAAATCCAATGACATGGGGGGGGCGGGGCTGATTACTGCTGTGTCAATAGACGCAGAAGCAGCAGGACACGGGAGTGCGCCCGCACATGTGCCCCGGGGGATAGAGCGGCTCTCCAACGGGGCACTCGAGAAGAGGAGGAGCGCCACTGAGGGGACCCCAAAAGAGGAGGATCTGGGCCCACTCTGTGCATAACTAACTACACAGAGGAGGAGGGGATGACTTTTTTTTTTTTTTAAACGAACAACCTTTAATTACCCTTTAATTCTAAACTGGTGACTTGTAGGGGCTTTTATATTTTACAACACTTCATATTTTGCGTTTGTGTGCCCTAAAACAAACTTTTACTGAAAATTTGAACTTGATAAAACAGTTGCACTAATACCACGGAAACCGGAACTACCACCGTTTTATTCTCCAGGATCTCTGCTTTCAGAAAAATATTTCGGGGTTTTAACTAATCTTCAAGCCTAAAATAAAATTTTACACGGGTATAAAAAAAATTTGCTCAGGTAGTGGGAGAGTTCAATGTTCTTCAGCTCCTCTGTGGGAGAACTGAATACAGATCCAAATAGGAGAACATTCTAAGCAAGCTAAAGACGAAAACCTGGAGCGGACCCTCTTATCTATACATCACATTCTGGGGCACAAACTGGAGGTGGTCATAAAAAACAAAAAAAGTTTAAAAGATAAACAGCTTTGGAAAATTGTTTTATTAAAGATCCATGCACACCGGGCTTATAAAAACTGCATTTTCTATAGGAGTTTTGCCTCCCCCCCCACCCTGCCTGTTTGCTCCTCTAAGTTTTGGGATTCATTTTGGGAGAGGGACCCTCAAATTAGTCCAAAACAAAAAGCAGCTTATAGCGTAATAAAGTATTTGTGAGCAGCTAAAGCCCAATCAGCCACACTTCGCTTTGTAGATGCCATTGTGTTTGGAATTGGCGGTGACCGCAGTGCTAAGTTCAGGGCTGGACTGGGACAAAAATTTGGCGCTGGACTTCCTCCAGACCGGCCCACTTTCATTTTGCGAACACGCAAAAAACAGTATATAAACTGTACACAATTACGCAAAAAAGCCCCTAGAGAGCCCCCTTTACATCTGGGTCCCCAGAGAGCTTCCCCTTACATCAGGGTCCCTAGAGAGCCAACCCCTTACCTCCGGGTCCCCACAGAACCCCCCCTTACATCAGGGTCCCCAGAGAGCTTCCCCTTACATCAAGGTCCCCATATAGCTTTCCCCTTACATCAGGGTCCCCAGAGAGCCCCTCTTACATCAGGGTCCCCAGAGATCATCCGCCTTACATCAGGGTCCCTAGAGAGCCAACCCCCTACATCAGGGACCCCAGAGAGCCCCCCCTTGCATCAGGGTCCCCAGAGAGCTTCCGGCTTACATCAGGGTCCCCAGAGAGCCCCCCCTTACAACAGGGTCACCAGAAAGAGGGCAGGTAGCGGGCCAGGACCCTGTGGTTGGGGACTCCTGGACTGACTCTGGGCTATGGGCCCCAGATTCGGGGCTATAGCCCCAAAAGTCCCTCTCCCCTAGTGATGCCACTGGCTGTCACTGAAACCAGCCCACTGAGCCATAGGCCCACCGGGAAACTCCCTATAGTCCCTATGGCCAGTACATGCCTGGCTAAGTTCTACTCTAAAATGTTCGATAATAAAAGGCCGTATGTTGAAAATCTTAGAAGATCGCCACTTTCTGGGTGTAGGGGGGAGGGGGGGACAGCAGACTCGCAATCAATATAATCCAACCAGGTGGTGAAGGACTTGTCCACGCCCAGATCTGCCAACCGTGTCTGCAGTAACCAAAACTAGTCCTCATCAATCTTGCCTATTGTTGCCTTCAGGACTGGATTTTCATCACCGGAGTTGGGAGACGCACTTGGGGCCCTAAAGAAAGATCCCCCTCCGCTCTAGGATCACTTCTTTTTAAATAACAATTTGTTGTTTTCTCTGGCTGTGACCGGCCTTAAGAGCCCTCTTTCACACTGGGGCGGTGTCGGCGTTAGCGGGTAAAGTGCCGCTAGTCTTAGTGGAGCTTTACCGCTGTTATAGCGGTGCTTTGGTGCAGCTAGCTGAGCCGCCTTTAACCCCCCCCCCCCCCCCCCAGATTTTGAAGGCACCCGCTTAGCGATGCTTTCAAAGCGTTTTGAAGGCGGCGCCCAATTATTTCAATGGGCAGGGGCGTTGGAGGAGCGTTGTATACTGTGAAGCGGTGAAAGCTCATTATACCAATATAATGCTGCGCCATACGGTAAGCGTACTAAATCATATTACCGGCTGCAGTTAAATAGTTGTGGTGAGATATTATTTTCCTATAGAAATGTGCACTTGATTTTCTTCTTTTTTTTATTTATTTTTTTAAATTATATATCTATCTATATATATATATATATATCTATATATATCTATATCTAAAAAAAATAAAAAAAAGAAGAAAATCAAGTGCACATTTCTATAGGAAAATAATATCTCACCACAACTATTTAACTGCAGCCAGTAATATTATGATTTAGTACGGTTACCATATAATTACATTTAGATTTAGTGCAGCATTATAACTTTTTTGGCACGAGCATATGGTACGTGATCAATGCTAGCATCCGTCCTTTAATCATCTCTAATTATCATTTGGATTTTCACATGGTAGCTCGCAAGATTGTTTGCTTTTTCGTTTTTCTTAAGCGGTGAAATCTGCTTGCTCTGGGGGGGCAGGGAGGAGCCAAGAGAGCTGGCGAGGGACCCAAGAGGAGGAGGATCAGGGCTGCTCTGTGCAAAACCATTACAGAGCAGGCAAGTATAACATGTTTCTTAAAAAAAAAGAAAAAAAAAAAAAAAGGCCTTTAATATAACACTTCCTGTGAAGGCTGGATGTTCAGGGAAGCAGCACTAAGAGCAGAATTAAATTAGAAAACTGTACGTACTGGGGTAATAAATTGTAACAAATAGCTTACTGGGGAATGTTTATTTTATTGCGCTCAATGTGTTAATCTAAAAAAATGTTACGAGTTTAATACTTCTTTAAAGCGGGAGTCCGCCGGGACTCCGCATTTTTTTTTTTTTTTAAAAAGCCAGCAGCTACAAATACTGCAGCTGCTGACTTTTAAAACAGTGACACTTACCTGTCAAGCGCGCCCGCGATGTCGGCACCCGAAGCCGATCTCTAGATCGTCTCTCGGGTGCTGCCGCCGCCATCTTGGGTATGGGAAACAGGAAATGGAGCCTTTCGGCTTCATTTCCCGGTTCCCTACTGCGCATGCGCAAGTCGCGCTGCGCAATAAGGATGGACCCTGCTGCCTCTGGGATCTGTGTGTTTCCCAGCAGGCAGCGGGGCACTTGCGGAAAGAGGCGGGCACTTGCGGAAAGGGGCGTAATCTACGTCCCTTTCCGCAGAGACCTATCCTGGAAGTGGGTGCATTTACCTGTACTGTACAGGTATCTGCACCCCCCTCCCCCCTGAAAGGTGCCAATTGTGGCGCCGGAGGGGGGGAGGGTTCCGATGAGCGGAAGGTCCACTTTATGGTGGACCTCCGCTTTAAACCTGGCCACCTTTTTTTATCCAAACAAAAAAAAAAAAATCTGTGGTTGGAGTTGGCCTTTAATGAGCATTCAGAGACGGGACAGCAATGGCCCCTGCAGGTGGGGGAAGCACAAGGCTCCGACACCGCAAAGGGCAACGCTCAATTTTAGTTTTATGTATATATAAAAAAAAAATAACAGATTGCATTCCTAGCATCTGTTCAAATCTCATCCCAGATCCCGCAGACTATCTCACCCACTCTCACTGTTCTATGTAGCAGTTGCAGGAGACGCGTGATGGAACGCAGAGCATCTCAGAGACCCGTCAGCCTCTTTGGTGTCTTCATGAGGTTCAGTTATAGCTGGAAGTTGAGAATGGAAGGAATGTAACATGCAAAAGGCAGAAGAGAAAAACGAAACAATCCTCTTACTAAAAATATCTTCGTATTAAAAAAAAAA
Source organism: Lithobates pipiens (assembly GCF_037356315.1). Classification (NCBI taxonomy): domain Eukaryota; kingdom Metazoa; phylum Chordata; class Amphibia; order Anura; family Ranidae; genus Lithobates; species Lithobates pipiens. The sequence goes on from NW_027507825.1 coordinate 3,231,098, forward strand.
AAGCCGTATTTAATAAAAGCGGTGCAAAGATAAAGACGAGGCGCAAACTGGTGCAAAGCTACAAGCAACCACAGTGACTATTTCAGAGCTATCGAGAAGCCAGGATGATGGAGGGGGGGGGGGGGGAGATCTGTTTGGTTTCTGTAAATTACTCATTTCAATTGCCCCCCCCCCCCTCGCTAAATAGCCCGCCCCTCCCCCCCCAATACAAGGTTGGATTTTTGCATCAATCTTGAATTTGTATATATATTATGTGGCCGCCTCCAATGTGAAGGATCATTGTTCAACAAAACTTACTGCCCCACCTCCAGCGCCGTGGGATATAAAACTCTTTCTGAAGCCAGATCACGATATCAGACATCGGAAAACCCACCGTAAATTGATGACAAATGATTATAGATCTGTCCAAGAAGAACAATGGCAAACTATTTTTTGGGGTTTACAGATCAAACATCCAGAAAGATACAGGATACCATCACACCATAACTTTATGATCATAAAAAGTTACATTTTGTTGGGAAAAGCTTAAGAATGCCCAACTTGAAGGATCATTCCACTCCAATCTCATTCCAGTTCTGGATGGATCAGGGCAGGCTGAACTGTCTACTCATGCATTCCTTCCCCCGCCCGTTACAAAGGGGCAATTCCCTCTCCCTGATCCTACATTATAGAGCAGCACTTCTCAGCCTTATTACCCCAAAGGAAACCTTGTAGTGTTTCTTTAGGTCTCAGGGAACCCCTAATAATATTAGCCTATTGGTGGTCATTGGGAAAATGCCCCTTACATTGGTGGAGGTCAGTGTGAATGTTCCCCTTATTTTGGTGGTCAAAATGGCACTCTTACATTCATGCCTCTGGCTTTGCCAAGTAGGGTTGAACCTGGAATTATGAAGGCACCATCACATGGGAAGGTTTGTTGAGCCACAGCTCAAGGAACCCCCTAAGCCACCTCTGGGAGATACCCGAAGGGATCTGCAGAACCATGGTTGGCAATGGCCGATCAGAAAGATCATTAGTGTTGGTACTGCCAAGGAACTCCTGGGGAAACCTTTGTTGAGAATGGTTGATCAAAAGAAATCATTGGTGCCATGCCACTGGTTATGCCAAATGGCATTGGCCCCAGAACTATGCAGGCACCATCAGATGGGTGGTCAGTCAATCACAGTCCAAGGAACCCAAAGAAACTTCTGGAGGAACCCTGGTTGAGAATGGCTGATCAGACCATTGGTGCCATGCCACTGGTTCTGCAAAAGTGGTGTTGACTCCAGAAGTGTGCTGGCACCATCAGATGGGAGGTCAATTGGTCACAGTTCAAGGAACTTCTAGCAACCTCTGGAAGTACCCTGGTTGGGAATAATTGATCAAAAAAGATAAATTGGTGCCATACTGCTGGTTATGCCAAATGGTGTTGGCCCCCGAACTATGCAGGTCCCATCAGATGAGACATTAGTCGCAGCTCAAGGAACTACTAGCCATCTCTAGGGGGACCCTAGAGGTCCACGGAAACCTGGTTGAGAATAACCATTATAGGGAATGCAATAGAAGGAATGTGGTGGAAGTGCCATTCTCCCAACGTGAAGATTTCTTTCAGTGGTTTACATTGACCCTTTACACACGTGGCTACATCTAGCTTAGATTTGTTTTGCATAACTGGTAAAGTATTTCGTTATAAATCCAGCATTGAAAACAAAAGCTCTGAAACCGGATTGTAGATTCTGGAAATCAGCAGATTTGGTAACCCATGTATATAACCAGCGATTCTCAACCAGGGTTCCTCCAAAGGTTTCTAGGGGTTCCTTCAGCATTGGGCAATTTCTGCCTCTCGGATAAGTTCCCACCGACACCATCGATCTTTTTAGCTATCTGTAAGTAGGCGATTCTTCCCAATGACCACAAGTGTAAGGACCATTCTTCCCAATGACCGCAAGTGTGAGGACCATTCTTCCCAATGACCACAAGTGTGAGGAACATTCTTCCCAATGACCACAAGTGTGAGGACCATTCTTCCCAATGACCGCAAGTGTGAGGACCATTCTTCCCAATGACCACAAGTGTAAGGACCATTCTTCCCAATGACCACAAGTGTAAGGACCATTCTTCCCAATGACCACAAGTGTAAGGACCATTCTTCCCAATGACCACAAGTGTGAGGACCATTCTTCCCAATGACCACAAGTGTAAGGACCATTCTTCCCAATGACCGCAAGTGTGAGGACCATTCTTCCCAATGACCGCAAGTGTGAGGACCATTCTTCCCAATGACCGCAAGTGTGAGGACCATTCTTCCCAATGACCGCAAGTGTGAGGACCATTCTTCCCAATGACCACAAGTGTGAGGACCATTCTTCCCAATGACCACCAGTGTAAGGACCATTCTTCCCAATGACCGCAAGTGTGAGGACCATTCTTCCCAATGACCGCAAGTGTGAGGACCATTCTTCCCAATGACCACACTATACTATTGTATCAGGAGTTGTAGATTTCTAATTTTTAGCAGGAGTTCCCCAAGACTGGAGAACTACTTCAAGGGTTCCTCTGTGCTGAAAAGGTTGAGAAAGGCTGTAACAGTCCAAACCTTGACCAACCTAAGCCTTAAAGTGATACTAAGGGCCAGTTCACTTTACACAGAAACTTTGTCTAGAAGCATTGCTGTCTGCATGTTTGAGGAGTTCTGGTGCATTTTTGTTTTGTTTTAATTGCATTCTAGTGGGTTATTTCCCTCTTTTGTCAAAGTTTTTGTTCTGAAATGCACTCCGGTGCGTTTTGCCACGTTTCAGTGCAGTTCCTTGCACAAAAAATTCAGCATGTTCTTTTGTCGACTGTACCGGAACACAGTGCAATGGTGCAAACGTTGGCATTGAAAATAAAGGTAATCTACTGTCCATGTATTTTCGTTTTGTTTTTTCCTGCATCTAAAACACTGGGCTGCATATGGTGTGAACCAGCCCTAAATGTTTTGTCACCTTAATGCATTCTCTACAAAACACCTACACTCCTCTGTCCCTAAACACCTAGATGGCTCCACTTCACCGCTCTACTCACTTCCTGCTTTCACAGGAGGAATGGAGGGCAGCACTGGCATTCAAACTCCTGGGACGATGGAGTGCGGGAGGGAAAGGCTTTACCTGCTCCGTGTGTGCACCTATGGATGCACACAGCCTAGCTCCAGACCCAACTGAAGTGTGCACACGGGGGGGGGGGGGGTGACTTCTTAGCACCAGGTGACACCAGAACGAGGGAGGAGCCGACAGCAGCCGTGGGTACTGCCAGAAGAGGAAAGAACCTCTAAAGCAGCCTCCAAACCTTTTCAACACAGAGGAACCCTTGAAAGATCTCAGGGAACCCTCTGCTAAAAATTAGAAATCCACAACTCATGATACACGAGTGTGATGGTCATTGGGAAGAATGGTCCTCACACTTGTGGTCATTGGGAAGAATGGTCCTCACACTGGTGGTCATTGGGAAGAATGGTCCTCACACTGGTGGTCATTGGGAAGAATGGTCCTCACACTGGTGGTCATTGGGAAGAATGGTCCTCACACTTGTGGTCATTGGGAAGAATGGTCCTTACACTGGTGGTCATTGGGAAGAATGGTCCTTACACTTGTGGTCAGTGGGAAGAATGGTCCTTACACTTGTGGTCAGTGGGAAGAACGGTCCTCACACTTGTGGTCAGTGGGAAGAACGGTCCTCACACTTGTGGTCAGTGGGAAGAACGGTCCTTACACTTGTGGTCATTGGGAAGAATGGTCCTCACACTTGTGGTCATTGGGAAGAATGGTCCTTACACTTGTGGTCATTGGGAAGAATGGTCCTCACACTTGTGGTCATTGGGAAGAATGGTCCTTACACTTGTGGTCATTGGGAAGAATGGTCCTTACACTTGTGGTCATTGGGAAGAATGGTCCTTACACTTGTGGTCATTGGGAAGAATGGTCCTTACACTTGTGGTCATTGGGAAGAATGGTCCTCACACTTGTGGTCATTGGGAAGAATGGTCCTTACACTTGTGGTCATTGGGAAGAATGGTCCTTACACTTGTGGTCATTGGGAAGAATGGTCCTTACACTTGTGGTCATTGGGAAGAATGGTCCTCACACTTGTGGTCATTGGGAAGAATGGTCCTTACACTTGTGGTCATTGGGAAGAATGGTCCTTACACTTGTGGTCATTGGGAAGAATTACCTCCTTACAGGTAGCTAAAAAGATCAATGGTGTCGGTGGGAACTTATATGAAAGGTAGAAATTGCCCAATGCTGAAGGAACCCCTAGCAACGTCTGGAGGAATCCTAGGGTTCCACAGAACCCTGGTTGAGAATCACTGCTCTGCGTGCGCACCTATGGATGCACACAGCCTAGCTCCGGACCCAACTGAAGTGTGCACATGCGGTGACTTCTTAGAACCTGGTGTGCTACAGGTGGCACCAGAACGAGGGAGGAGCCAACAGCACCTGTGGGTATTGCAAGAAGAGGAAAGAACCTCTAAAACAGCCTCCCACCCTTTTCAACACAGAGGAACCCTTAAAATAGTTCTCCGGTCTCAGGGAACCCCTATTAAAAATGAGAAATCTACAACTCATGATACATTAGTGTGATGGTCAGTGGGAAGAATGGTCCTTACACTTGTGGTCATTGGGAAGAATTACCTCCTTACAGATAGCTAAAAAGATCAATGGTGTTGGTGGGAACTTATCTGAGGCAGAAATTGCCCAATGCTGGAGGAACCCCTACAACCTCTGGAGGAACCCTAGGGCTCCACAGAACCCTGGTTGAGAATCACTGCTCTAAAGTATCACTGAGGCTGCGTTCACTCCTGAGCATTTTGTTTTCAGGCAGAAAGTCGCGTGTTTTTACTGCATTTTTTGCTGCGATTTTGTACAGGTCAAAAGGGTCAACAATATAGAAAGCAGAAACCTGTAATCTGCCCGAAAAGAAGCTCATATACTTTTTTTGAGCTTCAGGCGTTTTTCTTCAGGCTACAAAACGCTCATAAGTGAGCATGGGACATTTAAAAGAATGGGAATTTGCCCATTGGGTGCAATTCAGGTGTTTTTTCTGGAGTTTTACGAGCTGAAAATGCTCAGGTGTGAATGCAGCCTAAGAGCCGGTTCACACAGGGGCAACTCGTCAGGCGCCTTAGCCGCCTGACAAGCCGCGTCCCGTTCTGTACAATGGAACTGTTCTAATCGGAGCGACACAAATTGCTTCGACTTAAAAAAAGGTTCTTGTACGACTTTGGGGGCGACTTGAGGTGACTTGCATTGACTTCTATACAGAAGTAGATTTGCAAGTCGCCGCAATGGTCGCGTCCAGGTCGCCTGAGGCAGTTGCGCTGTAAGTCGTGCTGCCTCAGTGTGAACCGGACCTAAGAGTTAACCCATCCACATCCTTCAGTCTGAGGAGTCGCTGCAATGTCCCACCTCCTTAGAACCTGGCATGCTACTGGAAGCACAAAGGAGGATGAGATGACCGCGCCTGTGACGGCCAGGAGGAGGAGGAGGAGGAAAGCACCTCTATGGATCACTTTTAAGAGTTAACCCCCCCGGCATCCTTCAGTCTGAGGAGTTGCCGCAACGTCCCACCCCAGTATAAAAAGATGAGGCTCTACGATTGGAATTCTCCGGTATAAAACGGAGTTGGGAAAGATTCATATTCACAAATGGCGCTTCACGTTAACCAGAGATGAAGCGCGCTGAAAACCGGTCAAGGTGCAGCACCAACGTCCTACACTAAGGCTAAATCCTTCAACGACTTCTATATCTTCCATATAACATACATAGTCTTTTGTTTTCTCTTCAAATGAGATCTTCCTCAAATCCAATAGAGCCATACACATTATAGGTCCAGAAATAAATATCTGAATAAAATTTAGCAATTAAAAAAAAAAATCTGGTGAAGGGTACAGCATACGAACAATCTAAAAGGGATTTCTTTGTACTATAAAGACAGAACACATAGTTACGGCATCAACACAGTCACATCACCATCTAACAGTCCAAAGCAGTCTACGATTGTCCAGACCTGATTGTCGGGAAGGGGGAGGGGTAGAGAAGTCCAGTATTTATAACTAACTTATGACATCGCCAGTTGGGATGAATACAAAAAGGGAACGTGAAAGTCAACTCCTTGTAGTAACACGACTGACGGGGGTCACAATCTGCTGAGGTTTTGTTGGTTAGTAAACTCAAGTCCAGCCAGGAATACAGCGACACCTAGGGAGAATGGTGGTGTCTGATGGTCATGCATCAATACCACGGTTCACCATTAGGGGGACAAGTCTCTGTCGTTTCTCAGTCTCAAGAAGTCCCCGAAGGGAAGGGAGGAGGATTCGGAACTCCATGGGAGGACTGTCCCAATAAACTGAGGATTTCCCATTCTCTGGAAATCTTTTTCAAAGTATTAGTACTTCCTTAGACCAATGACACACAACTGATATGGTTGTTGATGGCAACTCTGCTAGAACAATGACGCGTGGCTTTGCTGCTGCCATGGAAGAGTCTGCAGCATTCTGGTCAGTGAGGAAGCAATGCTGTAGCAAGAAGTCACCTATGACAGGAATGCAAGTGTGTCATTGTCTTTAGGCTCAGTTTATTTTATTCCTTGGGGATGCCCGCTACTCGGCAGCTAGACCCTTTGCGGATACCCTCTACTGGGCAGCTAGACCCTTTGCGGATGCCCATTACCAGGTTACTAGACCCTTTGGGGATGACCATTACCAGGTGATTAGACCCATTAATGGGCCAATGCCAGTGTGTCATTGGCTTTAGGTTCAGTTTATTTTATTCCTTGATGATGCCCCCTACTCGGCAGCTAGACCCTTTGCTTATGTCCATCACCGGGTGACTAGACCCTTCGAGGATGCCCATCACCGGGTGACTAGACCCCTCGAGGATGCCCATCACCGGGTGACTAGACCCCTCGAGGATGCCCATCACCGGGTGACTAGTCCCCTCGAGGATGCCCATCACCGGGTGACTAGTCCCCTCGAGGATGCCCATCACCGGGTGACTAGACCCCTCGAGGATGCCCATCACCGGGTGACTAGACCCCTCGAGGATGCCCATCACCGGGTGACTAGACCCCTCGAGGATGCCCATCACCGGGTGACTAGACCCCTCGAGGATGCCCATCACCGGGTGACTAGATCCCTCGAGGATGCCCATCACCGGGTGACTAGATCCCTCGAGGATGCCCATCACCGGGTGACTAGATCCCTCGAGGGTGCCCATCACCGGGTGACTAGATCCCTCGAGGGTGCCCATCACCGGGTGACTAGACCCCTCGAGGGTGCCCATCACCGGGTGACTAGACCCCTCGAGGGTGCCCATCACCGGGTGACTAGACCCCTCGAGGGTGCCCATCACCGGGTGACTAGACCCCTCGAGGGTGCCCATCACCGGGTGACTAGACCCCTCGAGGGTGCCCATCACCGGGTGACTAGACCCCTCGAGGGTGCCCATCACCGGGTGACTAGACCCCTCGAGGGTGCCCATCACCGGGTGACTAGACCCCTTGAGGGTGCCCATCACCGGGTGACTAGATCCCTCGAGGATGCTCATTACCCAGTGACTAGACCCCTCAAGGAGGCTCATCACCAGGTGAATAGACCCCTCAAGGATGCTTATCACCGGGTGACTAGACCCCTTGAGGATGCCCATCACCGGGTGACTAGACCCCTTGAGGATGCCCATCACCGGGTGACTAGACCCCTTGAGGATGCCCTTTACCGAGTGAGTAGACCCTTTAAAAACCTAGAAAAGCAGCTTCCGTGCAGTATGGTAGGTACTCTATAAAATGAAATCTGGAAGTTGAAAAAAAAAAAAACAATCAGCACAATATACACACAGCTAAATCACCACCGAAAAATAGCACCACTTAAGTCACAAAACACTTACTTGTATACACATCCAAGAACCTCCATGTGGCAAACACCGCAAACAAAACAGAACTTTATAAGCATACACACCAGACCAACCCTCCCCCCCCCCCATGTCACATGACATCACCCCTAATCACAACTTACACAATTATCTTCACCTATGGCCGAGGCTAATCCCGCGAACCCAGTGTCTCCAAAGCTTTGGAAGCAGTCGCGGGGCCAATGACAACGGGCAAACGCAGTCTGTTTCTGACATTCAAGTTCTTTTAGAATTAATAGACAGGTGCACCTGACCTGGAGCTGACCATCTTTTGACCTGCTTCAAGCCGCTTTCACATTCCTAATGACCTATATGGGGGTCTCTCGCTGAATTACTTGAATTGTGTCAACTGGGCAGCCATTTTGCAAGTCTGGGTAAAGTATTTCATTAGAAGGTTGCTGCTCAACATTTCCAGTTAAAAAAAAGGGAAAAAAAAATCCAATTAAGCGCTATTCGCTCATGCATGCGCAGTCATGCACATGTGGAATAATTTACAAGGATTAGGATCTGCATGCGATTGCTTCTCCAAAGAAAGGAACGGGAACCAAGAAAAACTCACTGCTAGGTCCCATAATGAAGAATTCTTCTTCCTATGCTCTGTGTATGATGTATTGGAGGGGGGGGGGGGCACAGAACTGCCGTTTTGGATACTGGACTAAATATTACTTTCCTTCCTCTGCAAACATTACATTCGGCAATGATTTAAAAAATGTTCATTTAAATAAAATTCCTCAATAGCCACAAAGTATATAAATCCACATTGCGTTTGCCAAATTACTTTGCGAACCTTGTAAATGTCGCAGTGACATCATCACTGGGCTGTACATAGCCGCTGCAAAGAGCAGAGCTATGGGATGGTCCCAGCAGGCTCCACCTACTTCAGAATACTACAGGAGGGGGCGGAGACATGACCAGTCACCCTGCACAAGGAGAGGAGAGCAGAGCTGCAGGAGGGTTCTCAGCAGGCTCCACCTACTACAGGAGGGGGCGGAGACATGACCAGTCACCCTGCACAAGGAGAGAGAGCAGAGCTGCAGGAGGGTTCTCAGCAGGCTCCACCTACTACAGGAGGGGGCGGAGACATGACCAGTCACCCTGCACAAGATGAGAGCAGAGCTGCAGGAGGGTTCTCAGCAGGCTCCACCTACTACAGGAGGGGGCGGAGACATGACCAGTCACCCTGCACAAGAGGAGAGCAGAGCTGCAGGAGGGGTCTCAGCAGGCTCCACCTACTACAGGAGGGGGCGGAGACATGACCAGTCACCCTGCACAAGGAGAGAAGAGCTGCAGGAGGGGTCTCAGCAGGCTCCACCTACTACAGAATACTGTAGGAGGGGGCAGAGACAAAACCAGTCACCCTGCACAAGAAAGCAGAGCTGTGGGAGGAGCCCAGCAGGCGCCACCCACCTATGGAGGGGGCGGCGACAAGACCAGTCACTCTGCACAAAGAGAGCAGGGCAAAGGGTGCAAACAAGCGGAACTTCCCCCTTTTGGGTGTTCCACTTTAATGGCCCCCCTCAACCTTTAACTCAGCTCTCTCTCCATGCAGCGCTGTCCCTGGCTGCAGCTCTTCCCTCTTCCTGCTCTAACTGGACAGACCGACAGCTGTGACAGCCATTGGCTCTTGCTGCTGTCAAGTCAAATCCTGTAAGCAGAGTATGCAGGGGAGGGGGTGGTGAGCTACGCTGTGTGTGTCTAAGGATGCATACAGCATGGCTCAGGAGGGCACCTGCACATGTGCCATGACAGCTTGCTATGGGGGCACAGGCAGGAGAGAAGCAGTGGAGCGAGCCAGTGGTGGACCATTATACAGAGCAGGTAAGTAACTTTTACAACCGCTTTAGGCATAACCAGCCTATATGCTCATGCTAGGAGGAAGGCTTTGTAAGCCGAAATGCGTCAGCCTTTGGATTCTGTATCAGCATTTATGTTACCAAGAAAGCCAAGAAGCCTCTGAGTTGCCGGCTACCTTAAATATGAATCAACCAATATATTCCTATTCTCCTTGCAATCCGAAACCTTTTGTGTAGATGGAGACCCCCAAACTGCTTATTCTCACCCCCCCCCCCCCCAAAATATATCACTTCTGACTGGCAGCACAGCGTGTACATGAGAAAATCACTACAGGATTCCGATAAATCATACAAACCCCCCCCCTCCCGATTTCCCTGGATGGGAACTGCTCAGCTATTACATGCTGGGAGGGGAGTGACCGCATGCAGGACTAACATGTACATTTTTCATGCAGTTCTGGTTACGAGACACAAGATTCCTTTCCCATCGTAGGCAAAGGGGGTGGCCCCCCCCATCGTAGGCGAAGGGGGTGGCCCCCCCCATCGTAGGCGAAGGGGGTGGCCCCCCCCATCGTAGGCGAAGGGGGTGGCCCCCCCCATCGTAGGCGAAGGGGGTGGCCCCCCCCCATCGTAGGCGAAGGGGGTGGCCCCCCCCATCGTAGGCGAAGGGGGTGGCCCCCCCCATCGTAGGCGAAGGGGGTGGCCCCCCCCATCGTAGGCGAAGGGGGTGGCCCCCCCCATCGTAGGCGAAGGGGGTGGCCCCCCCATCGTAGGCGAAGGGGGTGGCCCCCCCCATCGTAGGCGAAGGGGGTGGCCCCCCCCATCGTAGGCGAAGGGGGTGGCCCCCCCCATCGTAGGCGAAGGGGGTGGCCCCCCCATCGTAGGCGAAGGGGGTGACCCCCCCCCATCGTAGGCGAAGGGGGTGGCCCCCCCCATCGTAGGCGAAGGGGTGGCCCCCCCATCGTAGGCGAAGGGGCGGCTCCCCATCGTAGGCGAAGGGTGGCCCCATTACTCGAGAAAGGTGGCCCCATCATTCGAGAAGGGTGGCCCCATCATTCGAGAAGGGTGGCCCCATCATTCGAGAAGGGTGGCCCCATCATTCGAGAAGGGTGGCCCCATCATTCGAGAAGGGTGGCCCCATCATTCGAGAAGGGTGGCCCCATCATTCGAGAAGGGTGGCCCCATCATTCGAGAAGGGTGGCCCCCCATCAGTCGCGAAGGGAAGTGTTTATGACGTATTCTGGATATAATAGCCTTTCGTAGTGTTTTGTTATGCATTAGGTTGGCTGGACTGATCCAAACACTGGCCGCTTGCTTAGCATTGCCGACCGACATACAAAACCCTTAAAAAAAAAATTCTCATACATGAAGCACGGCAGACTAGACAGAGCCCTTTAATTGTTCCCATTCCCAGGGATATCGAAGACAATGAGAAATAATATATATATATATATATATAGCACCTCCATGTAAAATATACATCTATACTATCAGAGGCTCAGCCACCAAAAAAAGGAACATTTCATACAATTTCTAGTGTTAAAGTGAATGTCAGGCCAGAAAAAAATAAAAATAAATACAATACATGCACATTTATGTTTTATCCATTGAAACTGCTGCAAGGACAGAAAGTAACAGTTGATCCTGCCAGTCATCCAGTGAGCTGAGAACATTGCCTTTGCTGCCCTGGAACCCCGAGCCCTGCCCAGTTCTCTGTGGACTACAGAACACGTCATTGTCAGTGAAGGGGGTGTTCTATAGTCCATGAGGGAAAACTGGGCAGGGCTAACAACACTGCTCTGATATCTGTGCAGCAGGTGTAGTGTAGTGGTTAAACTGACCTCATTTACAGACTGAAGTTCATCCCTTTGATCTGTAAATGAGCAGAAAGATGCAATGTTTTGTTTAACCTCTTTTAGCGCTTTGTTTATAAAGATTGCCAACTGCTTTTTTGTTTTTTTTACGGCTCTGCACCAGTTACATGAATCATGGAAATGCCGGATTAAGAGCGTGTGTGTGTGTAGTTGAATCGAGATTATTTTTTTTACGATGAATCGTGCAGCTCTAATACACAGCACCGCATTTAATAGGGCTGAATATGAAGATCCACACTCGGCAATACAAGCCTCTGCCGAAACGAGGTGGCGGGAATTATTTATTTGGCGCTCATTTACAGACTGCAAATGAGGTCCAATGACTAAATTGTACCTCATTTACAGACTGAAGTTCATCCCTTTGACTTGTAAATGAGCAGAAAGATACAAGGTTTCGTTTAACCTCTTTTCTAGTGCTTTGTTTATAAAGATTGCCGAATGCTTTTTTTTTTTACGGCTCTGCAACCCTTCCATGAATCATGGAAATGCTGGATTAAGATCAAGTGGGGGGGGGGGTTTGAATCGAGATCACGATTTTTTTTTACAATCGTGCAGCTCTAATACACAGCATTGCATCTAATAGAGTCGAATGTGAAGATCCATACTCGTAAATACAAGCCTCTGCTGCAACGAGGTGCCAGGAATTATTTAATTGGCGCTCTTGAAGGAGGCCAGGATTCAGTTATCAGTCCCGGTGATACTGAAGGGAGGTGAGAATGGAACCCCAATGGCCAACCTTAAAGCTGAACTCCAGACAAAACAGATGAAATACAGAATATTGGAGCGGTTTTTCCCTACCAAATGATTTGTATTTCTGTCAACTCAGTCTTGAGATTTACACAGCTCTGCCACACCGCACAACCCACTAACAGGAGCAGGATACCGAACATTCTCCCATGCCATGCACCCCTACCCACTAAGAGACCAGGATATCGAATGCCATCCTGAGCCATATCACTGTGCCCACTGAAAGAATTTGCTATTCAACACCCTACCAAAGCTGTGTGACCACGCTCAAGGAGGAGGAGATTGAATATGACTGCCCAATAGGACTGCCCAATCAGAAAGCAAGGATATTGAACACCAACCCAAATGCTGACTGAGGAGGGATAGCAAAAACCTTCCCCAGCTGTGTGCGTGTCCAATGGGAGAGCAGGATACCGAACTCCCTCCCATGACATGTAACTGTGACCAATGGAAAGGGGGGAGGGGATATCGAACGCCTTCCCTAGCCGTGTGTATGTCCAATGGGAGAGCAGGATACCGAACATCCTCCCAAACAAGGGCAGCCGGTCCATAAGGGGCACTGCCACCCCCCCAAAGTTTCCAAATGTTAGTTTGCCAAAGAAGAAAGCTACTTTAATAAGTTTAAAAAAAAAAGTTAGTCATAGTATAATTTATAAAAAAATAAATAAATCATTCTCATGTGTGTTCGCTGTGTGGGGCACCGGACTAATAACTGTTTATTAGGTCCATAAATGTTTGCAAAGCACGTGATTCAAGGCGGAGGCTCCAATTGGCTTGTTTCAGGTTGTCCACAAGGGGCGCAGAGTCCGCCCCCAAACCCTCCCACTTTTGACACCATATTAGTCATCGTGTCACTTCTGGTTTCCGGCTTCTCGTCCCGTGGAACGCAACGTGGTCTCTGGTGCGCGCGGACACCATAAGGGGTTTGTTTGCACCCCCTCCCCACCCCCCAAAATTTTTATTAGCACCAGCCACCACTGCTCCCAAGCCATGTGACTGAGCCCACTGGGAGAACAGGATATCAAACACCTCTCCATGACACGTGACTGAGCCCACTGGGACAACGGGATATCAAACAACCCCCCTCCCCAATGACATGTGATTGAGCCCACTGGGAGAACAGGCTAAAAACATCCCCGCCATGACATGTGACTGAGCCCACTGGGACAATCAAACACCCCCCCCCATGACACGTGACTGAGCCCACTGGGACAATCAAACACCCCCCATGACATGTGACTGAGCCCACTGGGACAATCAAACACCCCCCATGACATGTGACTGAGCCCACTGGGACAACGGGATATCAAACACCTCCCCATGACACGTGACTGAGCCCACTGGGACAACGGGATATCAAACACCTCCCCATGACACGTGACTGAGCCCACTGGGACAACGGGATATCAAACAACCCCCCTCCCCCAATGACATGTGATTGAGCCCACCGGGAGAACAGGCTATTAAAAACATCCCCCCCCATGACATGTGACTGAGCCCACTGGGACAATCAAACACCCCCCATGACATGTGACTGAGCCCACTGGGACAACGGGATATCAAACGCCTCCCCATGACACGTGACTGAGCCCACTGGGACAACGGGATATCAAACAACCCCCCTCCCCCAATGACATGTGATTGAGCCCACCGGGAGAACAGGCTATTAAAAACATCCCCCCCCATGACATGTGACTGAGCCCACTGGGACAACGGGATATCAAACAACCCCCCCTCCCCCAATGACATGTGATTGAGCCCACTGGGAGAACAGGATATCAAAAACACCCCCCCCCCATGACATGTGACTGAGCCCACCGGGAAAATCAAACACCCCCCCTCCCCCATGACATGTGACTGAGCCCACCGGGACAAACACCCCCCCTCCCCCATGACATGTGACTGAGTCCAATGGGAGAACAGGATATCAAACAACCCCCAATGACATGACTGAGCCCACCGGGAGAACAGAATATCAAAAATACCCCCCCATGACATGTGACTGAGCCCACTGGGAGAGCAAGTGTTCGAACAACCCCCTCCAGCCATGTGTGCGCCCACAACCCATGGCACGCAAGTGTGCCCGCCCCCCACGTGGGTTCCTATTTGTCTGAAATCGGAGAGGAATTTTTGTGTCAGGAGAGCGTTGCAATTATTACCAAAAAGGCCAGTTCTGAGCATTAGAATACGATTGGGTGTACGTTACCCCTGGGTGGCAGCCTACTGCTTCCTGTTAAAAATAAAAACTTCAATTGAATGATTTATTCTGCGACCCCCCCCCCCCCCCCCTTCATAGCTTCCTTTTGTACTCCATAGCCATGACTCTCTATCATCATCATAACAATGAAAATAAATGTTTGTCAGAAAAGATAGAACCGCGGAACAAACAAAGACTACAATGGAAGCATGCTCTGTACGGGACGTAGGGGGACGCACACAGAACCTTCCGTTTATCTTTCTATCACATCCAGTAAAGCAAAAGGCAAACTGCAATTACCCAAAGCAACCAATCAGGATTTAACTTTCATCAAACTGAAGTCTGATTGGTCACTCAAAGGTCACTCCGCCTTCAATGTCCTCACAGAGGTCTGCACCCATTACTAAAAGCTGAACTCCAGGCAAACAGCGAAATACACAGGAGAGAGATAAGGGGAGCCGCTTTACCTGCCAAAGGCTTTGAATGCAGGAATTGTCCATCCAGTTCTAAGATTTACACAGAGAGCTGGAGGGTTAGAGGAAGACCTGATTTTAATTAAACACTTTTTTGTCCCACCTCCAATATGTGACTGGACAGTAAAAGGAGAAGCAGCAGACTGACGAGCTCCTCTCTCTGCTCTCGCCTCTCATGTTTTTTTGTACAGGATTGCCTCCTTTTGCTGCTTCTCCTTCCCTCTTTCTGAGCCCTGCTGCATAGCAGATTGACAAGCTCATCTTCCCGCTCTCAACTCATATCATATTCTTTGAACAGGATTGTCTCCTTTTGCTGTTTCTCCTTTCTCCTCTCTGAGCACTGCTTCACTGAAAACCACCAATTTGAGTACTAACAGGATTTGCATATTAAAAATAAAATTATACATATTAACAATCACATACATTTTATTTTCTATCTGCCCAGAGTTCAGTTTTAAAGCAGAATTTCAGGAGTTCAGCAACTTCAGCAAAGGCATGGCATACTATGAGTTAAGTCCAAAAAGGTGCCTGCCCCCCCGGCCTTATTTCCATTATTTATATGGGACGGGTTTATTGTGCCCCAGCATTATTGCTTTCGGGCCTTGAATGCTGGGCTCCGCCCCTTCGAGTGTCCAATGAGGTGTACTCTACTTCACATCCGACAATTTTATGGAGCTTCGGGAGCACAACTATTGCTACATTTCAGGAGCTCAAACACTGGACCTTCTGGTCTCAGCTCCTACAGGTGCAGAGATGCATGCAGCTGCTATGCCCACCCTTCCCTTCCTCCTGCCGAATCACAGAAGCCTGTGTATTTTGTGAACTCATTCACAAAAATACGAAGGATTCTGTAAACAGGCAGTAGTGGGGAGGGGCGGGCGTAGCTGCTGCTGCTTCTGTGAATGGGCAGCAGAGGGGAGGGGCGGGCATAGCTTCTGTGAATGGGCAGAAGGGAGGGGCAGGCATAGCTGCAGCTTCTGTGAATGGGAAGCAGAGGCGGGCATAGTTGCTGAGTCTGTAAATGGGAAGCAGAGGGGAGGGGCAGGCATAGCTTCTTTGAATGGACAGAGGGGAGGGGCAGGCATAGCTGCTGCTTCCGTGAATAGGCAGCAGAGGGGAGGGGCAGGCATAGCTGCTGCTTCCGTGAATGGGCAGTAGAGGGGAGGGGCAGGCATAGCTTCTGTGAATGGGCAGCAGAGGGGAGGGGCAGGCATAGCTGCCAAATCTGAATGGGCAGCAGAGGGGAGGGGCAGGCATAGCTTCTGTGAATGGGCAGAGGGGAGGGGTAGGCATAGCTGCTGCTTCTGTGAATGGGCAGCAGAGGGGAGGGGCAGGCAAAGCTTCTGCGAATAGGCAGCAGAGGGGAGGGGCAGGCATAGCTTCTGTGAATGGGCAGCAGAGGGGAGGGGCAGGCAAAGCTTCTGCAAATAGGCAGCAGAGGGGAGGGGCAGGCATAGCGTCTGTGAATGGGCAGCAGAGGGGAGGGGCAGGCAAAGCTTCTGCGAATGGGCAGCAGAGGGGAGGGGCAGGCAAAGCTTCTGCGAATGGGCAGCAGAGGGGAGGGGCAGGCAAAGCTTCTGCGAATGGGCAGCAGAGGGGAGGGGCAGGCAAAGCTTCTGCAAATGGGCAGCAGAGGGGAGGGGCAGGCAAAGCTTCTGCAAATGGGCAGCAGAGGGGAGGGGCAGGCAAAGCTTCTGTGAATGGGCAGCAGAGGGGAGGGGCGGGCATAGCTGCTGAGTCTAAATGGGCAGCAGAGGGAAGGGGCGGGCATAGCTTCTGCGAATGGGCAGCAGAGGGGAGGGGCAGGCAAAGCTTCTGCGAATGGGCAGCAGAGGGGAGGGGCAGGCAAAGCTTCTGCGAATGGGCAGCAGAGGGGAGGGGCAGGCAAAGCTTCTGCGAATGGGCAGCAGAGGGGAGGGGCAGGCATAGCTTCTGTGAATGGGCAGCAGAGGGGAGGGGCGGGCATAGCTGCTGAGTCTAAATGGGCAGCAGAGGGAAGGGGCGGGCATAGCTTCTGTGAATGGGCAGCAGAGGAAGGGGCAGGCATAGCCGCTGCTTTTGTGAATGGGCAGCAGAGGGGAAGGGAAGGCATAGCTGCTGCTTCTGTGAATGGGCAGCAGAGGGGGAAGGCATAGCTGTCACTTCTATGAATGGGCAGAGAGGGGGGGAAGGACAGGCATAGCTGCTCTCTGTGCTTCTCTGCTCTCACAGCCTCAAGTGTGGAGGGTAGCCCACGATGTGGAAGGCACCCATTAGGACTTAACTCATGGGCACTTTTCACAAAGCTGCTGAAATTGTGGAATTCAGCTTCTGATAAGCCGGGTGTGCGTATGACCACATACGCATTTATAGCAAAGCGAAAAAGACGCCACAAACTGGGTAAGATGAACTTGGTTGGAGAATAAGACTTCTACATGTGCTCTTTGGATCACTTGATTATTAAAAAGTAAACGCTTTATCTGGCATTAGAAAATACTTCTCAAAATGTTTTAAACCCACCAGAGATGGAAGCTGAAAAGCCATTGCAAGCATAATAAACAAAAAAGAAAAAACCCATAAAAGATATAGTGTTTTAAACAGTCCATACCAAGCTGTGAAACAGAGGAGGTGCAAAATAAAACCGCAAATACAACATAAAAAGGAAAAAAAAATAAAAAAAAAATCAAGGTGCCTGCAGAGTTTATGCTACAAAAAAAATTGAATCTGCAAAACGTCTGATGTAGAGGAAGCCGTGGTCAGCTACGAGGAAAGAAAAACGAGGCCGGGTTACTTCCCCAGCAAAGCGGAGGACTGACGTCGGTCGGAATAAACCCCAAGAAAGGAGGTGTAAGTTTTAGGCACGGAGATCACGTTGAGGAGGTTATCGTATCAAAGGGCGGATTTTTTGTAAAGAAAGTCTGGTTTGTTGGGAGACCTTCGTTCCCTGCCTACGGTGTCCTCCCGCTCTAGGTCCATGTTCCTCTGGGCCGAGTGGTCCAGGAGGTCGCTGTCCGTGATCCTCCTGAACGACCGCTCGTCCTGGCGGTCGGAGCCGTAGGCGGAGTGTGAGGGTCTGTGAGAGGTCAGGCCGTACGTCAGGTCGGACTCCATTTTCGTCCGCCCCCGGCCGCGGTGAGAGCCGGCGCCCCCCTCCTGCGCGGCCAGCGCCAGATCCAGTCTCTGCGGCGGCTGTTCTAAGACATCGAGGTGTAAGGGTTCGTTGTTCTTTTGCCTGTGGGGGTGACTGTCTTGCGAGTACAGGTAATCCCTCCTGGGATTGTCTTGCTTTTTCGGGGAAATCTGGTTGGGCAGGTAAGCCGATTTTAATCCGCTCGGCGCGGGTTTGCTGTGACTGTACAGATCTGGACCGAAATAAATGCCCTGGGAAGTCAAGGGGGAGCGCCTGCTCGGCACCGGTGTAGACGGCCGGCAAGCGGAATTGGAGAAGTCGTAGAATTCCGGATATTCCGGCTGGCTGTCTCGGGTATCCATTTTTGGCTCCGTGGTTTGCTTTTTCCGGGAGGTGTGCATATGCCTGCTTGGGATGTAGGTGTGGTGCTGGGCGGGGACCGGCAACATGTCCGACACCTGCTGGCTCAGCTGGCTATCCATGGTCAATTCCGGCAACCTCCTGTCTTTTAGTGTCATACTGGAAACGCCCATCGCAATGTCCGGCATAAACTCATTGAGAACCGGCTCGCCACACTGTGAACACACAAGAAAAAAAAAATTGCATTAAATTGTATCCAAAAGCAAAATGTTGTTACACAAGTTTCATGGAAAGTGCTTTATATACATTTGGTGTAAAGGGGAAAAAAAGTGTAAATTCCAGATTTTGTTTTCCTTTGCAAAGCAGTAGACATGTGCACCGACAAAAAATACGTTTTTGTTTCATTCGTTTTTTTGCTTTTTTCGGAAATAAAAAATCCGAAAAAAAAAGAAGAAAAGAAAGAAAATCAGTAAAATTCAAAAAATAAATTCTAGGTATTAGAATTTCCTTTTAAATTTGTTTGTGAACGTAACGGATACAAATTTATGTGAAGTTAAGAATGATCCGAAATAATGAATACCGCATCTAAACAAATGAAATAAAAAGGTTATTATTTATTATTAGATTGTTACATTCCATTCGTTTAGATGCTGCATTCGTTATTTCAGATAATTCTTAACTTCGGATAAATTCGTATTCGTTACGTTCACCATCAGCCAAAATTGAAAGGAAATTCCAATACCTAACATTTAATATTTATTAATTGGTTATTTCAGATTTTTGAATTTTTATTCTTATTCTTGGATTTTTTAAATTTTAGAATTTTTACATTTATGAAATTTGAAATACCAGCAGTGTCGGAAATTAGCAGTGTCGGAAATTAGCAGTGTCGGAAATTAGCAGTGTCGGAAATTAGCAGTGTCGCAAATTAGCAGTGTCGCAAATTAGCAGTGTCGCAAATTAGCAGTGTCGCAAATTAGCAGTGTCGCAAATTAGCAGTGTCGCAAATTAGCAGTGTCGCAAATTAGCAGTGTCGCAAATTAGCAGTGTCGCAAATTAGCAGTGTCGCAAATTAGCAGTGTCGCAAATTAGCAGTGTCGCAAATTAGCAGTGTTGCAAATTAGCAGTGTCGCAAATTAGCAGTGTCGCAAATTAGCAGTGTCGCAAATTAGCAGTGTCGGAAATTAGCAGTGTCGGAAATTAGCAGTGTCGGAAATTAGCAGTGTCGGAAATTAGCAGTGTCGGAAATTAGCAGTGTCGGAAATTAGGAGTGTCGGAAATTAGGAGCGTTCCAATTTCCAAAAAATTAGTAGTGTTGGAAATTTCCGAAATGTTCCAATTTCCATAGCGTCAGAAATTCATAAATTTGGAAATTTTGGAATTAACGAATTTGGAACTAAACTAATTAATTGCACGCATCTACAAAGCAGTGTAAATTTTGTTGATGAAAATATTTGTTGACGAAACATTGGCACTTGAGATTTTGGTCTACTAAAATACAACTAAAACAATTCAGATGACTAAAATCCGACTAAAACTAAAATGGCATTTTAGTCAAAAGACTAGGGCTAAAATGAAATCGAAATCTGACGTCGTAATTTACACTGCTGTAAGACCCCATTCACACTGAGGCAGTATTCAGGCATTTTAGCGCTAGAAATAGCGCCTGAAAAACACCTCCCAGTCTCTGCAATGAGTGCTTTCACACCCGGGCGGTGCGCTTGCGGGACGTTTGGAAAGGTCCTGCATGCAGCATATCTTTGGGGCAGGTTGAGCGATCCCAAAACAACCCTGCCCATAGCAGTGAATGGGCAGCGCTTCCGAACCGCCTGAAAAGCGCCACAAAAACATGAAATTGAAGCCCTTCTTTGGGGTTAAAAGCTCCCAGCTAGTGGCTGAAAATAGCGGTAAAGTGGCCCAATATGAAAGGGGTCTAGTGCAGCCCCAGCAAGGCTAGAAAAGCATACATGCCCTGCACTACGCTGAGAAGGACCGCTGCTCCCCGCAGAAGTCCAACACGGCCCCCAATGAATTATAAACCGGGGTGCGCGACTCAAAACTATAACCGGGCGAGACTGTCCCTGTGCCCCACACACCAAACACACCCAGAAAATATGCTGCAGAGATGGGTCCTTGCTCAGGAAAAGCAGTGGTAACTCAGCATTGGGTCCAACATGCCCCCCCCCCCCCCCCCCCCGAAAGACACTTAGATCCCTGAAATTAACAGGGAATGCGAGCTTCGCCAATCGCCAAGTTGTAGTTGTGACTCAGCCCGGGGGCAGGGGGCATCGGAGACATGCGGAGAGACTACGGCTTTAAAAGGAGAAGTATGGCCAAAGTGTTTTGGGGTCCTGGATCACAGGAGTGGAGTTCATTCTGCACTCTCATGACCTGTTTTCAGCTGTCAGCGGGCTAAAGCCAGCTGACGTCACTCAGCCGGTCAAGGCTCAGGCAGGATCCCGACCAAAAGGTCAGAATCCACCCTGGATCGGCACCTAGCTCAGCCTCTCAATGATACACAGAGAGCCTGAGCCAGCCCCCTCCACAGCCCAGTGATCCAGTAAGAGCTGGTGGACTGACAGTCACGGCGCTCTGCTCAAAGCGGAGGGGGGAGCACTGATCAATCAGCGGTGTTTGATCGCTCAGTTCTCACTAAAGAGCCAGTGGGGGGCAGATGCAGCATCCACCTAGGCAAGTATGTTTTTTTTTTTTTTGTTTACAATCCCCAACTTATCTTTTAACAGAGCAAGGTCCCATCTTTGCAGAATGGCTGCCAGCTTTCTGGCGTCTGGCACCTGGTGTCCTCAGACGGTGAACCAGTTATAGTTCAGAGCATCACTACTGCAGTGAGCAGTGGTCCTTCTCTGCAGTATAGTGCAAGACAACTTCCATGAGGCTTTTTTTTTTTATATATACAAAAATCAACAGTAAGACAGAACTCACCGCAGATCAGATTCATAAAATCATTTCCCCAGAAACCAGAAATTAGCTTTAAAGGCCAAGTACACCTTCTTCGAACATGTAACATGATGTACCCCGGGCATAGCTATGCTTTTTGTTTCCAAATGAGGACGACATCAACTTTACAAAAGATAATTTAATTAAAAAAAAAAAAAAAAAGATGGCAAAAAAACAAAAAACAAAACAAAGGTTTGCATCCAACATGGGACAGGAATTAATGGTGCACACTGAAAACTGCCCCGGAGTTCAGCTTTAAAGTTTTCATATTCAGGGTTATAAAGGAACGGTTTACAGAAGAGCCCTGTGCGTCTTCTGGTCCATTTCAGGTCTGAACGCAGCCAAAAATTCTGACTTGAACGGTGAACAGGGACGTAAAATCAGACCCGCTGCTGCGAGCCGCTCCGCACACAACGTGAACCCAACCTTAAAGTGATTGTAAAGGTAAATAAAATAAAAAAAATAAAACAACAACATATACTTATCTCCACTGTGCAGCTCGTTTTGCAGAGGGGCCCTGAACTTAGTCTTCTGGGGTCCCCCGGCAGCTATTATGGCTCCTCCCCACACCTGATAACTCTGTCGGAGAAATGCTTCCCCGAGGGCGTTGCCTTGCGGGCGCACTCCCGAGTCCAGCATTCGGCGTCCAAAGGGGCTGAATGCAAGACGCGGCTCCCCCCCCCCCATACACTCATGTCCTTGGATTTGATCGACAGCAACGGGAGCCAACGGCTGCGCTGCTATGAATCTATCCAATCAAGAGCCGAGAAACCTGGGCAGAGAGCGCGCGTCTCCGCCATGTCAAGTTCGAGGGTTCAGGTAAGTAAAAATGGGGCGGTGGGGGGGGGTGGCTGGTCACTGACAGGTGCTTTTTCACCTTAATGCATAGGAAGCATTAAGGAAGGTTTACAACCCCTTTAAGTTTCCCAACTAGCAGATTTAGGTGTACCTCACTGGACAGCCACATCCCAATACAAAACATAAAACAAACAAAAACAAAAAGTGTTACATTTGCACTCACCGCTTGCTGCTCTGCTGCTAGGGCAGCTGCTGCAGCTGCCGCTACGGTCTGCCTGCCAAAGCCAGTGTTAGTGCAATCAGGGGGGATGGTTTTGACACCAGGCAGGTAAGAGGGTGGGGTGGCTTTAGGGACAGTACGGGAATGGAACAATGAATGGTTGCAGGGGTAGGAAAAAGAGCGAGAGGGGTGCTGGCTGGGCACCCTCTGCTTCCAGCCCACTTTGAACTGGTTGTGTATTGGCGTGGCAGGCGGGTGGTATGGAGGGGGTGGTGGAGGTAACGGAGGATGGAAGGCCACGTAAGAGTCTAGGTCAGTAAACATGGTTTCCGGGGCAGGGGTGCTGTTGATCCTACATCTCCCGGACTGGCGCACCGTCAGAAGAGGACTCTCGTCTCCAAACCGCTCGTCTGGGAAGAACTTGTGAGGATTCTGCAAACAAGCAGAGCATTGCTTTATTTTGTATTTTATTTTTTTATATATTAACTGGTAGAGCTGCTAAAAACACACAAAAAAACTGAAAGCAGATATACACGAAGGCCATCACACCTATATGATATTGTACGACACCACAGATGAAAGCCATGGTCATTAATATAGAGCTGACCCTAAACCACCCTCCTCCCCTCCCCCCCCACCACCCCCACAGCAATGACATCCAACTCAAGTACCTGACCTCACAAATGGCCACAAATTCCCCCAGACACCCTCAAAAATCTTGTGTAAAACCAGATGGCTTGAGGAGAAGACCTGGCTCACAGTCGATGGTATAATTCAACCCAAAAGGTGTTGAGTAGGGTTGAGGTCAGGGCTCTGTGCAGGACACTTGTGTTTCTTCACACCACACTGGTCAACGCACGTCTCGGCGGAGCTGGTCCACACTGGTCAACCCACATCTCTGCAGAGCTGGTCCACACTGGTCCTTTGCAGGTGGTAGGGGCCACACCTGCCGCCGCCCCCCCCCCCATATCAAGCAAATTGATCACAAATCCTTGGCTACCTACTTTATCACAGAAGAAACTTCTTGTATCATTATTCTAGCTTCTACACCCCACTAGTCAATCAATGACCCTTTCGTCTTGTCTTTTGATAGAAACTGAAAACAAACCTCTCCTCCTCTTATAGGAATTATTTTAATACAGATCCCGGGGGGGGGGTTGCAATAGCCCCAATCAAAACAATCCACCAGATTACCTGTAACAGCTCTGCAGCCGTGTCAGACAGACCAAATTCCCTCAATACCCGGAGCTGAATCTCATAACTGACAGTAGCACCTTCTCCACAGTTTAAGGCGTATGCGCGCTGAACTTGCTCCGTATGTCGCAGTTCCTGCAGGCGTCTGATCATCTCCCTCACGACTCCAAGCGGGGGAACTGAGGGAAACAAAGCAGATGTGATCACATTTTTGGTTAAAGCTGAACTCATGTTAAGAAAAAAATTAATAAAAAAAAATCTTGTCAGTCACATTCTGGTACCCTGAAAAGAACATTGGAAATTCGTTTAAAAAAACAAAAAAAACAAACAAATGCCAAGGATGCGATTTTACCTCACTTTGAAGAGTTATTCTTAGAGATGCAACGATAGTGTTTTTTTGTGAGTACCGATACTTTGGGTTATGATTTACATCCATACAAAATTAATGGGCGTAAATCGCAATGCAAAGACCTGCATGTGGTTTAAATAGGAATGCAGTCTGATTCCGGTCCGAATCGCATGAGATTTCCCCCCACAGCTACTGTGAGTGTGTGCGAGAGTGCATTGGTGATCAGTGAGAAGAATGTTCCTTACATTGGTGATCAGTGGGAAGAATGTTCCTTACATTGGTGATCAGTGGGAAGAATGTTCCTTACATTGGTGATCAGTGGGAAGAATGTTCCTTACATTGGTGATCAGTGGGAAGAATGTTCCTTACATTGGTGATCAGTGAGAAGAATGTTCCTTACATTGGTGGTCAGTGAGAAGAATGTTCCTTACATTGGTGATCAGTGAGAAGAATGTTCCTTACATTGGTGATCAGTGAGAAGAATGTTCCTTACATTGGTGATCAGTGAGAAGAATGTTCCTTACATTGGTGATCAGTGAGAAGAATGTTCCTTACATTGGTGATCAGTGGGAAGAATGTTCCTTACATTGATGATCAGTGAGAAGAATGTTCCTTACATTGGTGATCAGTGAGAAGAATGTTCCTTACATTGGTGATCAGTGAGAAGAATGTTCCTTACATTGGTGATCAGTGAGAAGAATGTTCCTTACATTGGTGATCAGTGAGAAGAATGTTCCTTACATTGGTGATCAGTGAGAAGAATGTTCCTTACATTGGTGATCAGTGAGAAGAATGTTCCTTACATTGGTGATCAGTGAGAAGAATGTTCCTTACATTGGTGATCAGTGAGAAGAATGTTCCTTACATTGGTGATCAGTGAGAAGAATGTTCCTTACATTGGTGATCAGTGAGAAGAATGTTCCTTACATTGGTGATCAGTGAGAAGAATGTTTCTTACTTTGGTGATCAGTGGGAAGAATGTTCCTTACATTGGTGATCAGTGGGAAGAATGTTCCTTACATTGGTGATCAGTGGGAAGAATGTTCCTTACATTGGTGATCAGTGAGAAGAATGTTCCTTACATTGGTGATCAGTGGGAAGAATGTTCCTTACATTGGTGATCAGTGGGACGAATGTTCCTTACATTGGTGATCAGTGAGAAGAATGTTCCTTACATTGGTGATCAGTGAGAAGAATGTTCCTTACATTGGTGATCAGTGGGAAGAATGTTCCTTACATTGGTGATCAGTGAGAAGAATGTTCCTTACATTGGTGATCAGTGAGAAGAATGTTCCTTACATTGGTGATCAGTGAGAAGAATGTTCCTTACATTGGTGATCAGTGAGAAGAATGTTCCTTACATTGGTGATCAGTGAGAAGAATGTTCCTTACATTGGTGATCAGTGAGAAGAATGTTCCTTACATTGGTGATCAGTGAGAAGAATGTTCCTTACATTGGTGATCAGTGAGAAGAATGTTCCTTACATTGGTGATCAGTGAGAAGAATGTTTCTTACTTTGGTGATCAGTGGGAAGAATGTTCCTTACAGTGGTGATCAGTGGGAAGAATGTTCCTTACATTGGTGATCAGTGGGAAGAATGTCCCTTACATTGGTGATCAGTGAGAAGAATGTTCCTTACATTGGTGATCAGTGGGAAGAATGTTCCTTACATTGGTGATCAGTGAGAAGAATGTTCCTTACATTGGTGATCAGTGAGAAGAATGTTCCTTACATTGGTGATCAGTGGGAAGAATGTTCCTTACATTGGTGATCAGTGGGAAGAATGTTCCTTACATTGGTGATCAGTGGGAAGAATGTTCCTTACATTGGTGATCAGTGAGAAGAATGTTCCTTACATTGGTGATCAGTGAGAAGAATGTTCCTTACATTGGTGATCAGTGGGAAGAATGTTCCTTACATTGGTGATCAGTGGGAAGAATGTTCCTTACATTGGTGATGAGTGGGAAGAATGTTCCTTACATTGGTGATCAGTGGGAAGAATGTTCCTTACATTGGTGATCAGTGAGAAGAATGTTCCTTACATTGGTGATCAGTGAGAAGAATGTTCCTTACATTGGTGATCAGTGGGAAGAATGTTCCTTACATTGGTGATCAGTGGGAAGAATGTTCCTTACATTGGTGATCAGTGAGAAGAATGTTCCTTACATTGGTGATCAGTGAGAAGAATGTCCCTTACATTGGTGATCAGTGAGAAGAATGTTCCTTACATTGGTGATCAGTGAGAAGAATGTTCCTTACATTGGTGATCAGTGAGAAGAATGTTCCTTACATTGGTGATCAGTGGGAAGAATGTTCCTTACATTGGTGATCAGTGGGAAGAATGTTCCTTACATTGGTGATCAGTGGGAAGAATGTTCCTTACATTGGTGATCAGTGGGAAGAATGTTCCTTACATTGGTGATCAGTGAGAAGAATGTTCCTTACATTGGTGATCAGTGAGAAGAATGTTCCTTACATTGGTGATCAGTGAGAAGAATGTTCCTTACATTGGTGATCAGTGAGAAGAATGTTCCTTACATTGGTGATCAGTGGGAAGAATGTTCCTTACATTGGTGATCAGTGGGAAGAATGTTCCTTACATTGGTGATCAGTGAGAAGAATGTTCCTTACATTGGTGATCGGTGAGAAGAATGTTCCTTACATTGGTGATCAGTGAGAAGAATGTTCCTTACATTGGTGGTCAGTGAGAAGAATGTTCCTTACATTGGTGATCGGTGAGAAGAATGTTCCTTACATTGGTGATCAGTGAGAAGAATGTTCCTTACATTGGTGATCGGTGAGAAGAATGTTCCTTACATTGGTGATCAGTGAGAAGAATGTTCCTTACATTGGTGATCAGTGAGAAGAATGTTCCTTACATTGGTGATCGGTGAGAAGAATGTTCCTTACATTGGTGATCGGTGAGAAGAATGTTCCTTACATTGGTGATCAGTGAGAAGAATGTTCCTTACATTGGTGATCAGTGGGAAGAATGTTCCTTACATTGGTGATCAGTGAGAAGAATGTTCCTTACATTGGTGATCAGTGAGAAGAATGTTCCTTACATTGGTGATCAGTGGGAAGAATGTTCCTTACATTGGTGATCAGTGGGAAGAATGTTCCTTACATTGGTGATCAGTGAGAAGAATGTTCCTTACATTGGTGATCAGTGAGAAGAATGTTCCTTACATTGGTGATCAGTGAGAAGAATGTTCCTTACATTGGTGATCAGTGGGAAGAATGTCCCTTACATTGGTGATCAGTGGGAAGAATGTTCCTTACATTGGTGATCAGTGGGGAAAATTCTTATATTATTTCAAATAATTTATTGGGAATTGTTTTTCTTCCAAAGAAGAAAAAAATCCCAAAACCGAGAAGGGTAATCAGCCATTTGCTCCTCACATTAGTCACTTAAAACAAAACTTAACAGAGATAAATCAGTAGAGAAAACGAGAGACACAAAGACAGCTGATCACATTTACCTGGTATTTCATTGGCTACTACAGTAGGAGGGTTTGTCTGGCTACTGCTCATTTGCTGGTGGTTGATCATGTGACAGCACTGTGGCACCGCGTTGTTCACCATGTACAGCGTGTCGGGAACGTTCGACATTCGAACCATCCTCAGCCGAACCAAATCCGTCTGCTCCACCATCATCTCATCCAGCACAGACTGAAATATAAGAAAATTCAGATTAGAAAACAGAGAATTCGATACATTTCAGGAAATAAAATATCGAAAGCATAGAACAAAAATGTAATATTTTGTACCCAGTCTATAGATGTGATGAATTGTTCTCCTGACACACACTGAACTCTACAGAATGGTTTGTTACTCTGCAGCCTTCAAGTGTTTACTCACGCTTTCTTGATGAAGCGACTGATTGTGCCACGAAACGCGTTGATGGCGAATACATTTCATGGCCAATAATGACCAGTCCTTAATTTAAAAGTCTCTCAAGCATTCTCTTTCATACAGGAGCCTCTGGGATCAATAACCATTTTTGGAGCTCACACTTCCTGTCCCAGGGTGACAACACTCGTCATGCGGTATCTATGGAGGAGCAGCGTTGTCACACTAGGTTGCTTGTTTCTAATGAGGACTACAAAACACCCATTCATCTCATATCCTTAACCACTTGAGCTCTGGAAGGTTTACCACCCCCCCAATTCATGACCAGGTCCCTTTTTGCGATACGGCACTGCGTTAAATATTTTTGGGGAAAAAAAAAAAAAAAAAAGCATATATCGATCGGTTCCAACAAAAGATAGTGTCTACAAAAGATGGGATATATTTATAGAATTTGTATTTAAATTTTTTTTTTTTACTAGAAATGGCAGCGATCAGCGACTTAAAGCGGGACTGCGATATCGCGGCAGAAAAACCGGACACTAAGTGGCACTTTTCTTGGGGACCAGTGAAATTATCACAGTGATCAGTGCTAAAAATATACACCATCACTGTACTGACACTGGCAAGGAAAGGGTTAACATATGGGGTGATCAAAGGGTTAAATGCGTCCCTAGGGAGTCCTTGCCAAGTGTGGGGGGAGGAGCTTTGACTGGGGGAAGGTAAAGATCTGTGTTACTGCTTAGCAGAAACACAAGATATCCGTCTTCCCTACTGACAGAACGCATCGATCTGCCTTGTTTACATAGGTAGACCACGGTTCTGCCTCTCGAACTATCGCTGGAGAACATAGAGTCCACCAAACCCACTGACTGGCTCCCGCTGTGTCCAATAACAGCAGAAGCAGGTTGCTGGCAGCATGCGTGCGATTCAGACCTAATGACGTACCTGTAAGTGATTCTATGCACAGGAGCCTTCGCCCTGCAGTACATGTAAGTCGGCCGGTCAGCAAGTGTTTAAACTCAATCTAAAATTTATTTATTTTTTGCCTTAAAATTACAAACGTTATACTGTGATTATTTTGCACAGGGCAGCCCCATGCCTCTTCTTCTTGGGTCCACCACATGCGCTCCCGCGGCTCCTAGTCTTCTTGGGTCCACCACATGCGCTCCCGCGGCTCCTAGTCTTCTTGGGTCCACCACATGCGCTCCCGCGGCTCCTAGTCTTCTTGGGTCCACCACATGCGCTCCCGCGGCTCCTAGTCTTCTTGGGTCCACCACATGCGCTCCCGCGGCTCCTAGTCTTCTTGGGTCCACCACATGCGCTCCCGCGGCTCCTAGTCTTCTTGGGTCCACCACATGCGCTCCCGCGGCTCCTAGTCTTCTTGGGTCCACCACATGCGCTCCCGCGGCTCCTAGTCTTCTTGGGTCCACCACATGCGCTCCCGCGGCTCCTAGTCTTCTTGGGTCCACCACATGCGCTCCCGCGGCTCCTAGTCTTCTTGGGTCCACCACATGCGCTCCCGCGGCTCCTAGTCTTCTTGGGTCCACCACATGCGCTCCCGCGGCTCCTAGTCTTCTTGGGTCCACCACATGCGCTCCCGCGGCTCCTAGTCTTCTTGGGTCCACCACATGCGCTCCCGCGGCTCCTAGTCTTCTTGGGTCCACCACATGCGCTCCCGCGGCTCCTAGTCTTCTTGGGTCCACCACATGCGCTCCCGCGGCTCCTAGTCTTCTTGGGTCCACCACATGCGCTCCCGCGGCTCCTAGTCTTCTTGGGTCCACCACATGCGCTCCCGCGGCTCCTAGTCTTCTTGGGTCCACCACATGCGCTCCCGCGGCTCCTAGTCTTCTTGGGTCCACCACATGCGCTCCCGCGGCTCCTAGTCTTCTTGGGTCCACCACATGCGCTCCCGCGGCTCCTAGTCTTCTTGGGTCCACCACATGCGCTCCCGCGGCTCCTAGTCTTCTTGGGTCCACCACATGCGCTCCCGCGGCTCCTAGTCTTCTTGGGTCCACCACATGCGCTCCCGCGGCTCCTAGTCTTCTTGGGTCCACCACATGCGCTCCCGCGGCTCCTAGTCTTCTTGGGTCCACCACATGCGCTCCCGCGGCTCCTAGTCTTCTTGGGTCCACCACATGCGCTCCCGCGGCTCCTAGTCTTCTTGGGTCCACCACATGCGCTCCCGCGGCTCCTAGTCTTCTTGGGTCCACCACATGCGCTCCCGCGGCTCCTCCTATTCTTGGGTCCACCACATGCGCTCCCGCGGCTCCTCCTATTCTTGGGTCCACCACATGCGCTCCCGCGGCTCCTCCTATTCTTGGGTCCACCACATGCGCTCCCGCGGCTCCTCCTATTCTTGGGTCCACCACATGCGCTCCCGCGGCTCCTCCTATTCTTGGGTCCACCACATGCGCTCCCGCGGCTCCTCCTATTCTTGGGTCCACCACATGCGCTCCCGCGGCTCCTCCTATTCTTGGGTCCACCACATGCGCTCCCGCGGCTCCTCCTATTCTTGGGTCCACCACCGGCCCTCCCGGCTCCTCCTATTCTTGGGTCCACCACCGGCCCTCCCGGCTCCTCCTATTCTTGGGTCCACCACCGGCCCTCCCGGCTCCTCCTATTCTTGGGTCCACCACCGGCCCTCCCGGCTCCTCCTATTCTTGGGTCCACCACCGGCCCTCCCGGCTCCTCCTATTCTTGGGTCCACCACCGGCCCTCCCGGCTCCTCCTATTCTTGGGTCCACCACCGGCCCTCCCGGCTCCTCCTATTCTTGGGTCCACCACCGGCCCTCCCGGCTCCTCCTATTCTTGGGTCCACCACCGGCCCTCCCGGCTCCTCCTATTCTTGGGTCCACCACCGGCCCTCCCGGCTCCTCCTATTCTTGGGTCCACCACCGGCCCTCCCGGCTCCTCCTATTCTTGGGTCCACCACCGGCCCTCCCGGCTCCTCCTATTCTTGGGTCCACCACCGGCCCTCCCGGCTCCTCCTATTCTTGGGTCCACCACCGGCCCTCCCGGCTCCTCCTATTCTTGGGTCCACCACCGGCCCTCCCGGCTCCTCCTATTCTTGGGTCCACCACCGGCCCTCCCGGCTCCTCCTATTCTTGGGTCCACCACCGGCCCTCCCGGCTCCTCCTATTCTTGGGTCCACCACCGGCCCTCCCGGCTCCTCCTATTCTTGGGTCCACCACATGCGCTTCCGCGGCTCCTAGTCTTCTTGGGTCCACCACATGCGCTCCCGCGGCTCCTAGTCTTCTTGGGTCCACCACATGCGCTCCCGGCTACTCCTCTTCTTGGGTCCACCACATGCGCTCCCGGCTACTCCTCTTCTTGGGTCCACCACCGGCGCTCCCGGCTACTCCTCTTCTTGGGTCCACCACATGCGCTCCCGGCTACTCCTCTTCTTGGGTCCACCACATGCGCTCCCGGCTACTCCTCTTCTTGGGTCCACCACATGCGCTCCCGGCTACTCCTCTTCTTGGGTCCACCACATGCGCTCCCGGCTACTCCTCTTCTTGGGTCCACCACATGCGCTCCCGGCTACTCCTCTTCTTGGGTCCACCACATGCGCTCCCGGCTACTCCTCTTCTTGGGTCCACCACATGCGCTCCCGGCTACTCCTCTTCTTGGGTCCACCACATGCGCTCCCGGCTAGTCCTCTTCTTGGGTCCACCACATGCGCTCCCGGCTACTCCTCTTCTTGGGTCCACCACATGCGCTCCCGGCTACTCCTCTTCTTGGGTCCACCACATGCGCTCCCGGCTACTTCTCTTCTTGGGTCCACCACATGCGCTCCCGGCTACTCCTCTTCTTGGGTCCACCACCGGCGCTCCCCGCTCCACCTCTTCTTGGGTCCACCACCGGCGCTCCAGGCTCCTCCTCTTTGGGTCCACCACCGGCACTCCTCCGGCTGCTCCTCCTCTTCTTGGGTCCAACACCGGCACTCCCGACTCCTCTTCCTCTTCTTGGGTTCCCCACCGGCGCTCTCGGCTCCTCCTCTTCTTAGATCCCCCACTGGCGCTCCCAGCTCCTCCACTTCCTGGGTCCCCCACTGGTGCTCCCACCTCCTCCTCTTCTTCTTGGGGCCGCCACTCCTGGCTCCTCCTCTTGGGTGCGCTGCTCCTCTTAGGTTCACCACCGGCGATCCTGACTCCTCTTCTTGGGTCCCCCATCGGCACTCCTAGCTCCTCCTCCTCTTCTTGGGTGCCCCACAGGCACTCCTGGTTCCACCTTTTCCTGGTGTGTACCCATAGGAAGCCGCTTGCTATTGTGGCCTACCTGTGTGCTGGTTTCCGAGGCATACTGTCTGCGTGTCTTGACAGTGTGGCTCAGCCCCGCTCCCCCGTCACAGGATTTGATTGACAGCTTCAAGAGCCAATGGCTCCCACTGCTATTAATATGCTCTGTGAGGAGAGAGTGAGAGGGGAGAGCCACTGCTCTAGAGAACAACGCTGGATCAAGATGGGGCTCAGGAAATTATTAGGGGGGCTGCCCAATGGTTTTTACCTTCATGTATCAACCGCTTCACGCTGGCTGCATACATATGCAGAAAATGTCACTAAGCCGCGCGACAAAAGGCGCACAAAAAAGGGCAAATAGTGCGTTTTCATTAATTTCTATGGGAATACAAACCAGCCAAAAAACACGTAAATCTGTCCAATTAGAGCTAAAAAAAATAAATAAAAAAAATAAAAACTTTGAGCTTCAGGAATCTGAGTGGAGATGTGAATCGTCTCCATGGAGAAAAATAGATTTTTTTTTTCCCTCCTCCAGCAAACGCTGAGGTGTGAATGGCGTCTCAATTAGCGACGATTGTATAAACCTACTGATGATATTCCAGAGAAGGTCGGGAAGAACGGAATGGTTATAACAGGAGATGGTTTTCCGTATAACAGGCCAAATTATGCAAATATTTTCATACAATCCAATCAGAATTTATAACCCTATTCTCTCACGTTGTATCCGTTATGTAGGGCCTTCAGATTGTATTGTGTGTGACCTGCACATTGTCCCTTCCAATCATCATATACTGTTAAAGGAAATAAACGTCAATTGTAAATCTTCAAGAGTAATACAAATGTTCTCCTGTACAGGAAGGTACAGAAGTGACGCTACCTTGGCCTCCTCCACATACGGCGAGAACAGTCTGGGTCTGACATAGATGCCGGCATTCTTCTGCCGCAACCAGGAGTTTGATTTCCCGCTTTCGGAAGTTGGCAGCATGTCTGCTGGGGGAGTGCTGATCAGACCCCTCTTCATCTGAAAATAATAAAAAGCAGATGAAAGAATAACATTTCAACAATGCAATCCTAAAAGTACGGGGTGCGAACCTCCCAAAGCCCTGACTTAGATCCCCCGCATGGAAGATCGGGTGCTGGACGCTGGCAGTGGCCTGTCCTATGCTCCACACACACTGGAAAGATCAGTAACCCCCTCCTGTACATAGTGCCCACTGTCATACCCTCCACACTCCTCTCCTGTACATAATGCCCACTGTCATACCCTCCCCACTCCTCTCCTGTACATACTGCCCACTGTCATAGCCTCCACACTACTCTCCTGTACATAGTGCCCACTGTCATATCCTCCATACACTGTCCTGTAAATAGTGCCCACTGTCATATCCTCCACACCCTTCTCCTGTAAGTATTGCCCACTGTCACACCCTCCACACTCCTCTCCTGTACATAGTGCCCACTGTCATATCCTCCCCCCACTCTCCTGTACATAGTGCCCACTCTCATACACCCCCACTCCTCTCCTGTACATAACCCCCACTGTCATACCCTCCCACTCCTCTCCTGTACATACTCCCCACTGTCATACCCTCCCACTCCTCTACTGTACTTACTGGCAACTGTCATACCCTCCCAACTCCTGTACATAGTAACGACTGTCATGCCTTCCACACTCCTCTACTATACATAGTGACAAGTGTTGTACCCTCCACACTCCTCTCCTGAACATACCCCCCAACTGGCATACCCCCCCACTCCTCCTGTACAAACTGCCCTCTGGCATAGCCTACCACTCCTCTCCTGTACATACCGCCCATTGTAATACCTCCCCCACTCCTCTCCTGTACATACTGCCCACTATCATGCCCTCCCACTCCTCTGCTGTACATACTGCCCACTGGCATACCCTCCACACTCCTCTCCTGTACATACCGCCCACTAGCATACTCTCCCACTCCTCATGAACATACTGCCCACTATCATACCCTCCCACTCCTCTCCTGTACATACTGCCCATTGTCATACCTCCCCCACTCCTCTCCTGTACATACTGCCCATTGTCATACCTCCCCCACTCCTCTCCTGTACATACTGCCCACTGTCATACCCTCCCACTGTTCTCCTGTACATACTGCCCACTATCATACCCTCCCACTCCTCTCCTGTACATACTGCCCACTGTCATACCCTCCACATTCCTCTCCTGCATTCAGTCTGAAAAGGTTTTTTTGTTTATTTTATGAGACTTGAGCATCGCACAGTAACTGTATCTGGTACTTTAGACCAACATTCAGGGAATTAGTGATACTTTAGGTTGTATATGAATCAGAGATAATGGCAGACAGATGAACTCAGGAGGTGATACAACGTACACCCAGGAATGCAGACTGTGCCGACTATAAAGTGGCGCTACTAATTATAATGTGCAGTTAAAGTGAATTAAAGTAAATTTATACATATTATATTTAATGTGCTCCAGATACAAAGTGCTGCTTAATGCAGGAGATTCCCGGTCACCTCCACCCAACTACAGACCTGTTCACACTTGTACAATCGAAAACTAAAAGGCGGCCCTCGGGTTTTCAGCACGCCCTCTCTGTGGTGAAGAGCATGTGTCATGCGAGTTCATAGTCTATTGCTTTTTAACCGCTTCTCCCCCCGCCCTCAATTACTATGACTGGGAGGCACAGCCAGGCTAGGTGACGTACCCGCACGCCACCGCGCACTAGCTCGCTCCCCTGAGACGTGTAGCAGCTCAATCCCGTGACCGCTGTGTCCACCACGCCGGGGTACCATGTGGTCGCTATGACCAATCGTAGTCAGTGAGGGAGGGGGCCAGGACTGAGCCACACACACTCTGTCCCATAGACACACAGGTGGCTCAGGAGCGAGCAGGCAAGAGTACCCCCATAGCCAGCCGCTTGCTTTAGAAACACTTGGAAAAAAAAGCAATGATCACCGTCACACAAGTCATATGATGACCCTGTCTTGCAATAGTGACAGTATGTAAAAGAAAAAACTTTTTTTTTACATTTTAACCGCTTAAGGACCGAATCGCGACATACGTAGGCAGAATGGCACAGCTGGGCACAAGCACGTACCTGTAGGTTGCTCTTTAAGTGCCCAGCCGTGGGTCGCGAGCATGCCGCCGGTGGTGTGCTCCCGACCCGGTCCTGAGCTCCGTGACCGCGGGACCAGAGGACCCGATCGCCGCTGGTGTCACGCGATCGGGTCACAGAGCTGAAGAACGAGGAGAGGTCTGTGTAAACAAACCTCTCCCCGTGCTTCCTGACTGTCACCGATCGTCTGTTCCCCGTTATAGGGAAAGAAGATCAGTGCCGTCACATGCCAGGCCACGCCCCCTCCAAAAAAAAAACGTCACACACAACCCATCCCTGCCCCCTAGTGGTTAACTCCTTCACTGCCAGTGTCATTTACACAGGAACCAGTGCATTTGTATAGCACTGATCGCTGTATAAATGACAACGGTCCCAAAAATTTGTCAAAAATGTCCGATGTGTCCGCCATAATTTCGCAGTCACAATAAAAAAAAAAAAATAAAAAAAAAAAAAACACGCTGATCGCCGCCATTACTAGTAAAAAATAAAAATGCTATATAACTATCCCCCATTTTGTAAATGCTATAACTTTTGCGCAAACCAATCAATAATTGCGATTTTTTTTTTACCAAAAATATGTAGAAGAATACGTATCGGCCTAAACTGAGCGAAAAAAATGTTTTTTATACATGTTTGGGGATATTATAGCTAAAAAGTGAAAAATTATTGCATTTGTTTCAAAATAGTCGCTCTATTTTTGTTTATAGCGCAAAAAATAAAAAAAAAACGCAGGGGCGATCCAATACCACCAAAAGAAAGCTCTATTTGTGGGGAAAAAAAGAAAAAAAAAAAAAAAGACGCCAATTTTGTTTGGACGACCGTGCAATTGTCAGTTAAAGCGACGCCGTGCCGAAACGCAAAAAGGGGCCTGGTCCTTTAGCTGCAAATTGGTCCGGGGCTTAAAGTGGGATTCCGCTCTTTTTTTTTTTCTTACCTGTCTCACAGGTGGGCGAGTGCTACCTTCGATTGGCATCCACGTCCGGCATTTATTTGACCCCCGGCGCGACGAATCTTTTCCTCAGGATGACTTATAAAAATCTGCTCTGGTGTTTTCCATTTTAACTGTGGGCGTCTGAAGCCCACAGGCATTTACTTCCTGGTATATGACGACGTCTGGCTCCCAGCATGCTCCGCTCCATCTTGCACATGCTCAGTGAGAGCAGTGTAATGGCAGATACAGCTGCCTGCACACTTTAAAAATGGCAAATTCGTACACGCCCTCGTCACGTGACCGGCGTCCTAACGAAATCTCGCGAGATTTCATAATTTCATTGTCCCCCATGGATTCTTGGGAAATAGCTTACAAATTTCCCAGGGACCATTGCGAGGACGATAGCCACGCCTACTCCCACGGGAGGACAACCCGGAAGTCAGCTGAAACATCAGAAATAAAAAGTAAGTAAATAATATTTTTTTTTTCAGGGTTCGTTTAGGTAAGTATGCTATCTGTTGATTTTAATAACATGTACTTTCATTTTTAGGTACCAAACCACTTTAAGTGGTTAACAAAAAAAAAGTGGGAAAAAAAAAAAAAAAAAAAGGACCACTTTTTTTGATTTTACAAAAAAAATAAATAAATAAATAAATATGGACAAAAAAAATTACAACTTTAAAAGCACTCACTACTAAAAACCTTGGACTGTATTTTTCTAAAAGGGGCCATTGGGGGGATATTTGTACTTTATTGGCATTTTAGGGCCTCAAGAAGAGATCAACTGTCAGTCAGTATCAATCCTGATTGATCGATTTTCACATATACACGTTTCTGGGCTCGATAACGTTCCTACAGGATAAATATTCACTGATTTGGAAATGGAGCAGATTACATGTTGACCTAAATTTATTAAGATGGCCAGTTT
The DNA here is from genome assembly GCF_037356315.1 of Lithobates pipiens. Lineage (NCBI taxonomy): Eukaryota > Metazoa > Chordata > Amphibia > Anura > Ranidae > Lithobates > Lithobates pipiens. The sequence goes on from NW_027507825.1 coordinate 3,268,158, forward strand.
GTTATGAAATTTTGCAAAGAAAAATTTGTTTCATTTTCAGTTTTTTATTTAGCAAAAAAACAAAAAAAAAATCCAGTGGTGATTGACCTACCGGGCCCCTTTTACCCCCCTTCCTGTCCAGACCAATTTTCAGCACTGTCACACTTCGAATGACAATTGCGCAGTCATGCTACATTGTAGCCATATGACATTTTAGCACTTTATTCCCCCTCACACAAATAGAGCTTTCTTTTGGTGGCATTTAATCACTTTTTTTTTTTTGCTAAACAAAAAAGACCGCAAATTTTTTTTTTTTTTTTTTATCAAAAACACTTTCATAGTTTGTGATAAAATTTTGCAAACAGGTCTTTTTTCTCCACAGAAGTGCGATAGGCGGCACGGATTGGCAGCACTAGTTGGCACTGATGGGACTGCACTGATAATCAGTGTAGATGTCCCTATGACACAAGCTGGTTTTCATCTCTCTTCTTCTCTGAGGAAAGGAGTGGCAATAACAGACTTCCATTTACATAGTGTTCAGCTGTGATTGGACACAGCTGATCACATGGTAAAGAGCTGACGATTGGCTCTTTACCTCCATTTGTGATCACAGTGCACGCCATAGCGGGCGCAATCACGCTGGGCCATCACAGGACACCCGGCCAGAACTGGCCGGCCATGCTCATTCGGCTATAGAGTGGATGGCAAGTGCTTAAGCATCATCAAAAAAAAAAAAAAAAAAAAAAAGCTCTATTTGTGTGGGGAAAAAATAAAAAAAATAAAATGATAATTCCTTTATTTTCATTGAAAAAAAAAAATGTATATATAAAATGTATATATGTGTATATATATATATATATATATATATACACATACATACACATTTTTTTTTTTAAATTATACATACATATATATATATATATATATATATATGTATATACATATATATATATATACACACACACACATACATATATATATATACACACACACACAAATTTTAATAATAAAGTAGCGACGCGCTAATATGTGAAGGTTTTAATAGACAAACTAATAGTGATAAAATATTGTTATGTAGAATTTGCGCTGCAATGACAATGTGCCAAAAACACAAATATCCAAAATAAAATAATGCAATGTGAAAAGAAAAAAAAAAGGCCAATAATCAATAAGTGGAGAATCCTTTACAGTGATATTTCTTCAAAAAATAAATAAATAAAAAAAATCCACGTGGAAGGTGGTGAAACTAGAAGAGGAGGAGCCTGGCGGTGGACTAATTAACATAGAGTGCGACTTTATTTTCCAATGGTCAACGATACACAACGCTGCTGGTAGACCTCTTCCCTCTGGTCTTGGCATGTCAAAGCTGAAGTCTTAGCCCACTTCTGGTTCCCAAGATCTGTGCCCCTTAAAGTGGAAGTAAACTCCCCTATTGTTTTCAGGCAAGGAAGCTGCCATCTTTGCCTCTGTTTTATCTTCAACTGCTATGGTTGCTGCACATGTGATTCGTTATGACACCAGCCATTGGATGGTTTGATAGTTTGGCTGAGAGCACAGCCAATGGGCAGTTAGCATTCCCAGCATGGCTTTTTTTTTTTTTTTTTAACTGTTTAAATCCATGGGTTTACTTCCACTTTAATCTTTTTACCACAGAGGAAGCCCTGAAATAATTTTCAGGTCTCGGTAAGATAAAGTGAAGGCTGGGGGGGGGGGGGGGGGTGTAACTATGAAAATGCTCCTTACGTTGGTGGTCATTTTGTAGAAGGCCACCCTGGCATTGGCGCCATGCCAGACACTGCAAATAGTGATGGACCTGGAAAGACGAAGACACCATCAGATGAGAGGTCAATCAGCCACAGCTCAAGGAACCCCCCGTGAGAAAGCCCCGGGTACTACGGAACCCTCGCTGAGAATGGCTGCCTTGGTACCTTATCCACAACAGTAGATATAGGCTCAGTGGGGAATAAGCTCTCCGAGAGGTTCCATCCCCTAGAGGGCGTATGGTGACAGACTCCGTACCGGGAGCCCCCACCATTACAAAGCTTTGGCAGTCGTTTTTTTTGTAGACAGCGGTGCCTTAGACGGTGGATCCCTTGGGGCTTCTTGTGAGATCTCCTTTGTTTGGAATCGCTGCATGATCTGGTCTCTCTTTGAACACCTGTCTTATCTACCGTACCAAGGTGCCGGAGAGCACTGACTGCCTGAGGCTGGCTTGGCTGAACTTTGCATCCTGTACTATATTTAGCTTTCCTGTTCTCCATGCTTATCTTTATACAGATTCCATAGCTGCCAAGAATGCAGGTTTATGGCCAACGAGGGACAGAAAAAGGTGAAAAAAAAAAAGACAAAAGAGCTTCGGTGCTACGCCTAGACCATAGAAGATAAAAAAAAAAAAGAAAAGCTAAACATCTCAGAACACTAGGAGACTCCTTCCATAAGAAAGGGTACAAAGACATGACTACCAACACAGCCTTGAAAGCCCGAAGAGAAATTCTCCAATACAAAGATAAAAAAAAAAAAAAATTTGATAATAGAGATCTCTCTATCTATCTATCTATCTATATCCGTGTACCTCTAGTCACCACATATAACCCAGCGCTAGAAGGGATTAAAAAAATAAAGATTTATAACCCATCATAGTGGAGGATGAAACTCCGAAATATTCCAACATTCCCCAATACTGGCTTTCAGACATCAGCTGGTGTCTTATCTCACCAACTATGCCCGATTTATTACCATTGCTGTGTACATGTTAGTGTTAGTAGTTTTTTTTTATTTTTATTTTTTAGATTGAGATTTCCCTCAGATTGTGAAAAAACACAAAAAAACATTGTGCTAAAACTTTTGTGAATCAGTACTGCTGGGACATACACCCCCGAAAGCTTGTCCTGAAAAATTGTAGGTTAGTGCTGTAATGGAAATGTGTAAGTTCTGTACATAATTGTATTCTATTTTATATGTATTGCACTCTGCGCTCACTGTACACATGGCACTTATGTTTTCAGAATATGTTTACATTCTTTTGAGTCCCGATTAGAACTAGAAAATGCATTTCCTGGAGAAAATGCGTGGGAATGCTGAATAGCATCAAAACTGCTCCATCATATTGCCCCCAACAAAACTGCTCCATCATATTGCCCCCATCAAAACTGCTCCATCATATTGCCCCCAACAAAACTGCTCCATCATATTGCCCCCATCAAAACTGCTCCATCATATTGCCCCCATCAAAATTGCTCCATCATATTGCCCCCCCATCAAAACTGCTCCATCATATTGCCCCCATCAAAACTGCCCATCATATTCCTCTATTATAAATCAGTACATGGTGTGTCTGTGCTCTCCCCCACCGCCCATCACTGTGTAAAAGAAGTGTTGGTAACCATGGAAACAAAAACAAACAAAAGCCTGGCTGCCCCAAATTTTATGAAATTTTATGAAATTATCACTAAACTTAAACAGCTTTTTCACAAAAACTGTAAAAGATATCAAACTGAAAAGATATAGCCAGATAGTTGAATATTTTTGTGAACATTTTAACGTTTGTTTGGCGTCTGTAGGTGAAAGTATGAAGGAGCTGAAACTTTTGGCAGCGGAAGAAGATTTTATGGCTTTTAAGCATGCTCTCATTGACTTCAATGTTAAAAAAAAAAAAAAAAAGTGTTAAAAAGCTTAATATTTTAAAAAGTATAAATAGTAGAAAAAAAAGTTATAGAAGGAGAGCGCACAGCTGAAAGAGCTGGACGTTTTAAAAGTTGAATGGCTTTAACAGCTCAAAGTATGCAGAAGTTACACAGAGCCAAAAAACGTACGGAATAATAAAATTAAAAAGATGATGAATAAATAAAAAAAAAAACGAACAATAGGGGGACTGCTGAAGCACTCTCACTAATTAGGCCCCTTTCACACGGGACGGATCCGTGATGATCCACTTGCTCAGCGGGGGATCGCTCCGTTGATCCCCGCTGAGCTGGCAGAGCGGTCCCTGCACACTGTACAGGGACCGCCCTGTCAGATCTCCACTCTCCCCTATGGGGGATCAGATAAACACCGACCATCTGTCCGTGTTCATCCGATCCGCTCTGCAGACAGAGAAAAATAGGATTTTCCTCCGTCTGCAGAATCGGACCATAGCGGGGACGGATGATATCGGGTGCCAGCGGATGTTCACCCGCAGACACCCGCTATCCCATAGGGATGCGTGTATGTCGGTATTTCATCTGAAAACTGTTGGTCCATCTTACGGTCCCACATGTGTGAAAGTGGCCTTAGCCTGCCTATGTAACGCCCCTTGTTACCATTAATTTACAATTGTAATATTAATGTGATACCTACATAATCAGGTGTATAAAAACCTACAATGGCGTCATAATAAAGGAGAACAGTTATTTGGAAAGATGCAGAGTGTATCTTGTGTGTCTGTTCCCTACTGCAGTAGTTATTAATTTAGAAACACTAATCAATATGATAGGAGCTTCCTATCTATAAAATATCTAAGTCAGTGCAAAAAATAAAAATGAAATAAAAATAAGTATCACTGACAGTACTCAAATTTCTCTATAAAGAAGAAAAAAAAAAAAGGGGGAGGAAAAAAGGGTGGGGGGGAGGAGGAAAAAAAAAGGGGGGGGGGAGGAAAAAAAAGGGGGATGAAAGGGGGGAAAATGGGGGGAAAAGGGGGAGAGAAAAAAGGGGGGAGAAAAAGCGGAAAAAAAGGGGGAGGAAAAGCGGAGAAAAAAAAGGGGGAGGAAAAGCGGAGAAAAAAAAGGGGGAGGAAAAGCGGAGAAAAAAAAGGGGGGAGGAAAAGCGGAGAAAAAAAAGGGGGGAGGAAAAGCGGAGAAAAAAAAAGGGGGAGGAAAAGCGGAGAAAAAAAAAGGGGGGAGGAAAAGCGGAGAAAAAAAAGGGGGGAGGAAAAGCGGAGAAAAAAAAGGGGGGAGGAAAAGCGGAAAAAAAAGGGGGGAGGAAAAGCGGAAAAAAAAGGGGGGAGGAAAAGCGAAAAAAAAGGGGGGAGGAAAAGCGAAAAAAAAGGGGGGAGGAAAAGCGAAAAAAAAGGGGGGAGGAAAAGCGAAAAAAAAGGGGAGGAAAAGCGGAAAAAAAAGGGGGAGGAAAAGCGAAAAAAAAGGGGGAGGAAAAAGAAAAAAAAAGGGGGAAAAAAAAAATATGGAAAAATAAAAAAGGAAAGGGGGGGGGATACAGACACAATGGACCACTTATATATATTTTTTTAACTGCACATACTATTGCAAAAAAGGTATTTATTATTTTTCTGTAAATGAGCCTTGCAACAGCAATCAGCACATATCGGGTGCAATGCCAGGCGCCGGCACACACTCTTTCTCCAGCTCCCGTCAGTACCCGGGTACAGACTCTCAGTTGGAGAGCTGCAGGAAGTGTCGTTCGCCTTTAAAGCTTAGCTATCCGGCAGAACTCGGACAGATCGGGCTGTGCTGCTCATTTTCCAGAATTGTGTTTAGAAAATTGTTTTTATTTTCAGCTCCGTAATGAGTCTGCCGATTTAGGCGGCTTCTCCGCAGTGGTGACAAATCTAAGCTGCACTATTCTCTGTGTCTGAAGTCACATTCCTCTCTATATAAGGGATCAGATCAGAAAATACATTGTGTGATTTTGCCCATTCATAGCATAGTGAAAAATGCTGCCCCTCCCCCCCCAAGGTGAGCATACTTACCGAGACACACTCCCATGCCGCCTCACCATACCACCAGATCACTCGCTTACAGAGGGATTGGGCAAGGTGTCTCTTTAAAACACAAAAGCATTTTATTGTGTTTTCAACCTATAAGGTATAAAGGGGTCTTAAAAGTAATTATAAAGCCTAAACTTTTTCTACTTTAATGCATTCCTCGCATTAAGGTAAAAAAAAGGTTTAGGCATCAGTATTCCCCCTCCCCCTCTTACTTACCTGAGCCCTCATTCGATGCAGCGCAGTTCTCTTCCCTCACGTCCGGGTCTCGCAGGCTTTGCTGAGCCAGTGGGAGGCCAGTAATGACGGAGCAGGGCGAGGTCCTGCTGTCTGCGTCAATATACAAAGACAGCGAGGTTCAGGAGCAAGCCGGCAATGGAGTGCCCCCCATATTTCTATGGGGTCACTCAGCAGAGGGGGAGGAGCCAGGAGCGTCGGGCGGGGGGAGCCGAGAGGAGGTTTGAGGCTGCTCTGTGCGATTCCACTGCACAGAGCAGGTAAGTATAAATAAACCTGCTTGTTTTAAACAGAGCACTGCAGCCCCTGAAAGCACCATAGGGCCGCACAGTACGTTCAATATATAAAATGCTGCAGAAGACTGAGACTGCAGAGAGCCACTGAGGGACCCCAGAAGAGGAGGTTCGGGGCCACTCTGCATAGCTACAAGTATTGGAGACTGCAGATAAGTTAACATCAGATTGCGTCCATTACTTTGTAAATTTAGGAGGAGCTCCAGTCTCCTTTATAAAAATTTGAAGTCATCGGCTACAAAAACTGTGAGGTTTCCCCCATCCCGCCGGAATCTTAACTGTGGGTACTGGGCTGTGACAGCATGCAGCTTCCCAGCTGGGCGCCCGCTGCGTATGCGTGAGCTGTGCACCGCAAATGATTCTGCAGTCTTCAGGGACCTGTGACTACGGGGGGGAGGGAACAGAACTTCTGCTCTTGGGCAAATTGGCGCAGAATTGGGAGTGGGTATCTATTAAAAAAAAAAAACAACCCCTGCGCCCCCCCTTCCCCCATTTTAGCGGGGCAGGAGGCCTTAAAGTGGTTGTAAACCCTTACAAACCACTTTGATTAAGGCTTACATTAAGGCTTACCTGTAGGTCCAAGAAATATCTCCTAAACCTACACGGTTTAGGAGATATTTGCCCGAAGACAGGCACCGCCGTAGAGGGCGGCGCGCAGGCGCACTGAGCGCGGTATTTCCAACAACGGAGCTGCCGCGCGTGTCGGCTCCCATGCGCATGCACGGGAGTGACGTCATCGCGGATTCGCCTAATGACAGCGGTGGAGCAGCGAGACCCACCGAGAAGATGGATGCGCTGGACTACAGGGGACAGCGGTGACTTCGCTGGTTCCTGTGTCAGCTAAGTGACACATAATGGGCTACTATGCGAGGTGATGCGATGCGATGCATAGTAGTCCATTATGCTTTGCCTTTGCAGGGAATGAAAGAGGAAGTAAACTCATCAGGGTTTACTTCCTCTTTAAAGTGATACTAAATCTTTGTTTAAAAACACAAAACAAAAAACAAACATATCATACTTACCTCCGCTATGCAGAGTGGCCCAGATCCTCCTCTTCTGGGGTCCCTCAGTGGCTCTCGCGGCTCCTCCCCACATTAGAAAACACCCTAGGAGAAGTGCTCTCCCGGGGCGGGGGGGGGGGGGTTACCTTGCGGGCACGCTCCCAAGTCATTCATTCGGCGTCCATAGAAGCCGAATGTATGACTCGGCCCCACCACCCAGATCATTGGATTGGACGGGAGCCAATGGCTGCGCTGCTATCAATCTATCCAAAGAGAGAGAACGACGGTGTCCCCCCGCTGAAGATGAAGGGGCTCGGGTAAGTAATGCAGGGGGGTCAGTCACTGACAGGTTTTTTTTCCACCTAATGCATAGGATGCAGTAAGGTGAAAAACAAAAAAAAAAAAAAAAAAACATGAGCCTTTAAAACCCCTTTAAAGCTCAATTCCCCCTTTTGGGTGAAGCTCCGCTTTAATTGTCTCCTGGGGCCTGCAAAGGAGCGCACAGCATGTACTAAAAAGTCACACGCTGCCCTTGGGTCACCAGTTGGGCACGGCGTGCGGTTGAATCACAAGGACTCACCCTTTGTACATAGGCCTGGATTCGGGCACTAGAACGATTACTGTGCGTTGTGTGTGAGAGCACATCGCAAACGACATTATTACTAAAAGAATACACAGAATTTAAAAGCAACAAACATTTCAATTGTCAACAAAACTTAATACTAGAAGGAGACTTACAGGGTCAGTCAGCACGTCGCTGTTCATGGGTAGGATGTGTTCTATGCGGACAAATGGTAGCAAAGGAGACAAGATGTCCCGCAACTCCTCAACATCAAGATCTCTCCTCTTCACCCCTCGCTTGTTGACGCTGTGCGCCGTCCCGCTCAGGAGATTAGGCTCTGCAACACACATAATGGAAGGATCATCAACGCCTCTTGTACACTGCCAGCATAGCGCCGCTTTATCCAAAAGGTTATTGTCAAATAATTGCCCATAATAGAAATGAAAACACTGCACAGGGGGTGCACAGCTGAAAACACTGCACAGGGGGTGCACAGCTGAAAACACTGCACAGGGGGTGCACAGCTGAAAACACTGCACAGGGGGTGCACAGCTGAAAACACTGCACAGGGGGTGCACAGCTGAAAACACTGCACAGGGGGTGCACAGCTGAAAACACTGCACAGGGGGTGCACAGCTGAAAACACTGCACAGGGGGTGCACAGCTGAAAACACTGCACAGGGGGTGCACAGCTGAAAACACTGCACAGGGGGTGCACAGCTGAAAACACTGCACAGGGGGTGCACAGCTGAAAACACTGCACAGGGGGTGCACAGCTGAAAACACTGCACAGGGGGTGCACAGCTGAAAACACTGCACAGGGGGTGCACAGCTGAAAACACTGCACAGGGGGTGCACAGCTGAAAACACTGCACAGGGGGTGCACAGCTGAAAACACTGCACAGGGGGTGCACAGCTGAAACACTGCACAGGGGGTGCACAGCTGAAACACTGCACAGGGGGTGCACAGCTGAAAACACTGCACAGGGGGTGCACAGCTGAAAACACTGCACAGGGGGTGCACAGCTGAAAACACTGCACAGGGGGTGCACAGCTGAAAACACTGCACAGGGGGTGCACAGCTGAAAACACTGCACAGGGGGTGCACAGCTGAAAACACTGCACAGGGGGTGCACAGCTGTTGGCGCTCCAACGGCTAATATCAAAAACTATGAAAAAAAAAATATTGGTTTTCCTACTTGACCTGAAAAGTATCTAAACCCAAAAATAAATTTCCCATTACCGCTGACCAATTCTGAGACATGACGGCTGCATTAATTTCCATTTTTCAGGTATAGTTTCCTGTTTCCTGTTCTGGGTGACACCAACTCCCTGTTTTGTATTGATGGATGAGCGGTGTTGTAATTTCCCCGATTTGGAATCTCAAGGAATGTTGTCAACTTTCCCAAATTTTGTGGTGAAACTCCAAGAAATCAGCCAGTTTGCAAAACATACAGGCATACTATGATTTAGGGCCAACGAGGTGCATGCCACCTAGACTTATCTCTAATTTACTTCTGGCAGTTTTATGGAACTCCAGGAGCATAGCTACTGCGACATTTCCAGAGCTCCAAAACTGGACCTTTTGGTCTCAGCTCCTTCAGCTGAAGAGTTGCCTACCCAATCGACCGGGGGGCCGGGACATGGGCTGCCGCCACCGGGGGGCCGGGACATGGGCTGCCGCCACCGGGCGGCCGGGACATGGGCTGGACCTAGAACATGCATGAAACTGGGCAGGCGGGAATTGCAGGTAGTAATCAGGAACCAATGGTTCTATGATGTGTGAAGGGCTGCAGAATATATTGGCGCTACATACAGCATATGTAGGTAGTAAACATTTGCCTTCAGGCGTACCTCTGTCAGCGATTCTCTTCATCAGCTGATATTCCCCCCATTTTATGAGATACTTCAGGATATCTTGTTCACTTGCCTGCAACAGGGAAAGAGAAAAAGTTACTCCGGCACAAGATCACTAAAACACAACGGAGCGCTCTTCTGTAATAAATCAACCAGGAATGAGAGCAAAGTACATGCGATATCGAAGTACATGCAATATTGATCCCACTATGGAGTGGTAGTGCTGGGCTTCCACTGCTGTGGCACACACAGAAAAAAAAAAAACAAAGGATATCCCTGCATAAAAAATTCTTTCATTTCCTGCTGCCCAGCCCACCAAACACCACTCAGGGGTGCAACCGACCACATTAGATGACATGCACTCAGCCCCCCCCCCCCCCCCCCCTGCAAGACAGAATAGAAGATGTATGGTGAAATGTTCTCTTTAGCCACTCCAGCCCCGGAAGATTTGCCCCCTTAATGACCAGGCCATTTTTTGTGATAGGGCACTGCGTCGCTTTAACTGAATTGCGCGGTCATGCAACACTGTACCCCCCCCTCCCACAAATAGACTTCTTTTGTTGTTATTTTATCACCTCTGCGGTTTTTATTTTTTGCACTATAAAAAAAAAAAAAAAAAAAAAAAAAAAAAAAAAAATATATAGAAATTTTTTTTTTTTTTTTTTGCTATAATATCCCCCCAAAAATAAAAATCATCTTCATCAGTTTAGGCCAATATGTATTCTTCTACATTTTTTTTATTTTTAACCAAAAATATTGCAATAAGCGTATACTGATTGGTTTGCATAAAAGTTAGCGTCCACAAACTAGAGGATATATTTATGGCATATTATTACTTTTTTTTTTTTTTTTACTAGTAATAGCAGTGATTTTTAGCAGGACTCTGACATGGTAGCGGGACGGATTGGACACTTGACTAGAGCTGCACAATTAATCGTCAAGAATCGTTCTCGAAATCTGGACTAAAGTGTTTCACAATACTTTTTCTTTGCAAAGAATTCTCTCGGCTCTTCTGAACCCCTCAGAAGAAAGGGAGAAAACCCGGGGCAGTCTGCCGAGAATCGCAACATTCTTTATCAGTTGAACTTCAGTATAAACATTGTAACAATTTGTCAATGGAATATACTGTGTGTGTAAGTGAAATAAGTTTAACCGCTTAAACACTAAACCTTTTCCTGACATTTGTTGGTTTCAAGTTAAAATCTTTTTTTGCTAGAAAATTACTTGGAACCCCCAAACATTATATATATATATATATATATATATATATATATATATATATATATATATATATATATATATATATATATATATATATATATATATATATATATATATAAAATCTCTCTCTCTCCTCCCTCTCCCCCCCTCTCTCCCTCTCCCTCTCTCATATCTCTCTCTCTCTCTCTCTCATATCTCGGAGACGAGTCACGGACCTGGCGGCTATGGATGCAGAGTGTATGACACGGGAGCACGCCCCGCAAGTTAACCCCCACGGGGTTGAGCTTTCCAGAGGGGGTTATCTATTGCGGGGAGGAGCCGTGAGAGGTGATGTGGGACCTCAGAACAGTTTCGGGGCCACTTTGTGCAAAATTAACTGCACAGAGGCAAGTATGACAGGTTTGATATTAAATTTAAAAAATACAATAAAAAAAAAACGGCACCATTAGTGTCACTAACATTCAACATCAAAACAGTGTCAGGGATTTCAAAATACTGAATTTCACTATATACGCTCAGTTTACATGTAAAAATAAGTGGGAAATTCAAGACTCCAGTGGGTGTACAAAGATGTCCGCTTGCCGCCTATTGACTGTAGGCTAACTGCAGGGGAGTGCGGGTGTACCAAGATGACCCCAACGGAACGTCACTTCCATTGCAACTTCTGATGGGTAGCGGTGTTTCGTCAGGATTAACCCCCCCCCCCCCCTGTCACATCTAATGCAGAGGTCTCAAACTGGCGGCGCTCTAACTGTTGTGAAACTGCAAGTCCCATCATGCCTTACAATGCCCCATGGGACATGTACTTTGCAACAACTGGGAGGGCCACCAGTTGAAGACCTCTGATCTAATGGAAAAGGGCACAATGGTTCAAGGACAAATGGGGCAACTGCTCATGGAGAAAAAAAAAAAGTCTGCTGAGAACCTAGATAGAAATACAAAGGCAGTCATTGAAGATGGAGATGAGGTGGTGTCGGTCCTGCAGCGCTGTAAAAAGGTGGAGAGAGAGATGACCAATTCCCAAGATATTTGTGTCTACATGTCAAAAAGACGCGCGGCCCGCCTTACACTCACCTGCAGGTAGTCGGACTGTATTACGGTCAGCAGATGGTCCTTGTTGAGCTCGTAGAAGACATCGGAGATCATGACCTGGCTGAACTCTTCGCACAGGAAGTGCAGACCTTGCCGGTGCACCCAGCTGGAGCCGTACGGCTGAGAACTCCACTTCAAGATGGCGATTAACGTGTCCAGAGAAATGCTCTCCGCAATGATGTCTTCACATCCTGCAAGGGGGGGGGGGGGAAGAAATGCATTATTCAGGGCCATGAGGCCGGTCACCGGTATACAGAATACTGTGCAGACATAGGCTGAGGGCAGCTCTCTAAATACAGGTGATGCCCAACACAGGTCCCTGTTGTAGAGAGGCCAAGAAGGTGGTCAGAAAGCGAATGTGCCAAGTTCATTGAGTCCAGTTGATTTTATTTATTATTTACCATAGGCCAGTGATGGCGAACCTCGGCACCCCAGATGTTTTGAAACTACATTTCCCATGATGCTGATGCTCTCTGCAGTGTAGCTGAGCATCATGGGAAATGTAGTTCCAAAACATCTGGGGTGCCAAGGTTTGCCATCACTGCCATAGGGGAAAAAAGTATTTGATTGGTTGCTGATTTTGTACGTTCGCCCGCTGACAAAGAAATGATTGGTCTATAAATTTTAATGGTCAGTTTTTTTTTTTTTTTTTTTTTTTAACAGTGAGACAGAAGAACAAAAATATCCAGAAAAACGCATTTCAAAAAAGTTGTAAATTGATTTGTAATTCAATGAGGGAAATAAGTATTTGATCCCCAATCAATCAGCAAGATTTCTGGCTTCCAGGTGACTTCTATACAGATAACGAGTTGAGATTATGAGCACTCTTTCAAAGGGAGTGCTCCTAATCTCAGCTTGTTACCTGTATAAAGGACACCTGTTCACAGAAGCGATCAGATTCCAATCTCTCCACCACGGCCAAGACCAAAGAGCTGTCCAAGGATGTCGGGGAGAAGATTGGAGGACCTACACAATGCTGGAAAGATAGATAGAGATATATATATATATATATATACATACATACATACATACATATACACACACACACACATACACATACATACTCTTAATGGTGTATATGCTTTGTGTCTAAAGCCTTGTACACACAATCAAATTTTGCACAAAGCGCCAGACTTTTGTCCGAAGGGCAGTGTGCTGCAAATTTGTCTTGCATACAAAATGGCACACAACTGTCGGCCAACAAACACGAATGTAGTGACGTACTATGTGGAATTTCAGCTCTGGAGCGCCACCCTTTGGGCCCCTTCTGCTAATGTAGGAAAAATATTTTTCCTACAATACTTGATCAGGGATGGAGGTAGATGAATCTATACATTCTTTGCCTCATATAAAGTTCCAATTCCCCCTTCCCCCCTCTTTATGCCCCTTCTGCTAATGTCGTGGTTTGGTGAGCATTGATTCCGAGCGTGCGCGTGTTTGTACTTTGGACTTTTGTGTGACGGACTTGTGTACCGACTATACAAAAGTCTGACAACGGACCGCTGTCTGATGAAAATTTACTAGCCTGCCGTCCAACATTTGCTGGCGGAAAGTTGGCTAAACATTGTCTGATGGAGCGTACCAACGGTCGGATTTTAAGCAAACACAGTCTGTCACACAATTCCTGGATTAAAATCTGATTGTGTGTACGAGGTTCAGACAAAAATGGAACCTCCGCTTTTTCAGAAACCCTCCCCCGCTGCGGTGTCACATTTGGCACTTTTCAGGGGGGGGGGGGGGGGGAGGGGTGCAAACATCTGTATAATACAGGTATTTGCACCACTTCCACAAGGTACTCTTGTACCTTTTGTATTGTACTGTAATTGTGTTGTCCCCCCTATACATTGTAAAGCGCTGCGTAAACTGTTGGCGCTATATAAATCGTGTATAATAATAACTTCCAGGCACAGACTCCTGGGCATAGACTCTATGCCTCCCCCCCCCGTCCCCCCCGTCTGCTGGGACACACACGGGTCCCAAAGACAGAAGGGACCATCCGGATCGCTCAGCGCGACTCACGCATGCGCAGTAGGGACCCGGGAAGTGAACCCGCAAGGCTTCATTTTCCCCGATTTCCTTACCGAAGAGCCGAGCAACAGATCAGCTTCGGGTGCTGACATGGCGGGCACCCTGGGACAGGTAAGTGTCCACGTTTTAAAAAGTCAGCAGCCGCAGTATTTGTAGCTGCTGACTTTAAAAAAAAAAAAAAAGAATAAAATTTTGGCGGAACCTCAGTTTTAAGAATGTTTTAATGAAAGTTTTTTGTGCCGGTTTCCAGCTTTAAAATGACGTTCACTTGGCAGTTTTCGATTATATGAAACGACAGGCTAACAGTAACATTTCCTAGTTCTTAGTGAGGGTCTTATACCCCAAATATGAACCCGATGAAAACATAAAACAAAAAGGAAAAATAAAAAATAAAAAAATAAATTAAAGCGGAAGCTCCACCCTAAAGTGGAGCTTCCGCTCATTGGAACCCTCCCCCCCCCCCCTGGCGCCACAATTGGCACCTTTCAGGGGGGAGGGGGGTGCAGGTACCTGTACAGTACAGGTATCTGCACCCACTTCCGGCGTAGATTCTGCAGAAGGTACGCCCCTTTCCGCAGAATCTACGCCCCTTTCCACAGAATCGACGCCCCTTTCCGAAGGTCCCCCGCTGCCTGCTGGGAAACACACGGATCCCAGAGACAGTGGGGACCATCCTTATTGCGCAGCGCGACTCGCGCATGCGCAGTAGGGAACCGGGAAATGAAGCCGAAAAGGCTCCACTTCCCGATTTCCATACCCAAGATGGCGGCGGCAGCACCCGAGAGACGATCGAGAGATAGGCTTCGGGAGCCGACATCGCGGGCACGCTGGGCGGGTGAGTGTCCTTATTTTAAAAGTCAGCAGCTGCAGTATTTGTAGCTGCTGGCTTTTAAAAAAAAATAAAAAACGGCGGGAACTCCCGCTTTAAATATTTTTTCATAAAAACAAGAAAAGAACTAGAATAATTCTACATTTTGTTCTATGTTCATCACATACAGTAGTGCGGGTAAGTCCATGGCCATGGGGTAAGTTCTGTGAGAAACTGTTATTTGTTTACATAATTTTTTTTATACATATTCATTCTTTTTTTTTTTGGATACAAATTATGGGTCTGTGGGTCTTACCTTGCAAGAAACTGACGGGAGTCACTTTGGGCGGGGGGGCCCATGGAACCCAGAATCCCTTGGAGAGGTTGGGAAACCCTTGGTTCAGCTCCCCATGCACCTCCTATGTCTTAGTTACCCTGTGTCTATTAGGGGCACAGGGTGACCGAGAACCCCAGTTTGATCTGTACTAATTGGACTCGCTGTATGACTACACTGGAATGGTGTGTGTGTGTGTGTGTGTGTGTGTGTGTGTGTGTGTGTGTGTGTGTGTGTGTGTGTGTGTGTGTGTGTGTATACACACACACACACACACACACATATATATATATATCTCTCTCTCTCTCTCTCTGACACATGTTGAGCTCCACTCTTCTGCTGTACGTAGGCTGGTGGAAGTTCCCAAAATACCCCGAGGAGCTCAGTGAAGACGAATGTGAAAGCAGCAATTTGTGTATATTCAGCAGCCACTAATGAGCAGTTATCTGATCTGTGCAGGAAACGTGCAGAGCCGCTGTGTGAGAAAATCCTCAACCCTCTTATGAGACCAAAAACCTCCACATCAGACTCAATTCAAAAGCATTCCAAGACAGCAAATTAAGAGGAAGCTGTACTGAGGGGAGAAGAAGAAGATCGGCTGCTACTGCTGACCCTTCCCCTACAAAACGTTACCTGTCCGGCTGATATTCGATTCTTTAGCTCCGGGATCTTCAAACTACAACCCCCCCAGTTGTCGGGAACTACAATTCCCATCATGCCTAGTCATGTCTGTGAATGTCAGAGTTTTACAAAGCCTCATGGGACGTGTAGTTCCCCCAACAGCTGGAGGGCCGTAGTTTGGACGATTCCTGCTGAGCTGGCCATACACCGACCGAAAATTCATCCAGTTCAGTTTTGGCTTCATTATGTTCAGTGTAGCCTCTTGTCTAGCAAAGTACGGATATAAACGGCATGGTAGAGAAGTAGTCAAGTCCAGCTCATGGATGCTGCTGCAGCTTGGTACCGGTGTTCTGTCAAAAACTGTCCGGCCATCGGATAGTGTCCGCCCCGTACTGCGCAGGCGCAGCACTTGCGCAGTACGGAGGACAAGGAGACTCTGAAAGTCTCCAAAGAAGAATGGCGCCTGCACACTGAGTCCAGGTTGAAGCCCAACCATCCAAGTGGACATAAGGTAGCACATAGTAACAGGGCCCCGCGCGGCCTCGCTACCCTCGCCACGCTTAGGGGCGCGGCCTCGCTACCCTCGCCACGCTTAGGGGCGCGGCCTCGCTACCCTCGCCACGCTTAGGGGCGCGGCCTCGCTACCCTCGCCACGCTTAGGGGCGCGGCCTCGCTACCCTCGCCACGCTTAGGGGCGCGGCCTCGCTACCCTCGCCACGCTTAGGGGCGCGGCCTCGCTACCCTCGCCACGCTTAGGGGCGCGGCCTCGCTACCCTCGCCACGCTTAGGGGCGCGGCCTCGCTACCCTCGCCACGCTTAGGGGCGCGGCCTCGCTACCCTCGCCACGCTTAGGGGCGCGGCCTCGCTACCCTCGCCACGCTTAGGGGCGCGGCCTCGCTACCCTCGCCACGCTTAGGGGCGCGGCCTCGCTACCCTCGCCACGCTTAGGGGCGCGGCCTCGCTACCCTCGCCACGCTTAGGGGCGCGGCCTCGCTACCCTCGCCACGCTTAGGGGCGCGGCCTCGCTACCCTCGCCACGCTTAGGGGCGCGGCCTCGCTTGGCTCGGCTTTTTTTTATTCTATTACCACTTGGATGGTGGGGCTTGAACCTGGACTCACGGCGCAGGCGGCGTTCATCTTTGGAGACCTTCGGCGTCTCCTTGTCCCCCGTGCTGCGCAAGCGCAGTACAGGGCGTACACTATCCAACGGGGGACAGTATTCGACACATCACCGGCATTAAAAAGGAGGAGAAGTAGGGGGGGGAAAGCTTTTTGTTGGCTGGAATTCCCCTGTGGATCACTGTTTGTTCTGCACTCCCAAGAGCCTTTTTCAGCCGACAGCGGGCTGCAGCCGCTGAGGTCAGAGCCGGTCCAGGCTCGGGAAGGATCATGACCATATGGTGGAGATCTGCCCACAAGCCTGGACCGACACACATGGCTCGGCTTCTTAGTGAGCCACTCCCGCCCCTCCTCCAAAGCCCAGCGCTCCAGTGAGCATGGGGAGGGAACAGAGCAGAGTCACCAGATCTCTTCTCATGGAGAACTGAGTGATTAGCGGGGTTTGATCGCTCAGTTCTCAGCCTAAGACCCCTTTTTATACTTTCCTTTTTAGCAACGCTTTACCGCTGTTTAAGTGACATTTACACAGTAATCAATGCATTTTTATAGTACTGATCGCTGTATAAATGTCAATGGTCCCAAAAAAAAAAAGAGTCCGATCTGTCCAGTCTTGTTAAAAATCGCTGATTACCGCCATTACTAGTAAAAAAAAAAAAAACATAATAAAAATGCCATAAACATATGCCATAGTTTGTAGACTCTTTTGCGTAAACCAATATATGCTTATCGCAATTTTTTTTACCAAAAATATGTAGACGAATACAGATTGGGCTAAACTGAAGAAGAAATTTTTTTGGGGGATATTTTGTCAAAAAGTAAAAAAAAATTTTCTTCTTCAAAATTGTTGGTCTTTGCTTATCCACTTTCAGACCGGACCATTTTGCTGGCTTAAGACCAGACCACTTTTTGCGATTCGGCACTGCGTCGCTTTAACTGACAATTGCGCGGTCGTGCGACGTGGCTCCCAAACAAAATTGACGTAATTTTTTTCCCAAACACAGAGCTTTCTTGTGGTGGTATTTGATCGCCTCTGCGGTTTTTATTTTTTGCGCTATAAAATAGAGCGACAATTTTGGAAAAAACGCATTATTTTTTACTTTTTGTTATAATAAATATCCCCCAAAAATATATAAAAAAAACATTTTTCCCCCCTCAATTTAGGCCAATACGTATTCTTCTACATATTTTTGGTAAAAAAAAAATCGTAATAAGCGATTGATTGGTTTGCACAAAAGTTATAGCGTTTATAAAATACGGAATAGTTTTATAGCATTTTTATTAATTTTTTTTTTACTAGTAGTGGCGGCTATCAGCGATTTTGATTGTGACTGCGACATTATGGAGGACACATCGGACATTTTTGACACATTCCTCTGTAAAATGACACTGGCAGTGAAGGGGTTAACCAGTGGGTGGCAGTGTAGGGGTTAAGTGTTCCTAGGGGTGTGTTACTAACTGTAGGGGGCTGGGCTTTGTTTTAGTGAACACTGATCTCTGCTCCAATCACATGGAGCAGAGATCAGCGTCACTAGTTGCTAGGCAGAACGGGGGAAGATGCTGTTTACAACGGCATTTCCTCGTTCAGCCGCCGTTGCGGGTATGCCAGCGGCGAACGAGTCTGCGGGACCCGCAACCGGACTCATGGGGGTCCTGACTGGCAGGGCGGCATTTAAAATTGGACGTACCTGTACGCCAATATGCCTGCCTGTGCCATTCTGTCGACGTACATCGGCGTGCACCAGTCGGGAAGTGGTTATAGCGCAAAAAACAAAACAAAAAAAAAAAAAACCGCAGAGGTGATCAAATACCACCAAAAGAAAGCTCTATTTGCGGGAAAAACAGGGACATATTGTTTGTGTACAGAGTTGCATGACCGCGCAATTGTCCGTTAAGGCGAAGCAGTGCGGTATTGCAAAAAATGGCCTGGTCAGAAGTGGGTAAATCCTCCTGGATACATTCACAGCTCATTGGATGCTCATGGCTCTCCCTGCTGGCCACAGGGTGCTGCAGGTTGCAGCTCTGCAATCTGCTGACCAGATGCTTGATTTAGAATGCAGCAACTGATCAGCATATCTAAAGTCTGCACCACCCATGGAGCATGAACATATAAAGGGATGCCAAGGATGCGTTCTTTCATATAACGCTCAGGAACAACATTACTGATGGCAGAGGAAACTAATAGGCGTCAGAGGTGGGCACCTACAGTACAGAAAAGGAAGACTGGGCATTTCAGCCCCGGCCCATTTTGCAGGCCAAAGACCAGACCACTTTTTGCGATTCGGCACTGCGTCGCTTTAACTGACAATTACGCGGTCGTGCGACGTGGCTCCCAAACAAAATTGACGTCCTTTTTTCCCCACAAATAGAGCTTTCTTTTGGTGGTATTTGATCACCTCCGCGGTTTTTATTTTTTGCGCTATAAACAAAAAAAAAATAACAATTTTCTTAAATTATCTTTTTGCTATAATAAATATCCCCCCAAAAAATATATAAAAAACATTTTTCCCCTCAGTTTAGGCCGATACGTATTATTCTACATATTTTTGTTAAAAAAAAAAAAAAAGTAAATAAATAAAAAAAAAAAAAATCGCAATAAGCGTAGGTTTGTGCAAAAGTTATAGCGTCTACAAAATAGGGGATAGTTTTATGGCATTTTTTTATTCATTTTTTTTACTAGTAGTGGCGGCGATCAGCGCTTTTTATCAAGACTGCGACATTGTGGCGGACACATCGGAACAATTTTGGGACCATTCACATTTATACAGCGATCAGTGCAATTAAAAATGCACTGATTACTGTGTAAATGTGACTGGCAGTGAAGGGGTTAACCACTAGGTGGCGCTGTAGGGGTTAAGTGTGTCCTAGGGAGCGATTCTAAAAGCCTCATACACACGGACTTTGTACAAAACTTTCCCGTGGATTTTTGTACAAAGGGCGTTGACCGTGAACTTGTATTGCATACACACGGCAGGGCTTTTTCAGCCAAATTTCACCAAATCATGTGTTTTTTTTTTTGCTCTTTACCGCCACCTTTGGACAACTTCTGTATTGTTGTCTGATCTTTTGCATTGGTTCTGAGCATGGCGTGTTTGTACTTTGTACAAAAGTCCTAGGGGTTTCTGTACACACGATCGGACTTTGCTCCATCGGACTTTTGTTGCCGGAAAGTTTGTCCGTTCGCACACCCAACAAAAGTCTGACGAAAACCGAAAAAGTCTGTCCGATGGAGCGTACACGCGGGTCGGATGTTGCCTTAAAACAGCTAATTTGCCTGTTTGTTGTCAAAAAGTCCGATCGCGTGTACAGGCCTTAAATGTTGGGGGAGGGGCTGTGTTGACCGCTGCCGATTACAGGGAGTTGCAGTCAGTGTCACTAGGCAGAACGAGGAGATGCTTGTTTACATCAGCATTTCCCCCGTTCTTCCTCCCCGTGAGGCGATCGCGGGTATCCCCGTGCACATAGAGTCCGCGGGACATGCGATCACACTCACTGAGCTCCTGCCAGGCGCCCGCCTGTAAGCCACCTCTTAAAAAGGCAACGCACAGGTACGCCAATCTGCCTGTAAGTGCCCTTCTGCTGCAGTACATCTGCGTGAGGCGGTTGGGAAGGGGTTAAAAGGAGAAGTAAAGGCAAAGCTCGTTGGTTTCTGCACTTCCTGTGACCAGTTTTCAGCAAGCAGTGGGCTGAAGCCAGCTTTAGGTTCACGACAATGCGGTCGGGATCCACCCACAACCCTGGACGGGCACCTGGCTCCGCCTCTGAGTAATTGAGAGCCCGACTTGTTTGCTTACCCCGACTTGTTCATGCCCCGACTTAGTTGGGGTAGGCGGAACACTTTGGTGGGGGTGGGTCAGCCCAACACTTGACCTTTGACCTCTGGGACACGCCTCCTGACCTTTGGGGGGAGGTCCCTATTCAAATCCCTGAGTCCTAACCTTGTTCTTCTAGGGGAAACCCTAGCCCTAACCCCAACACCCTAACCCCAACACCCTAACCCCAACACCCTAACCCCAACACCCTAACCCCAACACCCTAACCCCAACACCCTAACCCCAACACCCTAACCCCAACACCCTAACCCCACCCCTACGAGTCTCCTCCCAGCGCTTGGGCAAAGCAGAGACTCGGTGACCATCAGTCTCCAGCTCTCACAGAACTCTGAGAATCAAGCGGTCTTTGAGTTATCAGCCGATTTTGGTTATTGCTGCTTTTTTTTTTTTTTACATTCCAATGATACCAGTTGTCACCCACCTTGTGCCAGCATGTTGAACTCCAAGAACAGTGCTATGTGGTAGAGTTCCATGGCCTCTTCCGCCCGGGTCATGTTGGGCTTTCCTGCTACCAGAGCCTGAACCTCGCTCAGGCTCCCGATTGATGGGCTACAGTGCAAGACGTAGGACAAGTCCACTACGTCCGTGTACATGCAATGCAAAATGACCTTTGCATATTTTTTTGGTATTATGGATTCATCCAGAATGATTCTGGTCGGAGTCCTCAAAGTCCGATCAGTAATCTCCTCCCCAGTCCGTATTCGCCTTTGCAGCAAGTTGCGGAAGAACGGAGAACGCGCGGAGAGAACCGCCTTGTGCGCCCGGAGCTCCTCGTCCAGGCAGCCCTGAGCCCCGTACGCTTCCACCAACTCAGAGTCGGCGGAAAAGCTCAGCACCGCGTCGTAGTAGCACATGTAATCGAACAGTCCACGCATGTCAACGTCCAACGAGTTTGGCGTACCGAATTCCTCGCTGAGCTGGACGAGGATGTCCACGTTCTGGAACCTGGAGTCCTCGATGCCAAACTCGCCCGTGTACAGGTAGTGTAACAAGGCAGAGAACATCGGCATATCGATGCCGGCGGTGTTGATGTCCATGATGATTTCCGCCCCAAATTCGGGAGAGGACGAGAGCAGCTTCTTAAAAAACGGACACCTGGCTGCCAATATGGCGCGGTGGACGGGAAAGCACGTCTCCTGGAATATCAAATCGACGTCCGTACAGTATTTGTACTCGTACAGGTCAGCCATGTCCTTCTGCAAGGTCCGGGTCTCTGGCCTGGCCAGGTTGGCCTGTAAGGAGAGCTCTTTTAAGGCTGCCGTTCCCTCGTACTCCTCCACGAGCGCGTTGACGTCTCGGACGTCCCACCCGGAGAGCAGCTCCCGCATCTGCTTGGCATGGTCCGCCGAGCGACTCGTCTTCCGACGCTTGATGAATTTCTTCTTGAGCGTGGCCAGGCCAGAGGTTTTCTTTTTCTTGTCTTGGGGCTTCTCAATACCATGTTCCAGGCTGTAGAGCTTCGATTCGTAGCCATAGCCCTGCTGGGTGTAGGAGGATGTACCTGGGGGGGGGGGAAGAAATAAAACAAGCTTTTATATTTTCCAAGTGTGGAAGATTCCAACACACACAATTACACATTTTCTATCACAAGTTAACCACTTAAGGACCAAGCCCCTTTCTGAGTTCCAGTTAACAGTCCAGTTAAAGCGGGAGTCCGCCGGGACTCTGCGTTTTTTTTTTTTTTAAAAAGCCAGCAGCTACAAATACTGCAGCTGCTGACTTAAAATAGTGACACTTACCTGTCCAGCGCGCCCGCGATGTCGGCACCCGAAGCCCATCTCTAGATCGTCTCTCGGGTCCTGCCGCTGCCATCTTGGGTATGGGAATCAGGAAATCGAGCCTTTCGGCTTCATTTCCCGGTTCCCTACTGCGCATGCGCGAGTCGCGCTGCGTAATAAGGACGGTCCCCGCTGCCTCTGGGATCTGTGTGTTTCCCAGCAGGCAGCGGGGCACTTGCGGAAAGGGGCGGGCACTTGCGGAAAGGGGCGTAATTCTACGCCCCTTTCCGCAGAGAACTATCCCGGAAGTGGGGGCAGATACCTGTACTGTACAGGTATCTGCACCCCCTCCCCCCTGAAAGGTGCCAATTGTGGCGCCGGAGGGTTCTGGACCTCCGCGTTAACAGTCCAGTTAACAGTCCAGTTAACAGTCCAGTTAACAGTCCAGTTAACAGTCCAGTTAACAGTCCAGTTAACAGTCCAGTTAACAGTCCAGTTAACAGTCCAGTTAACAGTCCAGTTAACAGTCCAGTTAACAGTCCAGTTAACAGTCCAGTTAACAGTCCAGTTAACAGTCCAGTTAACAGTCCAGTTAACAGTCCAGTTAACAGTCCAGTTAACAGTCCAGTTAACAGTCCAGTTAACAGTCCAGTTAACAGTCCAGTTAACAGTCCAGTTAACAGTCCAGTTAACAGTCCAGTTAACAGTCCAGTTAACAGTCCAGTTAACAGTCCAGTTAACAGTCCAGTTAACAGTCCAGTTAACAGTCCAGTTAACAGTCCAGTTAACAGTCCAGTTAACAGTCCAGTTAACAGTCCAGTTAACAGTCCAGTTAACAGTCCAGTTAACAGTCCAGTTAACAGTCCAGTTAACAGTCCAGTTAACAGTCCAGTTAACAGTCCAGTTAACAGTCCAGTTAACAGTCCAGTTAACAGTCCAGTTAACAGTCCAGTTAACAGTCCAGTTAACAGTCCAGTTAACAGTCCAGTTAACAGTCCAGTTAACAGTCCAGTTAACAGTCCAGTTAACAGTCCAGTTAACAGTCCAGTTAACAGTCCAGTTAACAGTCCAGTTAACAGTCCAGTTAACAGTCCAGTTAACAGTCCAGTTAACAGTCCAGTTAACAGTCCAGTTAACAGTCCAGTTAACAGTCCAGTTAACAGTCCAGTTAACAGTCCAGTTAACAGTCCAGTTAACAGTCCAGTTAACAGTCCAGTTAACAGTCCAGTTAACAGTCCAGTTAACAGTCCAGTTAACAGTCCAGTTAACAGTCCAGTTAACAGTCCAGTTAACAGTCCAGTTAACAGTCCAGTTAACAGTCCAGTTAACAGTCCAGTTAACAGTCCAGTTAACAGTCCAGTTAACAGTCCAGTTAACAGTCCAGTTAACAGTCCAGTTATTTGCTAGAAAATTACTTAGAACCCCCAAACATTATACTTTTTTTTTTCTAACTCCGTAGAGAATAAACAGTCGTTGCAATACTTTCCGTCACGCCGTATTTGAGCAGGGGTCTTACAAGCGCACTTTTTTTGGAAGAAAAACTATTTTAAATTAAGGCAACAGTAAAGTTAGCAAAAAAATGTTTTTTTATATTGTGAAAGATGATAAACCAAGTAAATTGATACCCAACATGTCACGCTTCAAAATTGCACCCCGCTCGTGGAATGGCGACAAACTTTTACCCTTAAAAATCGGAGGTTTAAAAAAAGAAGAATTCTACAGGTTTTGTGTTACAGAGGAGGTCTAGGGCTGGAATTATTGCTCTCGCTCTACTGATCACGGCGATACCGCACATGTGGTTTGAACACCGTTTTCATATACGGGTGCTGCTCACGTATGCGCTTGCTTCTGCATGCGAACTTGGAGGGACGGGGGGAGTTTAAAAAAAAAAAAAAAATTTTTTTTTCTTATTTATTTTACCATATATTTTTTTTATTTTTACACTGTTTAAAAAAAAAAAAAAAAAAAAAAAAAATAAAGAAATCGTTTCACTTTTCTTCCTATTACAAGGAATGTAAACATCCCTTGTAATAGAAAAAAGAAAGCACGACAGGACCTCTTTAAATGTGAGATCAGGGTAGGGGGGGGGGGGGGGTCAAAAAGACCTCACATCTCATTTACACTAAAATGCAATAAAAAAATTAATTGTCAAAAAAATAAAATAAAACACAACAAAATGTCCCTTTAAGAGCTTTGGGCAAAAGTGACATTTTGACGGCACTTCCGCCCTGCAATGTTATGGAGACGGGTGGGGGCCATCTTTCCCTCACTCAGCTCCATACCCAGCCAGGGTTAGCATCCGCTCGCCTGCGCCGCTGCCGACGGCTCACGCCGCCGATAAAAGTGATCTCGCAGCAAATCCGCCACAGAGACCACTCTTATCGGAAGGCAAACCGCTGGCCGAAGAAGAGGATACCGGGATTATGGTGGAACGCTGCTGCCATAACAACGATATTCCTCTTCAAACTGAGGACGTATATCGGTGTGCCAGACGAGGTTAAAGCGGAACTTCAGTCATTTTTTCCTCTTTCCATCTATTAAATCTTCTACCCTTCTTGTTGTTGTTGTTGTTGTTTTAACTTTGGATAGTAAAACATTTTTTTTCTGCCAGTAAATCCCTTATACAGCCCACTTCCTGTTTCTTTTTTGGTCCTTA
The DNA here is from genome assembly GCF_037356315.1 of Lithobates pipiens. Taxonomy (NCBI): domain Eukaryota; kingdom Metazoa; phylum Chordata; class Amphibia; order Anura; family Ranidae; genus Lithobates; species Lithobates pipiens. Next base: position 3,293,212 of record NW_027507825.1, read on the forward strand.
GCCTGCACAGCTCTCACTCCCCTGAGAGTTTGCCAGGAAGGGAGGGGGATGAGTCATAAGAGGGCCAATGAAAGCTGCAGGGCTGGAGGCTTGCCTCTGTGTGAATCCAGGAAGTGAACAGGCCGCAGCTTCAGCTGCCCACAGTTAAAATGGCTGCAGCCAGACTCAGTGGAGGGGGATTTCTGCAGTACAGAATCACAGTATATATAAAATAATATGCAAAGTGGTTGGAGGGAAGCTTCAGAATGGCAAAGATGTTTTTATTACAAATTATGTGAGCGGACTGCAATTCCTCTTTAAATGAGAAGTAGGGCCAAAGTTCTTTCGTCCGGACTTCTCCTGTGGGTCACAGGACTACACTTCGTTGCGCACTCCTGTGACCAGTTCTCAGCCGACAGCGGGGTAAAGTCCACTGCTGACCGACGTCACTTTGAATCAATCCCAGGCACTTTTATAAAAGTTCATAAAAATATCGCAAGGTTTGCAGACGCTATAACTTTTGCGCAAACCAATCAATATATACGCTTATTGGGATTTTGCTTACTGAAAACATGTAGCAGAATACATATAGGAGGAAATTGAAGAAATTAGATTTACTTTGTTTTATAGCAAAAAGTGGAAAATATTGTTGTTTTTTTTTAAATTGTCGGTCTTAATAGCACAAGGGGGGGGGGGGGGGAGGACAAATTTTAATTGGGTACAGCGCCGCAGCACCGCGCAATTGTCAGTTAAAGTAACGCAGTGCCGTATCGCAAAAAAACGGCCCGGTCATGTCTGTCTAGCGATGTCTATGAGTGTCTCAGCCGTCCGAGTTTGTCCCTCTTTATTGGCCGAGACAGGGCAGCGGCGCCATTGGCTCCCACTGCTGTCATTCAAGGTCAGCTAGCCAATCGTGGGAAAAAAAAAACACAGTGGTGACGCAACCACTTTCCATGGCTGAAGTGGTTACATCACCACTGGGGTTTTTACTTTCTAATAAAAGAAAAAAAAAGACTGAAAATTTTGAAAGAAAAAAAAAAAAAAAAAAAAAAAAAAAAACACCCCAAAAAAACTTCTCCGTTTTTTGCTATACAATTTTGCAAATAAAAAAAATGTTCTTCAAAAATTTAGATCAAAATGTATTCCGTTCCATTTTTCGGGTGAAAATAACCCAAATCAGTGTATATTATTTAGTCTGCAGGAATGTTTTAGAGTCCACAAACTACGGGATATAGATCTGAAAATCGATCGGTCCTGATGTACTGACGAATGATCTCTTTTCTTAAAGTCCGAAAATGTCAGGACAGTACAAACACCCCCCCCCCCCCCACCCAAATGAGCCCTTTTTGGAAAGTAGACAGTCCGAGATATTTAGTAAGAGGCATGGAGAGTTTTTTTGAAATTGTAATTGTCATAATCTTTTGGAAAATGAAGGAAAGTCACCAGTGCAGTACAACGTCGTCACATAATTGTGGCAGTGATCAGGAAAACTGACTGGTGACAAAACAAAAAAATAAAGTTTTGGGGATTTTTTTTTTTTTTATTACTTTATTCACGATTCTTTTTTTTTTTTTTTAAACACACAGTGACCAGAGCAATATAATGTTATCATAGTAACACTCTGGGGAATTGATCAGGATTTTTTTTTTTTTTTTTTAAACACATTACGATTGCTTATAGCAGTGATTTACATTGCTATCAGCAAGCATTTTAATGAACAAAATGTAAACAGTTTTGTTTAGCTGTGATTGGCCAGAGCTAATCACATGGTGCAGATGGGCTGTGATTGGCCCCTTCTGTGCCATGTGATATCCAGTGACCAATCACAGCTCGCAACAGAATTGTATACAATGCATAGGTACGTCATCCTGTGCAGCAGAGCCGCCGTATATATTTAAGTTATATGGTCAGCAAGTGATTAACCACCCCTGGGGTTTTTTATTTTTTGATAAACATAGGGGAAAAATTTTCGTTATATTTCGCCAACAGGTAATTTTTCGCCTGCACTGATGGTCACTGAGGAGTCTGCACTGATGGTCACTGAGGAGCCTGCACTGATGGTCACTGAGGAGCCTGCACTGATGGTCACTGAGGAGCCTGCACTGATGGTCACTGAGGAGCCTGCACTGATGGTCACTGAGGAGCCTGCACTGATGGTCACTGAGGAGCCTGCACTGATGGTCACTGAGGAGCCTGCACTGATGGTCACTGAGGAGCCTGCACTGATGGTCACTGAGGAGCCTGCACTGATGGTCACTGAGGAGCCTGCACTGATGGTCACTGAGGAGTCTGCACTGATGGTCACTGAGGAGTCTGCACTGATGGTCACTGAGGAGTCTGCACTGGGGGGGGGGGGCTGAACTGAGGGGGCTGGACTGAGGAGAGGAGAAAGTCAGTAAGCAGCTAGTGTGAAAGGCAACATCTGCATTGAACAGTTGTGACCCTCAGTGCAGACTCCTCAGTGCAGACTCCTCAGTGCAGACTCCTCAGTGCAGACTCCTCAGTGCAGACTCCTCAGTGCAGACTCCTCAGTGCAGACTCCTCAGTGCAGACTCCTCAGTGCAGACTCCACGGGAGGAAAGGAACATAGAGAGACGCTGTGATTGGCTCTTTACCCCGATCTGTGATCAACTGTATCCAGAAGACACAGCGATCACCGAGAACATGGTCCGCACACAGCAGCAGGTGCGCCCGATCACGGGAAAACCTCATACAACGCACTCCCAGCACTGGCCGACCGCGCTGTGGACGTCATTTTGCTGTAGGGCGGTCGGCAAGAGGTTAAAAGTAGCGTTCCGGGTTTCATTTCACTTTGGTATGTTTGGGCCAAGCTAATCCAAATGAACCATTTCCATTGCAGAACAATGCGGCCGCTGTGTGTGTGCTGCAACACGGTAGTAGCATTAGCTACATACAGTAAGCGGAGATGTGTTCAAAAGTAGAAATTGTGACATCATCCGGCTCTCCACCTCGGCCAATCAGAGGAAGCCTTGTATAAATTGATAAAAGTACAAGGCTTGCCCTGAATGGCCGACACACATTCAGCTCCAATATAGTCAGCAGAGCCGAGGGACAGCAATGGGACTGCCTGCAGAGCCGGTGCACCTCCGTGCAGGAAAACATGGCCGCCACACAGAACACGCGTGTGAACGAGGCCGGCATTTCCCAGGTGTGCGATTGGCTTCTCTGATAGGCCGTATGACCCCTTTAATAAGCCCAGGAAATCCGGGAGAGAGAAGTATTCAGAGAAGTTCATGTGAGGCTCTTCACCCGCCTCTGTACACATTTCTGAAATTTCTAGTGCTGGCACGAGGCGGACGATGGAGCCGGACGATGGAGCCGGACGATCGCTCTACACAGAAGGCATTGATTCTTCTCAGGGCGACCCCAAAATACCTAAAATACCCCCTGCCTGGATGTCACCGAGAACAAGCCGGGGCTTCCACGTTACCTATGAAGGTTTGCTGCGTCTGTGCGTTTCCCCCGACCCGTGGGGAAGTGGAATGCGGGTAGCTCGATGCATTCACACCCATGTCGTCAGTCACTCAGACATTCCGCCTGACCGCTGTCCAAAGTACGAGGACACATCGCCGCATGATTCCCAATTCCAGGTTCTCCCAGAAGACGCGTATCCATGTCTGAAAAGAGAGAAAACACATCGAGATGTTCAGTGCCCAATTACTTTATGATGTAATAGCATGAAGGTTACATCTGTTCAGGAAGTACAAAAAAAAATACCCGTTGATCCTGCCAGAAATCTAGTGAGCCGATTAAAACATCCTGTCCTCCCTGCCTGTGCTGCACTCCTATTGGTGGAATTGCTCTCAGCTGCAATACAGCACACTCCATTTTCATAACAGGGGGGAAGGTGTTCTGTAGTCCTGGCTAAAGAGAAAATGCTGCTTCACTATATACAGTAAGGTGAGCCAGTGTTGTCACCCTGGGACAGGAAGTGGACCGACAGCAGGAGAAAATAAAGTCCATGTTACCCCAGGCGTACAGGACACTGTGCAGACAAATAGCATGTCTGGATTGGCTCCACATCCCCCCCTCCCGATCACAGCCTGTCCCTGGCGCATGCCCCCCTCCTGATCCATCGCTGGCCTTCCCTGGCCCAAGTCCCCATGACGGATCAGAGCCCGCCTCTGGCACACGACCCCCCCCCTCCCGATCAGTGCCCGCCTCTGGCACACGCCCCCCCTCCCGATCAGTGCCCGCCTCTGGCACACGCCCCCCCCTCCCGATCAGTGCCCGCCTCTGGCACACGCCCCCCCTCCCGATCAGTGCCCGCCTCTGGCACACGCCCCCCCTCCCGATCAGTGCCCGCCTCTGGCACACGCCCCCCCTCCCGATCAGTGCCCGCCTCTGGCACACGCCCCCCCTCCCGATCAGTGCCCGCCTCTGGCACACGCCCCTCCTCCCGATCAGTGCCCGCCTCTGGCACACGCCCCTCCTCCCGATCAGTGCCCGCCTCTGGCACACGCCCCTCCTCCCGATCAGTGCCCGCCTCTGGCACACGCCCCTCCTCCCGATCAGTGCCCGCCTCTGGCACACGCCCCTCCTCCCGATCAGTGCCCGCCTCTGGCACACGCCCCTCCTCCCGATCAGTGCCCGCCTCTGGCACACGCCCCTCCTCCCGATCAGTGCCCGCCTCTGGCACACGCCCCTCCTCCCGATCAGTGCCCGCCTCTGGCACACGCCCCTCCTCCCGATCAGTGCCCGCCTCTGGCACACGCCCCTCCTCCCGATCAGTGCCCGCCTCTGGCACACGCCCCTCCTCCCGATCAGTGCCCGCCTCTGGCACACGCCCCTCCTCCCGATCAGTGCCCGCCTCTGGCACACGCCCCTCCTCCCGATCAGTGCCCGCCTCTGGCACACGCCCCTCCTCCCGATCAGTGCCCGCCTCTGGCACACGCCCCTCCTCCCGATCAATGCCCGCCTCTGGCACACGCCCCTCCTCCCGATCAATGCCCGTCTCTGGCACACGCTCCTCCTCCCGATCAATGCCCGTCTCTGGCACACGCCCCCCCTCCCGATCAATGCCCGCCTCTGGTGCATGCCCCCTCCCTAATAGAGGCACAGCTTGCAGCTGCAGAACCTCGTGAATTCCTGCCCCCCATCAGGAAGGAGAGATGCATGGTCACATGACAGAACTTGTTAAAAAATAAAAATAAAGTGTAAGATCATTTCTGAAACTGAGTAAAAGCGGTTCTGGTGTCGGCATAGTGATAACTGTGTTAGAAAGTGTCTATAACATTGTATGTTCACAACTACAATAAAGCAAGAAAAGGACTAGATGATGCTGGATGTCACCCGCTCGGGAAATGAGATGGGACTCTGACTTGCTGCAGCTTCTAATGCACATTGTGAGAAGCTCACAGTGTGCAGTGAAATCAGAGGAAGCCGTTTCAGTCCAGGAAAGGCGGCGGTACACCTGTGCCAGACTGGGAGGGGGAGGGGGGGGACGGAGGGAGACTTTACCATGGTAAAAGCTTGAAATAATATTTTAGTAAATGGGTTTGGATCTATTTGAATGAAAATGAAGTTTTCCTTTCAGGGAGGTGGCACGGCCTTCAACTAATATTAGAAAGGAATGTGACCGGTTGCCATCTGTATTATAAAGTCTCATTAATGAGCTCACTCCTGGGAGTGGCCCGCCCCTCACCCGCAACAATAACAACATCTCCATCTAAATATAAAACTCCCTATGTGAGCGTCCAATCAGGACGGTGCCCCATACACACCGATAATCATCTCTCTTCCTGTGTACGATCGATTCCCAGCATGTTGCCACTCAATGGTAATAAACAAAAAGGAGAAAAATAGAAATCTTTAGATACAATGTAGGCGATCCCTGCTAATAAATGTGATGTGGGGCGGGGGAGGGGGGGAGTGAGAATTTCTCTGAAGCTCCAACTGCAGGGAAGGAGGTAGAAGTGCGACCGGTTATATTTAGTCGCTGCTTCTTACTTTATATATCCGGCTTTTCCAATATAAACAGAATTCTCATGTAAACAAAATCTAAACAACCCCTCCCCCACCCAGTCTTTGTGCATGCTTAGTTGGGATTTCTGTGGTTAACCAGTTCCCGCCTGGCCTATAAAGACGGCCGGGCCTTTCGTCAAATCCAAGAGGACGTTGTGACGGAACGCGGACACCCCGACTGGGTATCTCCGCCAAGACGGTGCTTCCCAAACTCTCCAAACACGAGACCAGTGAATCTGACCGACTATAGTTACCCCAAGAATTGGGCTACACACCAGTTGTGGAGTAAAGCAGAATATGAACTGTTTATTTGAACAGGAATACAGTCTTTTATACACTTGAGAGGGAGGTTCCCCCTCCTGATCATATTACCATAACAATACAAACTATAACCACAAACATAAATTAATATGAGCTAATTAACTAATCATTTAACCAGCCTAGGTGACTCAGAGGTCTGATCTTTCAGGTCAGACTTGCCGTCTTCTAGCTCAGAAGACACAATACACATTATCATAAGTATAAACACAGAACACCTTCACACAATAGCAGGAGCCCCGAGTAGCAGACAAACCGGCTCCTACATTGAAGGCCACAAAATCCATATTTAAGCAATGCTGTGATTAGCTGGTTGCCTTCCACCCACCGTCAAATGATGGCGGGGCGGTTCAGCTCTCGTTCTGGCACGACGTCATATGATGGCATGACTGCGTCCCAGAGCACCCACTCTTGCGGGAACGAGCGGCGATCGCGGCTGTGCCGTGTTGCTAGGACACGGCGCGACCACGATCTCTGTAAAGAGTCACGTCCGTGGCTCTTTAAGCTTGTGATCGGCTGTGTGCAATCACAGCCGGTCACATGTAAACAAGGAAGCGTCAGTAATCGGCATTCCTCGCCTCACACTGACAGAGTGTGTGGCGAGGAGAGATGATCAGCGGCATCACCACGCAGGGGGGATATGTAGGAATGTAATCAGGGCACTGTTCATCAGTGCCCCGATTACAGTATAGTAAAACAGTGTCACCATACAGTGCCCACAAGTGTCACCAATCAGTGCCCATTAGCGATGCTAGTCAGTGCTGGCAGTGGCGCCCATAAGTGCGGCATATTAGTGCCACTTCATCAATGCCCACCAGTTCAGCCGATCAGTTCCGCCTCATCAGTGCACATCAGTGAAGGGGAAAAATTACTTTGTTACAGAATTTACTGACAGGAAAAAAAAAAAAAAAAAAAAGGTAAAAAAGAAAAACTTCCAAATTTTTGGTCTTTTTTTGGAAAAAATAAACAACCCAGCAGTGATTACCACCAAAATAAATATTTTTTTTTTTTAGGTACAGTGTAGCACGGCCGCGCAATTGTCAAAGTGCGATTGTGCTGAAAGCTGAAAAATGGCCTGGGCAGGAAGGGGGTGTAGGTGCCCGGTAGGCAAGTAGTTAATCAGGGATTGCAGATGGCATAGCAACAGTCTACAAAACTCTGATACAGTGGAATTATTATATCAGATTCGAGGGATATTATTGGTAAATATTACTGTTCCATTTTACGTAATCCAATACACGTTCTCGGAGTCCATTAAACAGCTGTCCATTTTCTCAGTCACCCTGTGCCCCTAATAGACACAGGGTGACTAAGACATAGGAGGTGCATGGGGAGCTGAAACAAAGGTTTCCCAACCTCTCCAAGGGATTCTGGACTCCATGGGTCCCCCACCCAGAGTGACTGCCATCAGGCGTCACAGGACATCCACCCAGATTGGGCAGCACGATCTGTCACCGGCTGTGTCCGTCAGATGCAGCCAAAGACTGATCACTGTACCGGCTCGCTGCCAGTACAATGTGATCGCTGTGACCAATCATTCAATGGATGATTCACTCAGTTTGTCTCGATTAGCTGTGATTGGCCAGAGCTAATCACACAGCACAGATGGGCTATGATTGTCCTGTCTGTACCATGTGATCACATTGACCAATCACAGCAGGTCGCGTGACGGTTGTAAACAATGGATGACTTCCTTTCGTGCCATCCATTGCATACAATTGTGTTGCTAGCTGTTATTGTGCCATGTGATCACACTGACCAGACAGGCCAATCATAGCCCATCTGTGCCATGTGATTGAATCTGGCCAATCACAGATAATCAAAGTAAACTAAATAAATCAGTTTTATTAAAGCAGAAGTCCTGCAAAATGTATTTTTTTTTTAAAGTCAGCAGCTACAAATACCGCAGCTGCCACCTTTTAAAATAAGGACACTTACCTGTCCAGGGTGCCAGCGATGTCACCCGAGGCCGACTCGTCCCTCCTATACTGCTGCAACCATCATCGGTAAGAGAATCAGGAAATGAAGCCTTGCGGCTTGCCCTCCCGGTTACTTACTGCGCAAGTGCAAGTCAGGCTGCGCAATTAGAATAGTCCGTGTGTGTGTCCCAGCAGACAGTGCGGTGGGACGGGAAGAGGCGTAGTCTCCCACGGGAGTCTATGCTGGGAGTGGGTGCAAATACCCATCTTAGGCCCGATTCACACCTATGGCATTTTTAGTGCTTTTTGCATTTTGCAGATTTGAACTGCAAAATGTGTTCCATAGGAAATCATGTTAAATGGACTGTAGTGTGCCTCTGCAAAATGCAAAAAGCACAGGTGTGAATGGAGCCTTAGACAGGTATCTGTACCCCCCTAAAAGGTGCCAAATGTGACACTGGAGGGGGGGAGGGGGGGAGGGGGGGGGGAGGGTTCCGAAAAGCGGAGGTTCAATTTTTGTGTGAACCTCCGATTTAAGTAAAATGCTTGTTTATAGCAAAGAAATGTACTGCTATAACCAATCAATGTATAAAAACACAAACCTGATCATTTTCCCAGAGTAGTACAGTGTTACCATAGTAACATATTGCTCTGGTCTGTGGAAAAAATAAATAAATCTTAAATATAAAATACAAATAAAATGTAAAAAAAATAAAATAAAAGGTGTTTTTTTGTACTGTCACCAGTCCGTGTCCCTGATTGCTGTCACACCAATCACACAACGACACACTTATAGGCTGCCCCGATTATCAGTGTGATCAATGTCCTTACAGCCTTGCTGGTTAACGGCTCTGCTTTCCTCACACAGACACAGAGTGGGGGGGGGGGGGGGGGGAGGGACCGCCGATAACCGGCAAATCTGTTTACATGTGATTGGGCACAGCTGATCACACGGTAAAGGGCTGCAGTGATTGGCCCTTTACCCCGATCGGTGATCAGCTGCGCTCAAAGAACACAGTGGTCTCACAGCCCGCCCGATGTAGCGGGCACGCAGGGGGAGCGCTGGAGGCACGCAGGGGGAGCGCTGGAGGCACGCAGGGGGAGCGCTGGAGGCACGCAGGGGGAGCGCTGGAGGCACGCAGGGGGAGCGCTGGAGGCACGCAGGGGGAGCGCTGGAGGCACGCAGGGGGAGCGCAGGGGGAACGCTGGAGGCACGCAGGGGGAACGCAGGGGGAACGCAGGGGGAACGCAGGGGGAACGCAGGGGGAACGCAGGGGGAACGCTGGAGGCACGCAGGGGGAACGCTGGAGGCACGCAGGGGGAACGCAGGGGGAACGCAGGAGGAACGCAGGGGGAACGCTGGAGGCACGCAGGGGGAACGCTGGAGGCACGCAGGGGGAACGCTGGAGGCACGCAGGGGGAACGCTGGAGGCACGCAGGGGGAACGCTGGAGGCACGCAGGGGGAACGCTGGGGTGGGATTCTGGGAGGACATCTATTGATTCCATCCCAGAACTGGACGATCGCACTATAGCCGTCATTCGGCTACTGGTAAAATAAAAAGACTCCATTTCCTCTTTAAAGTGGTAGTATGGTCAATTTTTTAACTTTTACCTACAGGAAAGCCTATAATAAGGCTTACCTGTAGGTAAAAAAAATATCTCCTAAACCTGTACGGTTTAGGAGATATTCCCCTCGGTATGCGCCGCTGACTGCAGCGGCGCATGCGCACAAGGGGGTTCTCGCCGTGAAAATCCGGCAGCGCTCGTCCGGCCGGACTGAAATCTCCCGCGCGCATGCGCGGGAGTGACGATATCGCGGCTCCGGCCACTCGCAGCGCCGGAGCCGCGATACCCGGAAGAGACGCCGAGGGAGCACGTCAGCTCCCTCGGCGTGGATCGGGCCAGATGTCGGGGCCTCGTTCTAAGGTAAGTATTTCATAATGAGCTAGTATGCGGTGCATACTAGCTCATTATACCTTTTGCTTTGCAGGTTAAAAAAAAAAAAAAAAAAAAAAAAAAATTTGCGGGTTTACTACCGCTTTAATCAAAGAGAACGAAGACAATAAATTTCTACATCACATCCAAGATCCAAAGGAATACGAGCCAACTTAAATTTGTTTTAACAGAATACAAGAAGCCGCAGGGAACATGGATTGTGATTATATCCCATCTCCATATAAAAAACACAACATTAAAAAATAATGAGAATGGTTACAAAGATCTGCGGAGTTGAGCTTTAGTTGTCCAGTTGCTTATTATGGACAAGCGGGATGGACAATTTGGAAACCTTCTGTCCCGGTCAGAGGCGTTTCATTAACGTTTTTTTCAGCAAAAATTTAACATTAAGATTTTTTTTTTTTTGAGACCAAATAGTTTTTTTTCTAAATAAACAAAGTGTTGTTCCTATATATCGGTATTGCATTGTGGGTTATACTTTGATGATTTTTATTTGTATATTGTGTCTCTTGAATTAGTTGCTGGCCAACCATGAATTTTCCCTTTTGCTGGAGGCACCAGCTTTGTGTCTTCTGTAAGACAATGTGTCCAACTATCACCCCCTCCCTCCCCTAAACTTTTCATTTTCTTTTCGTTATACCAACTACCTAAAGCCATGGTCATATGACCATCCTCTTGTTCTACCTCCTGGGGTCCTTCTTTGGCTGTCCACATCGCTGCCTGTTTTATGTGGACACCTCCTAATGGTAGAGAACAACCCTTCCAGCAGAGGGCTCTCTCAGTTTCCCAGAGGAAGGAGAAGTCATTGGGTGGTGAGGACACCAGTGGCCACCAAGGAGGGAGAAATGTCCAATCCTCAGCAGAAGAAATAAGCCCGCCTCCTAGAGGAAACGGACTGTGATCCATTATTACACTGCAGGATTGGCTCATGAAGAGTTCTGGAACCAAGGTTGAGGAATTTCAGGTTTGCCCGGAGTTGGGCTTTAAAATAGAATAGAAGTTTACAGCCGGGATGAGGCTACAAATTGTGCGGTAATTAGACGCAGGTCTCATTCTGGGATTATTACATCCGCTTCACAACAAGAAACCAGCAATGGAATTTTCCAATACACCCCAAATCCACAAATATGTGCTACAGGGCTCCGCTGATGTCAGCATAATGTGCGGTCTGTACGGGGGGAGCTCCGCATATGTAAATACCAGAGAAACCCTGCACTGTCATAACCATCCAACTTTTATCTGAGGACAATAGAAGGGTGTAGGTGCCCCTAAGTGAAAATGTCCAAATCGGACCCAATTAGCCATTTTCCCTCCCCGGTGTCATGTGACTCGTTAGTGTTACAAGGTCTCAGGTGTGAATGGGGAGCAGGTGTGTTACATTTGGTGTTATCGCTCTCACTCTCTCATACTGGTCACTGGAAGTTCAACATGGCACCTCATGGCAAAGAACTCTCTGAGGATCTGAAGATAAGAATTGTCGCTCTACATAAAGATGGCCTAGGCTATAAGAAGATTGCCAAGACCCTGAAATGGATCTGCAGCATGGTGGCCAAGACCATACAGCGGTATAACAGGACAGGTTCCCCTCAGAACAGGCCTCGCCATGGTCCACCAAAGAAGTTGAGGTCACGTGCTCAGCGTCATATCCAGAGGTTGTCTTTGGGAAATAGACGTATGAGTGCTGCCAGCATTGCTGCAGAGGTTGTAGGGGTGGGGGGGGTTCAGCCTGTCAGTGCTCAGACCATACGCCACACACTGCATCAAATTGGTCTGCATGGCTGTCATCCCAGAAGGAAGCCTCTTCTAAAGATGATGCACAAGAAAGACCACAAACAGTTTGCTGAAGACAAGCAGACTAAGGAGATGGATTACTGGAACCATGTCCTGTGGTCTGATGAGTCCAAGATAAAGGTATTTGGTGTCAGATGGTGTCAGGCGTGTGTGGGGGCAACCAGAGGAGGACAAAGACAAGTGTGTCTTGTCTACAGTCAGGCATGGTGGTGGGGGTGTCATGGTCTGGGGCTGCATGAGTGCTTCCGGCACTGGGGGGCTACAGATCATTGAGGGGACCATGAATGCCAACATGTACTGTGACATACTGAAGCAGAGCATGATCCCCTCCCTTCAGAGACTGGACCGCAGGGCAGTATTCCAACATGATAACCACCCCAAACACACCTCCAACACCACCACTGGCTTGCTAAAGAAGCTGAGGGTAAAGGTGATGGACTGGCCAAGCATGTCTCCAGACCTAAACCCTATTGATCATCTGTGGGGGATCCTCAGAGGGAAGGTGGAGGAGGGGAAGGTCTCCAACATCCACCAGCTCTGTGATGTCATCATGGGGGAGGGGGAAGAGGACTCCAGTGGTGACCTGTGAAGCTCTGCTGACCTCCATGCCCAAGAGGGTGAAGGCAGTGCTGGAAAATAATGGCGGCCACACAAAATATTGACACTTTGGGCCCAACTAGGGGTGTACTGACTTTTGCTGCCAGCAGTTTAGACATTAATGGCTGTTTGTTGAGTTATTTTGAAGGGACGGCAAATTTACACTGTTATACAAGCTCTCTCTATCTCCACATACACATATAATCACGTCACGGAAGGAAGTCATCAGACGCTCTCCCGGGTAATTAACATGGCGCCTTTATACTCCCCTTCACTCCAGCGATGTGGCACGCCATGGCTCACACCACAGGCAAATGACATCTTTGAGCGGTGGGTTTCTGGGTATTGATTGCCAACTGCTTTCACTGACCAGGCTGATGTTACTCCCGCGCATGCATGGGAATTCAGTCGTCTTGAACCTTGCTGGACTTGCACTACGAGTTGCGCATGCGCTGACTGTACAGCAGCAGACAGGGAAGTAACTTTAACGCAGAAGAGACATAACAAGTCTTTTCTGTATTAAATCCTGCCATGAAGTTCCACCATGTATGCTCCACCCACCATGTATGCTCCACCCACCATGTATGCTCCACCCACCATGTATGCTCCACCCACCATGTATGCTCATGTAAAAGAAGTCTAATACTTAAACTATTAACTTAATAAAATTGATTACATTTCCTTTTACGAATAAGCCCAGTAGAGGGGCGCTCTCTCGCTGAACACGAGGGGTATCTACCTCTACTTTCCATGTCTAAGTTTCCAGTTCCCGGTCGGCATCTTTCCCAAGCGAAGCCAGAAATACATAGAGAACGGATCTAGGGCGGCGCTCCCTTACTATCTGTTTAGGTCACAGTTGCATTTATTCTTTGAATCCAAACAGAAAGCAGAGATGTTGGAGCGCTCTCTCCCCGCACCCAGCAGATCTCAGTGCGCTGGTTGGAGATCACGTAGCACGCCGCCGGAACATGTTTAGAAGTAACAGAGCCGAGCATTTCCAAGAAGCACGGCCTTATGTTTTCAGTTACTGGAACTGCACTGCAGCCCGAGCAGCTTCACCCAACGGAAAAGGACAGGCACTCTATAATCAGAAGCTTGAACTTTTAACCCTCGACTAGCTCAGCCAAACTACCCAAGATACCTGAAAACAGGATTATTTATTAGGCGCTGGGCCGGCAACGCTCGGGCCCGGACACCCGCTGGGCCGGCAACGCCCGGGCCCGGACACCCGCTGGGCCGGCAACGCCCGGGCCCGGACACCCGCTGGGCCGGCAACGCTCGGGCCCGGACACCCGCTGGGCGCAGGGACGGCAACGCTCGGGCCCGGACACCCGCTGGGCGCAGGGACGGCAACGCTCGGGCCCGGACACCCGCTGGGCGCAGGGACGGCAACGCTCGGGCCCGGACACCCGCTGGGCGCAGGGACGGCAACGCTCGGGCCCGGACACCCGCTGGGCGCAGGGACGGCAACGCTCGGGCCCGGACACCCGCTGGGCGCAGGGACGGCAACGCTCGGGCCCGGACACCCGCTGGGCGCAGGGACGGCAACGCTCGGGCCCGGACACCCGCTGGGCGCAGGGACGGCAACGCTCGGGCCCGGACATCAGCTGTGGTCAGTGGTCTCACTAACAGTAACAATGGAGCACAATTCTTCACAAGGACACTAACAATTTGGCCGAATAACACCAATGAGAGCACAATTGCCCCCACTGACACCAAGGATTGGGCCCAATTACACCAACAATGGGGTACACTTCCTCCCAATGACACCAACAATTGGGCCCAATGATCGCAATGATGGGGCACAATTTCTCACACTGACACCAAAGATGGGGCATTGTTTTACCTACTGACATCAGGACCTTTTCTACTCGCCCTGGCCACAGACCAGCCCCTTCGAAGTGTGAAGGACAGTACACTGGCCCCTTGGGTTAGAACGTTTGGAGCCCCCGGTCCTATGTCCTGGGGTAGCACATTAGACTCAGAATCTGACTTTGGCTTGCTCCTTGGCTCCCCAGAGCTGCCATTATGACCCTGGCTTCGGGAGTCACCGAGGTATTAAAGCCAATCTCATGATGGCAGCCTTGGGACAGACGCCTTCAAAATCACATGGAGAGTTGGGAGGTTGTAGAGAGATTTTCACCAAAATAAAAAGTTATCAGCACAAGAAACACCTCCTACGTCCCTTGTGCTGATTTTGGCAGCATTTAGGCTTCGGTCTAGCCACAGGAACACAATTTTGGTCACATCATGCAACAGATGGAAACCAGAAAATCTGCTTTTCACAATTATTGATGACTCTAAAGCACAGACGCAGCGGATAAAAGTCAGTCTTTAAAACTGACGCGTTTCATTAGTACAGTGCTGAGTCATAGACTGTCACTTAGTGATTCTGCCAGTAACTGGCTGGATGCGTCCCCCCCCCCCTCCCCCTACTGACAATAGGCACTGCTAGCAAAATCTGGGGACTGTGACCCGTCCAGACATGACAATCATTGAATGAGGAGAGGAAACGTGACAGAAAACCAGCAAACCTTCATTAACAGAGATGAAGGGGGAAAAAAGAGAACATTCCATCTCCAGCACACGGTCATTAGAGCCGCCATTTACCAAACTCAATTAGAGTCCCGAAAAGAAGTCTGTTCTGTGTCTGCCGGCCCGGTGCTCATTTCCATCTGAGAAGCGTGAAAAGCAGAATTTCATGTAGAGACAAGCGAGGAGCTAATGAACCCGTCATGCAGAAAATAGAACTGTCTGCTCAGAAGTATGTGAACCCAGACAGGACTACCGCAAACCCGCTACCGGCGACAGAACTATGTGAACCCCGCCACCGGCGACAGAACTATGTGAACCCCGCCACCGGCGACAGAACTATGTGAACCCCGCCACCGGCGACAGAACTATGTGAACCCCGCCACCGGCGACAGAACTATGTGAACCCCGCCACCGGCGACAGAACTATGTGAACCCCGCCACCGGCGACAGAACTATGTGAACCCCGCCACCGGCGACAGAACTATGTGAACCCCGCCACCGGCGACAGAACTATGTGAACCCCGCCACCGGCGACAGAACTATGTGAACCCCGCCACCGGCGACAGAACTATGTGAACCCCGCCACCGGCGACAGAACTATGTGAACCCCGCCACCGGCGACAGAACTATGTGAACCCCGCCACCGGCGACAGAACTATGTGAACCCCGCCACCGGCGACAGAACTATGTGAACCCCGCCACCGGCGACAGAACTATGTGAACCCCGCCACCGGCGACAGAACTATGTGAACCCCGCCACCGGCGACAGAACTATGTGAACCCCGCCACCGGCGACAGAACTATGTGAACCCCGCCACCGGCGACAGAACTATGTGAACCCCGCCACCGGCGACAGAACTATGTGAACCCCGCCACCGGCGACAGAACTATGTGAACCCCGCCACCGGCGACAGAACTATGTGAACCCCGCCACCGGCCACAGAACTATGTGAACCCCGCCACCGGCCACAGAACTATGTGAACCCCGCCACCGGCCACAGAACTATGTGAACCCCGCCACCGGCCACAGAACTATGTGAACCCCGCCACCGGCCACAGAACTATGTGAACCCCGCCACCGGCCACAGAACTATGTGAACCCCGCCACCGGCGACAGAACTATGTGAACCCCGCCACCGGCGACAGAACTATGTGAACCCCGCTACCGGCGACAGAACTATGTGAACCCCGCTACCGGCGACAGAACTATGTGAACCCCGCTACCGGCGACAGAACTATGTGAACCCCGCTACCGGCGACAGAACTATGTGAACCCCGCTACCGGCGACAGAACTATGTGAACCCCGCTACCGGCGACAGAACTATGTGAACCCCGCTACCGGCGACAGAACTATGTGAACCCCGCTACCGGCGACAGAACTATGTGAACCCCGCTACCGGCGACAGAACTATGTGAACCCCGCTACCGGCGACAGAACTATGTGAACCCCGCTACCGGCGACAGAACTATGTGAACCCCGCTACCGGCGACAGAACTATGTGAACCCCGCTACCGGCGACAGAACTATGTGAACCCCGCTACCGGCGACAGAACTATGTGAACCCCGCTACCGGCGACAGAACTATGTGAACCCCGCTACCGGCGACAGAAGTATGCGAACCCCGCTACCGGCGACAGAAGTATGCGAACCCCGCTACCGGCGACAGAAGTATGCGAACCCCGCTACCGGCGACAGAAGTATGTGAACCCCGCTACCGGCGACAGAAGTATGTGAACCCCGCTACCGGCGACAGAAGTATGTGAACCCCGCTACCGGCGACAGAAGTATGCGAACCAGCTACCGGCGACAGAGCTATGCGAACCCCCCGCTACCAGCGACAGAACTATGTGAACCCCGCTACCGGAGACAGAAGTATGTGAACCCAGACAGGACTTCCGCAAACCCGATTGCAAACACGGAGGGATCAGCAAGACAATCCTTCACATTTCCTAGATTATAGGATTCTTCCCATGCCCTATAAATAGAAGTATAGAGCGGGGCTTGACAAAAAACGCACAACTCCCAACCGTCCCAGATTTTGCGGGACTGTCCCCGATTCTGAACAACGTCCCAAACATTTATATATACACACACATATACATACACACATATACATACACACACATACATATATATATATATATATATATAATTTTTTTTTTTTTTTTTAGCAGACACTCTAGGGAATAAAATGGCGATCATTGCAACTTTTTATCTCGCACGGTATTTGCGCAATCATTTTTTCAAACGCTTTTTTTTGGGAAAAACTGTTTTATGAATAAAAAAACAAACAGTAAAGTTAGCCCAATTTTTTTGTATAATATGAAAGATGATGTTACGCCGAGTAAATGGATACCCAACATATCACGCTTTAAAATTGCGCACACTCATGGAATAGTGCCAAACTTCGGTACTTAATCTCCATAGGCGAAGCTTTGAAATTTTTTTTTTTTACAGGTTAGCAGTTCATAGAGTTACAGAGAAGGTCTAGGGCTAGAATTGTTGCACACGCTCTAACGCACGGGGCGATACCTCACATGTGTGGTTTGAACGGCGTTTACATATATGGGCGGGGCTTGAACGTGCATTCGCTTCTTAATGCGAGCTACTGTGGACAAGGCCGTTTAAAAAAATAAATAAATAAATAAATAATAATTTTGCTTAATTTTTTTTTTTGATCACTTTTCTATTCCTATTACAAGGAATGTAAATCATAGGAATGGGGAGTGACAGGTCCTCTTTATGGAGACATTTGGGGCCAATAAGATCCCTCCTCCAAGCTGGAAAGCACGAGATCGGGGAAAAAAAATAAATTAAAAAAAAAAAAAAAATTGACAGATCTCATTCTGACAGCCGCGATCGCGGCTTTGTTTATTGCCGGGGACCCGGGCGTGACGTCATAACGTAAACGGGCCTCCGACGGTCATAGACGACTGGTGATCACCGGAAAATCTCTATGCTCGTCATCCGGCGGCGGGTGATTCTTTCTCCGGGCCCCCCCCCCCCCCCGATGACACGGGAGAGC
>NW_027507825.1:3313819-3411269 GCF_037356315.1 Lithobates pipiens
ACCCGACAGACGACCTAGAGATCGGCTTCGGGTGCCGACATCGCGGGCGCGCTGGACAGGTAAGTGTCACTATTTTAAAAGTCAGCAGCTGCAGTATTTGTAGCTGCTGGCTTTAAAAAAAAAAAAAAAAAAAAAAAAAAAGGCGGAGTCCCGCTTTAAAAATGTTTTTGTTTTGTTTTTTTAAACCTCTGCATGCAAATTATATTTTTTTTCTTCTCTATTAACACGGCTCAGTATATAAACATAACCCCCTCCCCCTCCTCCAGTACATAAAAACTAAATGAAAACTAAAAAAACAAGCTGCGGGAAACAATCAGCAAAAAGAAATGTCTGTGTAGAAAATTGCAGGTCATCAGATCTGCCTTTAAATGACACAAAGTCTTCTGTATGAGGAGAGCAAACTGCTGAGAGGGCGATACGGAGGAGAGGAATTTACGGGTCAATGTGTATAAAGCTGAACACAACACATATAAAAAAAAAAATAATAAAAAAAATAAATAAAAAAAACACCCACACCAATAAAAAAAGGCAGGTAGATGTTTATTGAAAGGATACAATCACCTTTTGTAGCATGTTACACCCATATCCAGGGTGTAACATACACCGCACTCACCGGATGCCCCCTGTTTTTGACAGTAAGCAGGGGGATTTTCTCCCCCCCACTAGCTGTCACAAACTAAAACTCCGCCCACCTTTGTGGCCGTCGCCTTCTAGTTCTCAATGAACAGAACTCGCCACTTTTATCTGCGATAGTTCACGGCACTTCCTGCCTCGGTGTCACTGCCAGTATGGGAGGTACAAGCACACCGTCGGCGGTACCGTGGCCATTACGCCCACCATCTGCTGGTTACGGGCGCAACGCTTTAAAAACCCATAAACTCCACTCTAGGTTAGCCTATGTGTCCGCGCACACATGGATGTTTTTTTAGCTTTAATGAGCAGTGGAGTTTATGGGCTTTTTTTCTGAACGCCAGAAATTTGCGTTCAAAGTGCCGTTTTTCACCGCTTAAAAAAAAAATAAAAAAAAAATAAAAAAAAAAACACGACAAACGCTCATTAGGCTGGGTTCACACTGCTGCGATGTGGGAACGCCGCAAATCTACTGCGGCGTTTTCCCGCATCGCATGCCTCCCGGCGGCAGTTCACACTGCCCTATGCAAACTGCTGGGAGTGTCAATTAAAAAAGTTAATGACACCTCCAAATCAGTTCGCATATCGCAGTGCGATCTGCAAGCACGTATAGAAATCGGATCCCATGCGATATGATTCTGCTGCGGACCCCCCCCCCAAAAAAAAAAAAAAAAAAAAAAAAAAAAAAAAAAAAAAAGTGTCCCGTGCGAGTTTGGGGCGGACGCGTGGCAAATTCAGCCATACTATCTGTATGGCTGAAATCGCATCGCACAGAGATCGCATGCGATTTGCACTGCAGTGCGAATCACATCCGATCTCGTACACCGCAGCAGTGTGAACCCAGCCTAAATGCTAAGGCTCCATGCACACTGAAGCTCAAAAAAAAGCTTTTTCTGGATGCCAGATTGTTGGCAGAAAACGCTGGTTGAAAAAAAACGTGCTTTTAACAGCGTTTTGTATTAGCGTTTATGAGCGTTTTCAATAATAAAAAAAAAATGACACAGAGGACACTCCAAAAATCCCACAATGCATTGAAAAAAATAGAATGCCGAACATGAATTATAATTATAATTATTTGTCTTTTTTTTTTTTTGTGGTGAAAAACATCACTTTGAACGCGAATTTCTGGCGTTCAGAAAAAAAAAAGCCTATAAATTCCACTGCTCGTTAACCCTTTCATGACTAAGCCTATTTTTGCCATTTGGTGTTTACAAGTTAAAATCCAAGTAATTTTCTAGCAAAAAATATGGAACCCCCAAACACATAGAAAAAAAAAAATATATATATATATATATATATACACACACACACACACACATACATATATATATATATATATATATATATATATATATATATATATATATATATATATATATATATATATATATATATATATATATATATATATATACACACACACACACATATACATTATATATATATATATATATATATATACATATATACACACACACACACACACACACATACATACATACATACATACATATCTCCGTATCTATATTTTTTTAGCAGAGACTGTAGAGAATAAAACGGCGATTGTTGCAATATTTTATGTCACGCTGTATTCGCGCAGCGGTGTTTTAAAAACGCAACTTTTTGGGAAAAGGGACACTTTCATGAATTTAAAAAAAAAAAAAAAAAAACAGTAAAATTAGCCCAATTTTTTTGCATGATGTGAAAGATAATGTTACGCCGAGTAAATAGATACCAAACATGTCACACTTTATAAATCGCACGCACAGAATGACGACAAAGTACGGTAGCTAAAAATCTCAATAGGCGACGCTTTACAATTTTTTTTTACGGTTACCAGGTTAGAGTTACAGAGGAGGTCTAGTGATAGAATTATTGCTCTCGCTCCGACGATCGCGGCGATACCTCACATGTGTGATTTGAACACTGTTTACATATGCGGGTGCGACTTCCGTATGCGTTTTCTTTGCTTCGCGAGCTCGCAGGGACGGCGGGCACTTTAAAAAAAAAAAATGTTTTTTTTTTAGTTATTTTAAAATGAATAAATGGTTTAAAAAAAAAAAAATATTTTGATCACTTTTATTGCTGTCACAAGGAATGTAAACATCCCCTGTGACAGTAATAGGTGGTGACAGGTCCTCTTTATGGAGGGATCGGGGGTCTAAAAGATCCCTCCTTTACACTTCATTGTATTCAGATCGCCGAAAACGGCGATTCTGAATACTGTATTTTTATTTTTTTTAAACCGGCGCCATTGGCAGCCGAGTAAAACGGGAAGTGACGTCATGATGTCGCTTCCGTGTTTACTATTAGGAGACTGGAATGATGCCGATTACGGCTTCATTCCAGTCCCTGCCCAGCAGCCGGAGGCATCGGAGCGTGAATTGGTGCTCCCGATTGAGCGAGAGCACCGGTAAGAGCGGCGGGAGGCGGCGAGAAGGGGGGGGGGGGGGGACGCCCCCTCCCGCTCCTCCGGCATAACAGCCGAGCGGCTTTTAGCCGCTTCGGTTGTTATGGCTGGAAAGCCAATCGCATGCTGTAAAAAACGGTACCGGGATGATGCCTGCAGCTGCGGGGCATCATCCCGGTATAACCCCTGGAAGCCGAGTACGCACATCTGCGTACGCTTGGCGTGAAGGGGTTAAAGCTAAAAAAACGTCCATGTGTACATGGACACAGGCTAGTGGAGTTTATGGGCTTTAAAAAAAAAAAAAAACATTGCAATAAACTTATATTTTATTTTCAGTTATTAGTTGGTTTGCGCAAAAGTTCTAGCCTCTACAAAACAGAGGATAGATTTATAGCAAGTTTTTTTTTTTTGTGTAGCAATGGCGGCGATCTGCGATTTTTATGCCTGCGGCGGACACTTTTGACACTATTTTGGGACCGTTGTCATTTATACAGCAATCTGTGCTATAAAAATGCCCTCATTACCGTGTAAATGACACTGCCAGAGGAGGGGTTAACCACTAGGGGGTGATCGAGGGGTTAAGTGTGTCCTGGGGAGGTGTTCTAACTGTGGGGGGAGGGGGGGTGGGCGGGCTTCCACTCACATGACAGGGAGCAGTAGATCTGTCACGTCACTAGGCAGAACGGGGAAATGCTTTGTTTACATAGACATCTCCCCGTTCTTCCTCTCCACACCGCAATCGCCAGACGAACACAGAGTTCCCGGGACCCACGGGAAGGCTCTCACGGCATGTACAGGTACGCCCATTTGCCTGCCTGTGGCATTCTGCCGACGTACATCTGTGTGCGGCGCTCTGCAAGCGGTTGTAAACCCTTTACAGGGTAGGAGGACCTCTCCGCGAGCGACGTCGGCCGCTGGAGCGGGGTAGGAGGACCTCTCCGGGAGCGACGTCGGCCGCTGGAGCGGGGTAGGAGGACCTCTCCGGGAGCGACGTCGGCCGCTGGAGCGGGGTAGGAGGACCTCTCCGGGAGCGACGTCGGCCGCTGGAGCGGGGTAGGAGGACCTCTCCGGGAGCGACGTCGGCCGCTGGAGCGGGGTAGGAGGACCTCTCCGGGAGCCACGTCGGCCGCTGGAGCGGGGTAGGAGGACCTCTCCGGGAGCCACGTCGGCCGCTGGAGCGGGGTAGGAGGACCTCTCTCCGGGAGCGACGTCGGCCGCTGGAGCGGGGTAGGAGGACCTCTCCGCGAGCGACGTCGGGCGCTGGAGCGGGGTAGGGGGACCTCTCCGCGAGCGACGTTGGCCGCTGGAGCGGGGTAGGAGGACCTCTCTGGGAGCGACGTCGGCCGCTGGAGCGGGGTAGGAGGACCTCTCTCCGGGAGCGACGTCGGCCGCTGGAGCGGGGTAGGAGGACCTCTCTCCGGGAGCGACGTCGGCCGCTGGAGCGGGGTAGGAGGACCTCTCTCCGGGAGCGACGTCGGCCGCTGGAGCGGGGTAGGAGGACCTCTCCGGGAGCGACGTTGGCTGCTGGAGCGGGGTAGGAGGACCTCTCCGGGAGCGACGTCGGCCGCTGGAGCGGGGTAGGAGGACCTCTCCGGGAGCGACGTCGGCCGCTGGAGCGGGGTAGGAGGACCTCTCCGGGAGCCACGTCGGCCGCTGGAGCGGGGTAGGAGGACCTCTCTCCGGGAGCGACGTCGGCCGCTGGAGCGGGGTAGGAGGACCTCTCCGGGAGCGACGTCGGCCGCTGCAGCGGGGTAGGAGGACCTCTCCGCGAGCGACGTCGGGCGCTGGAGCGGGGTAGGGGGACCTCTCCGCGAGCGACGTTGGCCGCTGGAGCGGGGTAGGAGGACCTCTCTGGGAGCGACGTCGGCCGCTGGAGCGGGGTAGGAGGACCTCTCTCCGGGAGCGACGTCGGCCGCTGGAGCGGGGTAGGAGGACCTCTCTCCGGGAGCGACGTCGGCCGCTGGAGCGGGGTAGGGTAGGAGGACCTCTCCGGGAGCGACGTCGGCCGCTGGAGCGGGGTAGGAGGACCTCTCCGGGAGCGACGTTGGCTGCTGGAGCGGGGTAGGAGGATCTCTCTCTGGGAGCGACGTCGGCCGCTGGAGCGGGGTAGGAGGACCTCTCCGGGAGCGGCGTCGGCCGCTGCAGCGGGGTAGGAGGACCTCTCCGCGAGCGACGTCGGGCGCTGGAGCGGGGTAGGGGGACCTCTCCGCGAGCGACGTCGGCCGCTGGAGCGGGTAGGAGGACCTCTCTGGGAGCGACGTCGGCCGCTGGAGCGGGGTAGGAGGACCTCTCTCCGGGAGCGACGTCGGCCGCTGGAGCGGGGTAGGGTAGGAGGACCTCTCCGGGAGCGACGTCGGCCGCTGGAGCGGGGTAGGAGGACCTCTCCGGGAGCGACGTTGGCTGCTGGAGCGGGGTAGGAGGATCTCTCTCTGGGAGCGGCGTCGGCCGCTGGAGCGGGGTAGGGTAGGAGGACCGCTGCGGGGGGGGGGGCTTCGATCTCAGCTAATTCAGAATGAGCTAGTATCCCATGCATACTAGCTCATTATGCCTTTGTCTTAACTAATTCCATACCGGGGGCCTTTCCTGGCACTTCTCTCCTTCATGTAAAAATAATTTTTTACTTTTTTGCTAGAAAATTACTCAGAACCCCCAAACATTACATGTGTTTTTTTTAGCAGACATCCTAGAAAATAAAAATGGCGGTCATTGCAACTTTGAAAAATTATTGCGTAAATACCGTGCAAAGATACAAGCAGCACCCGACCAGCCGATGGAAACATCAGCTGCGGTGCCGACATGGCTGGACTTCAGGACAGGTAAAAGTCTAATTGTGAAAAGTCGGCGCGGAGTGTGTGCGTGCGCGGAGTGTGCGTGCGCGGAGTGTGCGCAGCTGCTGGCTTTAAAAAAAAATAAAAATTTGTGGGCGGAACCCCGCTTTAATATGTCAAATGTGTGAGCAGACGGCCGGGATAGCCGACAAACACGTAAAAAAACAAAACATTTACGTTCTACAACGCCGCCAAATGTCTGCAACGTAATAAATGCAGATCAATCATTTCTGCCTGATCAATATTTAAACAGGAACCTCTGGCAACGCGTAAAATCAATCGGGGGTGGGGGGGGGCGCCTCGTGCGCTCGCTCTCCAGGAAACACAAAGCATAGTCAGCGTCCACGCCATCCGCCTTAACCCCTTCAATACTCAGCACTCTCGACCCCCCCCCCCCCACCCCCTTCCTACCCAGGCCAACGTTCAGCTTTCAGAGCTCTCACCTTTGAATGACAATTCCGCCGTCATGTAACATTGTACACATCTTATCTGTTAAAAAAAAAGAAAAAACACTTTGTACACACAGCAGATTTTTGTGTGGTACCCCGTTTCCCCTAAAATAAGACCTAGTGTGATTGTCGGTGATAGCTGCAATAAAAGCCCTACCCCCCCAAATAAGCCCTAGTTAAAGTCCTTGTTGGTCTTTTCAGGGTAGGGCTTATTTTTGAGGAAACAGAGTAGGGATTATTTGGGGGGGGGGTAGGGCTTATATTGCAGCCGTCACCGACAATCACGCTAGGTCTTATTTTAGGGGAAACAGGGTATTTGATCACCGTTGGTGTTTTTTTTTTTTTTTTTGTTATATAAAACCCAAATAAATACAAAACACTTTGAAATCGAGCTGCACGATTCTGGCGAAAAATGAGAATCACGATTTTTTTTTTTACTTAAAAGATCGATCGCAATTCTCACGGCGTGACATCATCTTTCACATTAAAACAAAAAATAAAATTGGGCTAACTTTACTGTTTTTTAATTCACTGAAGTGTATTTTTTCCCCCCAAAAAAAAAAATTGCGTTTGAAAGACCGCTGTGCAAATATAGCGCGACAAAAAATATTGCAGCAATTGACATTTTATTCTCTAGAGTCTCTGCTAAACACATATATATATATGCACCAAAATTTCGGCCGCCGAAACATATCGTCCGAAAACGCAAATTGCCGAAAAGAATAAACGGCCGATAATTGAGCCGAAAATGGGGCGGGGCCTGGGCGGAGCACCGCCCCTGGTGCTGCCCATGATGGGGGGGGGGGGGGTGTATAGAGCAGGAGAGCCGCCTCCGCCGTCTGGTTGAATAGAGCACCGGAAACATCACAGCTTTAATTTCAATAGCTTTGTGTTCCCCGCCGTGCGCCGTCACATACAGCCCCTCCCCCTTGTCTAGGCACTTTGATAGACAGAGGCGGCTCTCCTCTCTCTTTGCTGGGCGGGGGGCAACACTGGCTGCACTTATCTCATTTATCATGTCCCCGGTCTCTGACCACCTCCTGCACCGTGTCCCCAGTCTCTGACCACCTCCTGCACCGTGTCCCCAGTCTCTGACCACCTCCTGCACCATGTCCCCAGTCTCTGACCACCTCCTGCACCATGTCCCCAGTCTCTGACCACCTCCTGCACCATGTCCCCAGTCTCTGACCATCTCCTGTACCATGTCCCCAGTCTCTGACCATCTCCTGTACCATGTCCCCAGTCTCTGACCATCTCCTGCACCATGTCCCCAGTCTCAGACCACCTCCTGCACCATGTCCCCAGTCTCTGACCACCTCCTGCACCATGTCCCCAGTCTCTGACCACCTCCTGCACCATGTCCCCAGTCTCTGACCACCTCCTGCACCATGTCCCCAGTCTCTGACCACCTCCTGCACCATGTCCCCAGTCTCTGACCACCTCCTGCACCATGTCCCCAGTCTCTGACCATCTCCTGCACCATGTCCCCAGTCTCTGACCATCTCCTGCACCGTGTCCCCAGTCTCAGACCACCTCCTGCACCGTGTCCCCAGTCTCTGACCACCTCCTGCACCGTGTCCCCAGTCTCCGACCACCTCCTGCACCATGTCCCCAGTCTCTGACCACCTCCTGCACCATGTCCCCAGTCTCTGACCACCTCCTGCACCATGTCCCCAGTCTCTGACCACCTCCTGCACCATGTCCCCAGTCTCTGACCACCTCCTGCACCATGTCCCCAGTCTCCGACCACCTCCTGCACCATGTCCCCAGTCTCCGACCACCTCCTGCACCATGTCCCCAGTCTCCGACCACCTCCTGCACCATGTCCCCAGTCTCCGACCACCTCCTGCACCATGTCCCCAGTCTCTGACCACCTCCTGCACCATGTCCCCAGTCTCTGACCACCTCCTGCACCGTGTCCCCAGTCTCTGACCACCTCCTGCACCATGTCCCCAGTCTCTGACCACCTCCTGCACCATGTCCCCAGTCTCTGACCATCTCCTGCACCATGTCCCCAGTCTCTGACCATCTCCTGCACCGTGTCCCCAGTCTCAGACCACCTCCTGCACCGTGTCCCCAGTCTCTGACCACCTCCTGCACCATGTCCCCAGTCTCTGACCACCTCCTGCACCATGTCCCCAGTCTCTGACCACCTCCTGCACCATGTCCCCAGTCTCTGACCACCTCCTGCACCATGTCCCCAGTCTCTGACCATCTCCTGCACCATGTCCCCAGTCTCTGACCATCTCCTGCACCATGTCCCCAGTCTCAGACCACCTCCTGCACCGTGTCCCCAGTCTCTGACCACCTCCTGCACCGTGTCCCCAGTCTCCGACCACCTCCTGCACCGTGTCCCCAGTCTCTGACCACCTCCTGCACCATGTCCCCAGTCTCTGACCACCTCCTGCACCATGTCCCCAGTCTCTGACCACCTCCTGCACCATGTCCCCAGTCTCTGACCACCTCCTGCACCATGTCCCCAGTCTCTGACCACCTCCTGCACCATGTCCCCAGTCTCTGACCACCTCCTGCACCATGTCCCCAGTCTCCGACCACCTCCTGCACCATGTCCCCAGTCTCCGACCACCTCCTGCACCATGTCCCCAGTCTCCGACCACCTCCTGCACCATGTCCCCAGTCTCCGACCACCTCCTGCACCATGTCCCCAGTCTCTGACCACCTCCTGCACCATGTCCCCAGTCTCTGACCACCTCCTGTATAAAAACATTTTTTAAAAAAAGTAATTTTCGGTTTCGGCCTAGAGTATTTTTAATTTTCGGCACCCCCATATTATAATATATATATATATATACACTCGGTGGTTCCCAGTAATTTTCTATAAGAAAATTATTGATTTTAAATTTAAACAAAGTGTCAGAAAAAGATTTTAGACTTTAAGAGGTTAAACTTCCGGCGTTTACACGTCGTTTAAAAACGTGGCGGACTGCCTGGATATTTTTTTTCTTTACACACAGAAGTTTATCTCTTTGATCCAAGGAGGAAGAGAGTTTTGCCGGCCACACACGGTTTTCGAATTTCGAAAAGAATTTTGAAAAGAATTTCGAAAAATCCTATCTAAGAATTTTCATACAAATTTTGCAACAGCCGATTTTTTTGTGCGGAGATCAAATTTGAATCAAATTTAAGGATTCGGACACGTTGGAAATTTTATGAAAAAAACGATTTTCTAATCAATGGATGGGAGAACCGTGTGAGAAACGTAATAAGAAAAGAAAATTTACTGAGAGAAAAAGAAGACACCCCCCCCCCCCCCCCCGAGCCACGAAAATTACCTTCTGTAGCAACATGGAGGTGAAATTAAAGGCATGGTCAGCCGAATTTTGAAAACAAAAATAAAAATAAAAAAACACCTTGAAAAGAAAATTTGTTCGAAATTCGACCACGGCCTGCTTTAGTTACAATGTTTCATTTTAAAAACTTGGCAGACTGCCCGGATGTTTTCTTTTGACAGCTGAGTGAGCAGATAAGTCTCTCCCACTTGTTATATGAAAGAAACAGCAAACACTGCAATAGAGATCTCAGAGGGGTGGAATCGAGATCACGATTTTTTTTTTTAACGTATAATTGTGCAGCTCTACTTTGAAAAGAGAAAAACAAAACAAAAAACACAAAACAAAAAACACAAAAAAAAAACTAAACAAAAAAAAAAAAAAAAAACAAAAAAAACAAAAAAAAAAAAAAAAAAAAACACAAAACAAAAAAAAAAAACACAAAACAAAAAAAAAAAAAACACAAAACAAAAAAAAAACACAAAAAAAAAAAAAAACACAAAACAAAACCAACAAAACAAAACCAAAATAACAAAACCAAAATAACAAAACAAAGATTAAAAAAAAAATCTATCTATAAACTCGCTTTCTATTTAAGTACTTTCCAGAGCCAGCACATAAAAAACAAAAAATAATAATTTAAGCCCTGAAGATGATATAGATCTCCCCAAAAAACGACAATGTATTTTCTGAAAGCAGACCCCACCCCCCAGATCAGGGATATGCAATTACTGGACCTGCAGTTGTTGCAGAACTACAACTCCCATGAGGCATAGCAAGACTCTGACAGCCACAAGCATGACCCCCAGAGGAAGAGGGATGATGGGACTTGTAGTTCTACAGCAGTTGGAGGTTCCGCTATTCGCACATCTCTTCTGCCCCGGAGAATAAAATGTCGGTAGTTCCAATTTTTCATGTCACAAAAAAAATGACTGCAGGAGTCCAGGAAACTCAAAATGACAGTAAAATATACACTAAAGTTATTATTAGGGGCTCACAAATTTATTTTATTTTTTTTGGGGGGGGCGGGGGGGGGGAGGGGTAAAATATAAAAGACGAGGATTGTGTCGGGTCAGTCGATGCCAGACATGTCACAGCTCATATTGTACGTGTGCCCGGGAAAATGGTTACCACAATTTGTAGGGATTTCCTCACTTCCTGTTTGGCTAGGGGACAGGAAGTGAGAGGGAAATCTCCCCAATGGGACACAGATTGCAAACAATAAATAAAATCTGACCGGGGTTAGAACCCTCCTCTGCTTTATCCAAAATGAAAGAATACATCAAGTTTTGCCTCCAGTTCTACATCCTCTGTCCTGTGTTGGTGAGGAGTTCCGTGTTATGGGGGGGGAGGGGGAGGGGTCTGCAGTTATCACTCAGTCTGTGTGCGGCGACACGCAACACGTCTTCATGCTCAGGAGCCCCAACATGTGTGTAGATTTATATAAATAAATGTGTGTACATGTGGGGGGCACCTTGAATCTGGGGGGATTGCATGCGCTCGGGTGTAACTTTACATAGTAGGTGATGTTGAAAAAAAACACAGAAGTAGGCGTACCGGGGCGGACACATAAGACGTGGGGCGTACATAGGAAGTGGGGTGTACCGGGACATACACAGGATGTATCAGGGTGTGCACAGGAGGCGGGGCGTACACAGGAGGCGGGGCGTACACAGGACGCGGGGCGTACACAGGACGCGGGGCGTACACAGGAGGCGGGGCGTACACAGGAGGCGGGGCGTACACAGGAGGCGGGGCGTACACAGGAGGCGGGGCGTACACAGGAGGCGGGGCGTACACAGGAGGCGGGGCGTATGGATATACATGGGAGATTTCTGTGGTATATGGGGTGCTGGGTGTGTAGATGTATATTGGGGTGTATGGAGATAGAAGGGGGTGTTGGTGATATAGATGGGGGGTGTCGGGTATATTGGGGTGTAGGGTGATGGATGTGTATAGATGTCTCTGGGGTATATTGGGGTGTCTGGTTTGGATTTGGGATGTATGGATATAGATGAGGTACATTGGGGTGTGCGTTGACAAATTTGGGGTGTCGATAGTACAGGATGTGAGGTGTCGGGTGTATTTGGGGTGTGTGGAGATAGAAGGGGGTGTATGTAGTATGGATGGGGGGCGTCGGGTGTGTGGTGAGGTAATTGGGGCGTCGGTGATATAGATGGGTGTACTGGGGTGTTTGGGTTATAGTGGGGTGTGTGGTGACAGATTTGGGGTGTCGGGTGATAGGTGTGGGGTGTTGGGGTCACTGTGGGGTGTGTAGCTGTATATTCGGGTGTGTGGTGACAGATTTGGGGTGTCTGAGGTAATTGGGGTGTCGGTGATATAGATGTGGGGTGTATTGGGGTGTTTGTGTTATATTAGGGTGTGTGGTAACAGATTTGGGGTGTCGGGTGTACAGAGATGTATATTGGGTTGTAGGATGATAGGTGTGGGGTGTTGGGGTCACTGTGGGGTGTGTAGCTGTATATTCGGGTGTACAGAGATGCATATTGGGGTGACAGATTTGGGGTGTCGGTGATATAGATGTGGGGTGTATTGGGGTGTTTGGGTTATATTGGGGTGTGCGGTGACAGATTTGGGGTGTCGATAGTACAGGATGTGAGGTGTCGGGTGTATTGGGGTGTTGAGGTAAGTTGGGTGTATATTGGGGTCACTGTGGGGTGTGTAGATGTATTTGGGGTGTGTGGAGATAGAAGGGGGTGTATGTAGTATAGATGGGGGGGGGGGTGTCAGGTGTGTGGTGACATATTTGGGGTATCTCTGAGGTAATTGGGGTGTCGGTGATATAGATGTGGGGTGTTTGGGTTATATTGGGGTGTCGGTGATATAGATGTGGGGTGTATTGGGGTGTTTGGGTTCTATTAGGGTGTGTAGTAACAGATTTGGGGCGTCGGGTGTACAGAGATGTATATTGGGTTGTAGGATGATGGGTGTGGGGTATTGGGGTCACTGTGGGGTGTGTAGGTGTATATTAGGGTGTGGTGGCAGATTTGGGGTGTGTGGTGATAGGAAGGGGGGTGTCGGGTGTATTGGGGTGTCGGTCTCCTCTCCCCCATCCTTCTCACTCACCTCCCGGCGGTTTAGCAGCTCCGTTCTCGCTCCGCCCCTCTCCGGTGCTGCTCGGCGGCCATCCTCCCGGTGATCGGCGTCTCTCTCCTCCCCCCTCCGCCTCACAGCCCCGCCGCCGCCATCTTGTCTCTTCCCCCTCCCTCAGCCGACGTCGGCGGGGCACGTGACCGGGGCGTGACGTCCTCCGCCAGCGAAGGGAGAAGGGGGCGTGGTTGTGGAGTGACAGTGGGTTGCCACGCCCTCTCCTCCCTCCGCCCCGCCCTCTCCTCTTTCCAGGCTGCTGTGAATTCGATTCTCGGGTCCCACACCGACCGGCCCCGCCCCCTTCCTCTGAGCTCTCCCCCCCCATTGGACAGACGGAGCCGTCTAAATGAATTGCAGCGCACAGCCTCATAGAAACTTTTCATTCAGCCTTCATTTGATTGGTCAATCATTTTTATTTGCTAAAATAATAATAATATATATTAATAGTAATATAATAATAATAATAAGAAGAAAAAAGATGAGCAATTGCCTCATTTACCTGTCTGTGCGTTTGCATGAATTTCAGACGCAATCAAGGTCGTTTTTTTGGCGTCATATTTCTTGCGATAGCGCACCAATCGGCTGCAATAAAATGCCGCATGTTGTCCATTTTTTTATTTAATTTTTTAATTTTTTTTCCATAAACACATAAAAGCCGAGTGATGGTGAGAACTCATCAAAATAAATCGCTGAGTTAACCATCGAAAAAATAAAAATAAATACGGCACGCTGGTTTTTTTTATTTTTATTTTTTTATTTATTTTTTTAACCCATTGCTCTTCCGGGGGCATTTTTTCAATTATTTTTTTACAATTTCCACACATGGTAAAATACGCATTGTTTAACGTAACCCCCACCCCACCCAAAAAAAAAAAAAAACATTTCTGAAATCAGAGAACCTGCAGAATAAAATGGCGGCAGGTGCAAATTTTAAAGTCGCACGATATTTGTGGTTGTTTATTAAACATATATTTTCAGGGAAAAAATGAATATTATTATTAAAAATTATTATAATAAATTTTATTATAATATATAATAATATAATAACAATATATGAATATTATATATTAGTACTATAATAATAATAATTATTATTATTTAAGGTAGTTATATAGCGCCGCCAATTTACGCAGCACTTTACATATACATTGCACATTCAATAATATATTATAATATAAAATATATAATTTTGTTATTATAATAATAAAAAAAATTATTAAAAATGAATATAAAAATATAAAAAACACAAGCTATTTGGCATTTCTGTCACACCAATCAGCTGCAATAAAATTCGGAGTGTCGTCCTTTTTTTTTTTTTTTTTTTTTTTTTTTTAAATAAATCCATAAAAGCCGAGTGATGGTGAGAACTCATCGAAATAAATCATTCTTCCTGCATTTGCATGCGCACTGCGTCTAAAATGCATCCGGTGCAATCCACGCGTTCAGAGCGATTTTTTCCACTTACGCGCTTGCAGAACATTTTTGGGGGCTGGAGTTACATGCATTTTGTTATTATATTATAATAAAAAATTATTATAATAAATTTTATTAATAATTTAATAATAGAATAACAATATATGAATATAATATATTAGTACTATAATAATAATAGCGCCGCCAATTTATGCAGCACTTTACATATACATTGTACATTCAATAATATAATATATTATAATATAAAATATATAACTTTGTTATAATAATAATAATAATAATAAAAAAATATAAAAAGTTAATATAACTAAAATTGATATTATTGCAAACAAACACAAGATAATACCCATTTCTTTTTTTTTCTTTTTTTTTGTGGGGGGGGTAAAATTTAATAAGATGGGGTGGAGGCGAGTAAATAGATACCAAACACGTCAAGTCTTAAAATTATGCACACCCCTGAAATCACAAAAAAAAACTCAGATACCCATAATTCTCCCTCACCACTTCAGCTCCAGAATATTTACCCCCCTTCCTGACCAGGCCATTTGTTTTATGATACGGCACTGCGTTACTTTAACTGACAATGGTGCGGTGATGTACCTAAATAAAATGTATATGTTGTTTTTTTCCCACAAATAGAGCTTTCTGTTGGTGGTATTTGATCATCTCTGTGCTTTTTATTTTTTTGCGCTATAAACAAAAAAAGAACAGCAATTTTGAAAAAAAAAAAAAAAAATTATTTTTGTTATAAAATATCCAATATTTTTTTTTTTTAAATCAAATTTCTTCATCAATTTAGGCCAATATGTTTTCTGCTACATATTTTTGGTAATTTTTTTTAAAATCCCACAAATAGAGCTTTCTTTTGGTGGTATTTGATCACCTCTGTGGTTTTTATTTTTTTGCGCTATAAACAAAAAAAAAGAACAGCAATTTTGAAAAAAATAAAAAAAAATACAAATTTTTTTCTTTTTGCTATAAAATATCCAATAAAATTTTTTTAAAAAAAAATCAAATTTCTTCATCAATTTAGGCCAATATGTTTTCTGCTACATATTTTTGGTAAAATTTTTTTTTTTTTTTAAATCCCACAAATAGATCTTTCTTTTGGTGGTATTTGATCACCTCTGGGGGTTTTCTTTTTTGCCCTATAAACAAAATAAAGAGCGACAACTTAAAAAGAAAATAAAAAAAACAAAATGTTTTACTTGCTGCTATAAAATATCCAATTAAAAATTAAAAAAAAAAAAAATCAGATTTCTTCATCAATTTAGGCCAATATGTATTCTGCTATATATTTTCGATAACAAAAAAAAAAAAATCCCACAAATAGAGCCTTCTTTTGGTGGTATTTGATCACCTCTGCGGTTTTTATTTTTTGCGCTATAAACAAAAAAAGAGCGACAATTTTGAAAAAAAAAACACATTTTTTTTTTCTTTTTGCTATAAAATATCCAATAACATTTTTAAAAAAAAAAAATCTAATTTCTTCATCAATTTAGGCCAATATGTTTCCTGCTACATATTTTTGGTAAAACGTTTTTTTTTTTAAATTCCACAAATAGATCTTTCTTTTGGTGGTATTTGATCACCTCTGTGGTTTTTCTTTTTTGCCCTATCAACAAAAAAATAACGACAATTTAAAAAGAAAATCAAAAAAAAAATTTTTACTTGCTGCTATAAAATATCAAATTTAAAAAATTTAAAAAATCAGATTTCTTCATCAATTTAGGCCAATATGTATTCTGTTATATATTTCTCATAACAAAAAAAAAATCCCACAAATAGAGCCTTCTTTTGGTGGTATTTGATCACCTCTGCGGTTTTTATTTTTTGAGCTATAAACAAAAAAAGAGCGACAATTTTGAAAAAAAAAAACACATTTTTTTTTCTTTTTGCTATAAAATATCCAATAACATTTAAAAAAAAAAAAAAAATCAAATTTCTTCATCAATTTAGGCCAATATGTTTTCTGCTACATATTTTTGGTAAAATGTTTTTTTTTAAATCCCACAAATAGATCTTTCTTTTGGTGGTATTTGATCACCTCTGCGGTTTTTCTTTTTTGCCCTATAAACAAAATAAAGAGCGACAACTTAAAAAGAAAATAAAAAAACAAAATTTTTTACTTGCTGCTATAAAATATCCAATTAAAAATTAAAACAAAAATCATATTTCTTCATCAATTTAGGCCAATATGTATTCTGCTATATATTTTTTATAACAAAAAAAAAAATCCCACAAATAGAGCCTTCTTTTGGTGGTATTTGATCACCTCTGCGGCTTTTATTTTTTGCGCTATAAACAAAAGAAGAGCGACAATTTTGAAAAAAAAAGCAATTTTTTTTTCTTTTTGCTATAAAATATCCAATAACATTTTTTTTTTTAAATCTAATTTCTTCATCAATTTAGGCCAATATGTTTTCTGCTACATATTTGTGGTAAAAAAATTTTTTTTATAAATCCCACAAATAGATCTTTATTTTGGTGGTATTTGATTACCTCTGCGGTTTTTCTTTTTTGCCCTATAAACAAAAAAATAACGACAAATTAAAAAGAAAATCAAAAAAACATTTTTTTACTTGCTGCTATAAAATATCCAATTAAATTTTTTTTTAAAAATCTGATTTCTTCATCAATTTAGGCCAATATGTATTCTGCTATATATTTTTCATAACAAAAAATAAATAAAAACCCCACAAATAGAGCTTTCTTTTGGTGGTATTTGATCACCTCTGCGTTTTTTTGTTTTTTTTGCGCTATATACAAATAAAATAATGATAATTTTTATAAAAAATAAAAAACGATATTCGTTATTCAGGTCATTCGCTATGATCCAAATTAGAAAATTCTTAAATTTGAAAATCTGAAAATTCAATGATTCGAAAATCCGAAAATAAGAAAGAAAATCCGAAAATTCGAAAGAACCAAAATTCAAAATAATAGCGAACTAACTAACTAATAATAACTAAGTATTAAATTATAGGTATTGGGATTTCCTTTCAAATTTGGCTGTTAGTGAACGTAAAGAATACGAATTTATCCGAAGTTACGAATTATGCAAAATAAGGAATTCCGCATCTAAACGAATGGAACGAAACTAATTAATAAATAATAATAAAGTTTTTATTATTATTGTTATTTATTATTATTAATTTGTTACGTTCTATTCGTTTAGATGCGGAATTCCTTATTTTGGATAATTCGTAACTTCGGATTAATTTGTTACGTTCACTAACAGCCAAATTTGAAAGGAAATCCCAATACCTATAATTTAATAGTTAATAGTCATTTTTGGGTTTTAGAATTTTCGGATTTTCGTTCTTATTTTCGGATTTTCACATTTTCAGATATTCGAAATTTCCAAATTTTGAATTTTCCGAAATTTTTGAATATTCGGAAAAAAAACATTAAACTGTTTTTTTTGTTAATTCAGATATTTCCGAGTTAACGGATTTGTCAAAATGTATTAAAAAACGAATTCGGAAAGAAACAAATTGCACATGTCTAGTCCTGAGGCCCGGGAGTCCGGAACTCAGGAGCAGATGAGGGGGGGAAGGGCGGGGAAGCTGCGACCTGGATGGGCTAAGTCTGAGGCTGTTGTCCAAAGGTTCCTCCTGTGCTGCTTCATCCAGAGTGGTGGCACTCTAATACAAGGAGGTGTGTTACTGGCCAGATCACCAGGTGAAAACAGAGGGGGAATATGCTTAAAAAAAAAGAAAACAAATGCAACCGCAACATCTAATGATTAGTAGGCTGCAATACGTGACACTTTTGGTTTTCGGGTTTATTATCGCTTTAAAATAGACATATGCAGTTCGTTTCGTTCTGAATTAAAATTTGGACGGATTTTAGTTTTTTGGAAATCCGGACATTACCGAATTTAAGCGAATCCGAAATAACGAAAAAAAAAAATTTGGACGATTTGTGATTTGTGCTCGGAGGGAAAATTTGAGGGGCGGAGAATTTGTGTTAGGTAGGGGGATTTTTTTATGGTGGGGGGAAATTTGTGATAGAATGGGGGGCTGGGGGAGGGGAATTCATGTTGGGAGGGGGGCTTTGGAGTGGGGGGGGGATTTGTGCACAAAGGGAAAATATGAGGGGTGGAGGATTTGTGATCTGGAGGGAGAATTTGAGGGGCGGAGGATTTGTGTTAGGTAGGGGGATTTTCTTTTTTGGGTGGGGGGGAATTTTTTATAGAATGGGGGACTGGGGGAGGAGAATTCATGTTGGGAGGGGGGCTTTGGAGTGGGGGGAGGATTTGTGTATGAAGCGAAAATATGAGGGGTGGAGGATTTGTGTTCTGGAGGGCGATTTTTTTTTTTTTGGTGTGTGTGTGTGGGGGGGGGGGGGGGGATTTGTGCTCAGATTGAAAATTTGAGGGGTGGGGGATTTGTGTTCTGGAGAGGGATTTTTTTTTTGGTGTGGGTGGGGGGAGGGAGATTTATGCTCGGAGGGAAAATTTGAGGGACAGAGGATTTGTGTTAGGTAGGGGGATTTTTTTTTATGGTGGGGGAATTTGTGATAGAATAAGGGGCTGGGGGAGGGGAATTCATGTTGGGAGGGGGGCTTTGGAGTGGGGGGGGGGATTTGTGCACGAAGGGAAAATATGAGGGGTGGAGTACTGTTGTGTTCTGGAGGGGGAATTTTTTTTTTAGTGTGGGGGGGGGGGGGGGATTTGTGCTCGGAGGGAAAATTTAAGGGGCGGAGGATTTGTGTTAGGTAGGGGGATTTGTGGTAGAATGGGGGACTGGGGGAGGGGAATTCATGTTGGGAGGGGGTTTTGGAGTGGGGAGAGAGGATTTGTGCACGGAGGGAAGATTTGAGGGGTGGAGGATTTGTGTTCTGGAGGGGTAAATTTTATTTTGGTGGGGTGGGGGGGGGGGGGGGGTTGTGCTACAATGGGAAACTGGGGGAGGGGAATTCATGTTGGGAGGGGGGCTTTGGAGTCAGGAGGGAGAGGATATGTGTACGGAGGGAAAGTTTGAGGTATAGAGGATTTGTGCAAAGGAGGGGGATTTTTTTATGTTGGGGGGAATTTGTGATAGAATGAGGGGCTGGGGGAGGGGAATTCGTGTTGGGAGGGGGGCTTTGGAGTGCGGGGGGATTTGTGCACGAAGGGAAAATATGAGGGGTGGAGGACTGCTGTGTTCTGGAGGGGGATTTTTTTTTTTAGTGTGGGGGGGGGGGGATTTGTGCTCGGAGGGAAATTTAAGGGACGGAGGATTTGTGTTAGGTAGGGGGATTTTTTTTATGGTGGGGGGGATTTGTGGTAGAATGGGGGACTGGGGGAGGGGAATTCATGTTGGGAGGGGGTTTTGGAGTGGGGGGGGGAGGATTTGTGCACGGAGGGAAGATTTGAGGGGTGGAGGATTTGTGTTCTGGAGGGGTACATTTTATTTTGGTGGGGTGGGGGGGGGGGGGGGGTTGTGCTACAATGGGAAACTGGGGGAGGGGAATTCATGTTGGGAGGGGGTTTTGGAGTGGGGAGAGAGGATTTGTGCACGGAGGGAAGATTTGAGGGGTGGAGGATTTGTGTTCTGGAGGGGTAAATTTTATTTTGGTGGGGTGGGGGGGGGGGGGGGTTGTGCTACAATGGGAAACTGGGGGAGGGGAATTCATGTTGGGAGGGGGGCTTTGGAGTCAGGGGGGAGAGGATATGTGTACGGAGGGAAAGTTTGAGGGTAGAGGATTTGTGCAAAGGAGGGGGATTTTTTTATGTTGGGGGGAATTTGTGATAGAATGAGGGGCTGGGGGAGGGGAATTCGTGTTGGGAGGGGGGCTTTGGAGTGCGGGTGGATTTGTGCACGAAGGGAAAATATGAGGGGTGGAGGACTGCTGTGTTCTGGAGGGGGATTTTTTTTTTTAGTGTGGGGGGGGGGGGGATTTGTGCTCGGAGGGAAATTTAAGGGACGGAGGATTTGTGTTAGGTAGGGGGATTTTTTTTATGGTGGGGGGGATTTGTGGTAGAATGGGGGACTGGGGGAGGGGAATTCATGTTGGGAGGGGGTTTTGGAGTGGGGGGGGAGGATTTGTGCACGGAGGGAAGATTTGAGGGGTGGAGGATTTGTGTTCTGGAGGGGTACATTTTATTTTGGTGGGGTGGGGGGGGGGGGGTTGTGCTACAATGGGAAACTGGGGGAGGGGAATTCATGTTGGGAGGGGGGTTTTGTAGTCAGGGGCGGAGAGGATATGTGCGTGGAGGGGAAGTTTGAAGGATAGAAGATTTGTGCAAGGGAGGGGGATTTTTTTGGTGGGGGGGGTTGGTCTGGGGGCATATGTGGAATGTGATGATTTGAGCTGAGCATGCAGATTAGCGCTCATACATCTTGGGGGAGGGGCACAGTTTGCCATGTTTGGGCTCTAGGTGACCTTGTCCTGGCACTGCAAGGAATGACAGCTGTGACCCCGGAAGTGATGTAATACGTGTCACTTCCGGGTTCATTCGTTAACAGGCAGGATCAGGGAATAGATATTCTCCAATCAGCATTTTGCTCCCAAAGCTCCATCAGTTCATCTTATGCCCCATACACGCGGGTCGGACATTCCGACCACAAAATCCGTCCGATTTTTTTTTTTTTTTTTTTCAGACGGATTTTGTCCGAAACTTGTCTTGCATGCACACGGTCGCATAAAGTTGTTGGAAAATCCGATAAAATCCGATCGTTCGGAACGAGGTGACGTAAAAAAAAGAAAAAGGACGATGGGACCGCGCAGAGGCCAGTAGCCAATAGCTTTCTTCTCCAATTGTTTTTTTTCTCCCGAGCGTGCGCGGCACTTTGTGCATCGGAATTCTCTACACGCGATCGGAAAAAGTCCGATCGGATTTTGTTTTTCGGAAAAATTTTAGATCCTGCTCTCAAACTTTGGACTTTACTGGCGCAGAGGAGGAGAAACACATAAAAAACATTTACATGAAGTTTGTTACATTTAAAAAATAAATAAAAAATCACAGATTAAAACGACAACAAACCGATCCCGTTTTTTTTTTTTTTTTTTAATCAGACCCTTTTAGGCCACATATGCTTCCTAATTGCTGTTTTTGGCCCAACGTAATTGCAAGAGGCCAAATCTCGACACATTTCGAAGGATTTGCTTCTTCAGGACCTTGTATGCTAGGAGGCAAAGAAGAGGAGCCCAACTGAAGAAATATATACCGGACATATGAGTACATAGGAGCCATACTGAAAGGCAGTGGATTAATAGTGAACACCGACATCGGAAGAGGCGGCTGTATAGTATTTCTAATCCAATGTAGTGGGAGAAACAAAAATATATGAATAGAGCAGTGGCCACATGGGGCGCGGGGCAGGGGCGGATCCAGGGGGGGCAACAGGACAATTGCCCCCCCTGGAAATAGTAGCACTGTCTGCCACTGACTGACATGACATGTCTCCCATTCTCTGCAGCTGCCTCTGCCGAGTCTTTCTCATGTCAAAATGTCCAGTGTCCACTGAAAGTGGCAGAGCGCCAGTATTCTTCCTTCTCCGCCCCCAACTTGTGGCAAGTGACAATCTGCAACTTGTAGCAGGTGACCTGACAAGTGGACAATCCGCAACGTGTGGCAGGTGATGTGGCAGGTGGATAATCCGCAACGTGTGGCAGGTGACGTGGCAGGTGGCAATCCGCAACGTGTGGCAGGTGACGTGGCAAGTGACAATTTCGCAACGTGTGGCAGGTGGACAATTCGCAACGTGTGGCAGTTGACGTGGCAGGTGGACAATCCGCAACGTGTGGCAGGTAACGTGGCAGGTGGACAATCCGCAATGTGTGGCAGGTGACGTGGCAAGTGACAATCCGCAACGTGTGGCAGGTGGACAATTCGCAACGTGTGGCAGGTGACGTGGCAGGTGGACAATTCGCAACGTGCGGCAGGTGACGTGGCAGGTGGACAATCCGCAACGTGTGGCAGGTGACGTAGCAGATGGACAATTCGCAACGTGTGGCAGGTGACGTGGCAAGTGGACAATCCGCAACGTGTGGCATGTGGACAATCCGCAACGTGTGGCAGGTGACGTGGCAAGTAACAATTCGCAACATGTGGCAGGTGACGTGGCAGGTGGACAATCCGCAACGTGTGGCAGGTGACGTGGCAGGTGGACAATCCACAACGTGTGGCAGGTGAGGTGGCAAGTGACAATTCGCAACGTGTGGCAGGTGACGTGGCAAGTGAAAAATCTGCAACATGTGGCAGGTGACGTGGCAAGTGGACAATCCGCAACGTGTGGCAGGTGACGTGGCAAGTGGACAATCCACAACGTGTGGCAGGTGACGTGGCAGGTGGACAATCCGCAACGTGTGGCAGGTGGACAATCCACAACGTGTGGCAGGTGACGTGGCAGGTGGACAATCCGCAACGTGTGGCAGGTGGACAATCCACAACGTGTGGCAGGTGACGTGGCAGGTGGACAATCCGCAACGTTTGGCAGGTGACGTGGCAAGTGACAATCCGCAACGCGTGGCAGGTGACGTGGCAAGTGACAATCCACAACCTGTGGCAGGTGGCGTGGCAAGTGACAATCCACAACCTGTGGCAGGTGACGTGGCATGTGGACAATCCGCAACGTGTGGCAGGTGATGTGGCAGGTGGACAATCCGCAACGTGTGGCAGGTGATGTGGCAAGTGACACACTCAGGGCTCCCACTGATTCTGCATTAAGGTGAGTTGAACCATTTCATTTTATATTGCACTGTAATAATATAAATAATGCTCTTCCATCATCCTGACACCATAACAACTATGGTGCCGTGATGATTGAAGCGCCAATACCAGCCGTTTCCCAGATAAATTGCCCCCCTTAATCTATGAGGCCCCCCCAATCTACATGCGGGGCACCAGACACATGGATTCCAATGGGCTTTTTTTTCTTCTTTTTTTTTTTTTTTAAGCAGGTGATTAGAGCCTAAGGCTCTAATTGGCATAAAAAAGGGGCGGGCTCAGGGCGCAGAGCACTGCGCCCCGAGCCCACCGAGCTGTGTAACAATAGCAAATTAATATTCACTATTGTCTTCCTGCTTCTCCTCCCAGGCCAATCAAGGAAGCGGGTCTTAAGATACGATTGGTTGAGAGGAGAAGCGACCGTATTGGCTGGGAGCAAGGGGGGGGTGGCGCACCGAGGAGGAGATGCAGGGGGGAAGCTGCCAAAGCTGCCCGTGGCCTGGATGGATGCGGGCGGGGGCGAGCGACGGGGGGGGATTTGGTTTGCTCGCCAATCGATAGCTTTGACGATCCAGCCGTCACAATATATATAAGTCTATCAAAGGGAAATCAACCTCTCCTAGAAACAAAACCAGACATACATTGGGGGGGGGGGGATAACGATCGTCTTCCCTGCGGATTGTGTACGTTTTGCCCACTTACATAGAAATGAAGGGTCTATCATTTTTATCATAGGTGTATTTTATGGGATAGAGACAGAAGATCAACCAAAAATCCAGAAAAAAACACACAATACAAATGTTATAAATGGAGTTGCAGTTCAGTGAGTAAAATAAGTATTTGATCCCCAAGCAAAACATGACTTAGTAGTTGGTGGAGAAACCCTTGTTGGTGATCATTGAGGTCAGACGTTCCTTGTAGTTGGTCTCCAGGTTTGCACATCTCAGGAGGGATTTTGGTCCTCTCTTCTCTACAGATCTTCTCTAAATCCTGAAGGTTTCTTGGCTGAACTTGTACACGTGTCTTCTTCAGGAGGGGGACCGGTACATGTGTCTTCTTCAGGAGGGGGACCGGTACATGTGTCTTCTTCAGGAGGGGAGACTT
The DNA here is from genome assembly GCF_037356315.1 of Lithobates pipiens. Lineage (NCBI taxonomy): Eukaryota > Metazoa > Chordata > Amphibia > Anura > Ranidae > Lithobates > Lithobates pipiens. The sequence goes on from NW_027507825.1 coordinate 3,337,735, forward strand.
GTACACGTGTCTTCTTGAGGAGGAGGACCTGTTCATGTGTCTTCCTGAGAAGGAGAACCTGTACATGTGTCTTCCTGAGGAGGGGGACCTGTACATGTGTCTTCCTGAGGAGGGGGACCTGTACATGTGTCTTCCTGAGGAGGGGGACCTGTACATGTGCCTTCCTGAGGAGGGGGACCTGTACATGTGTCTTCCTGAGGAGGGGGACCTGTACATGTGCCTTCCTGAGGAGGGGGACCTGTACATGTGTCTTCCTGAGGAGGGGGACCTGTACATGTGTCTTCCTGAGGAGGGGGACCTGTACATGTGTCTTCCTGAGGAGGAGGACCTGTACATGTGTCTTCCTGAGGAGGGGGACCTGTACATGTGTCTTCCTGAGGAGGGGGACCTGTACATGTGTCTTCCTGAGGAGGAGGACCTGTACATGTGTCTTCCTGAGGAGGGGGACCTGTACACGTGCCTTCCTGAGGAGGGGGACCTGTACATGTGTCTTCCTGAGGAGGGGGACCTGTACATGTGCCTTCCTGAGGAGGGGGACCTGTACATGTGTCTTCCTGAGGAGGGGGACCTGTACATGTGTCTTCCTGAGGAGGAGGACCTGTACATGTGTCTTCTTGAGAAGGAGGACCTGTACATGTGTCTTCCTGAGGAGGGGGACCTGTACATGTGTCTTCCTGAGGAGGGGGACCTGTACATGTGTCTTCCTGAGGAGGGGGACCTGTACATGTGTCTTCCTGAGGAGGGGGACCTGTACATGTGTCTTCTTGCAGAGGGGGACCTGTACATGTGTCTTCCTGAGGAGGGGACCTGTACATGTGTCTTCTTGCAGAGGGGGACCTGTACATGTGTCTTCCTGAGGAGGGGGACCTGTACATGTGTCTTCTTGAGGAGGGGGACCTGTACATGTGTCTTCCTGAGGAGGGGGACCTGTACATGTGTCTTCCTGAGGAGGGGGACCTGTACATGTGTCTTCTTGCAGAGGGGGACCTGTACATGTGTCTTCTTGCAGAGGGGGACCTGTACATGTGTCTTCCTGAGGAGGGGACCTGTACATGTGTCTTCTTGCAGAGGGGGACCTGTACATGTGTCTTCCTGAGGAGGGGGACCTGTACATGTGTCTTCTTGCAGAGGGGGACCTTGCGGGGGCTGCAGGATTTCAATCCATGGTGGTGTATTGTGTTACCAATGGTGTGTTTGGTGACTGGGGTCCCAACAGCCTTGAGATCCTTCACAAGCTCCTCCCGTGTAGTTCTGGGCGGATCCCTCACTTTTCTCATGACCATCCTCACCCCATGAGGAGAAATCTTCCTTGAAGCCCCAGACCGAGGGCGATTGATAGTTATTTCTTCCATTTGCCAATAATCCCTCCATCAGTTGTCTCTTCTCACCAAGCTTCTTGCTGATGGTCTTGTAACCCATTCCAGCCTTGTGCAGGTCTCCAATCTTCTCCCCGACATCCTCTGACAGATCTTTGCTCTTCCCCATGATGGTGAGGATTGGAGGGAAGGGATTCTGTGGACAGGAGTCTTCTATACACATAACGAGTTGTCGTTAGGAGAACCTTCTTACATGGACAGGACTGATCTGTGCACCACATGAACACCTACTGGAGCCAGTCTGTGGGGGGGCAGAATTATTGTTGGTTGGTATGGAGGCTAGCCAGCCAGTCTCCAGACCTTAATCCTATAGAAAATCTATGGAGGGAGCTGAAGGTTCAAGTTGCCAAGAAACCTTCAGGATTTAGAGAAGATCTGTAAAGAAGAGTGGCCATATCATATAAAATACACCTGTGATAAAAATGATAGACCCTTCATTTCTTTGTGGGCAAACGTAACCACTGCCCACCAATGGCGGGGCGGTGCGGGCTCTCGTTCTGGGTGGATGTCATATGACGCTCCTCCAGAACGACCGCTCTTGTGCGCATCGCGGTGATTGGTGGTGTGGTGTGTCAGTCTGGCACACCATTACACCGATCTCTGTAAAGAGCCTCTGACGGAGGCTCTTTACCACGTGATCAGCCATGTCCAATCAGGGCTGATCACGATGTAAACAAGAAGAACCATTGATTGGCTTTTCCTCACTCGCGTCTGACAGACACAAGTAGAGGAGAGCCAATCGACTGCTCTCCTGACGAGGGGGGGGGTCTGTGCTGGTTGTTTATCAGCGCAGCCCCCCTCAGATGCCCACCCAGGACCACCAGGATGCTGCCAGGACCACCAGGCAGGGATTGCCACCACACTGGACCACCAGGGATTGCCACCACACTGGACCACCAGATATGCCACCCTAGACCACCAGGGAAATGCCAGTCAGTGCCCAGGCAGCAGCCAATCAGTGCTCATCCCCAATGCCCATCAGTGCCATCAGTGATGCCAATAAAGGCCATCTATCAGTGCCGCATATCAGTGCCCATCAGTGCAACGTATCAGTGCCCAGCAGTGCCGCCTATCAGTGCCCATCTGTGCCACCCATAAGTACCCATTAGTGCAGCCTTTCAGTGCCCATCAGTGTTGCCTATCAGTGTTCATCAGTGCCCACCAGTGCCACCCATGAATGCCCATTAGTGCCACCTATCAATGCCCATCAGTGCCACCCATCAGTGCTGCCTACTAGTGCCCATCAGTGCCGCCTATCAGTGCCCATCAGTGCCATCTCATTGGTACCACCTCATCGGTGCCGCCTTATCAGTGCCCGTCAGTGACGCCTTATCAGTGCCCATCAGTAAAGGAAAAAACTTACTTATTTACAAAAAAATGTTACAGAAACAAAAGAAAAACGTTTTTTTTCTTCAAAATGTTAGTTTTAAAAAAAAATTGTTTAGCAAAATATAAAAACTGCAGAGATGATCAAATACCACCAAAAGAAATCTCTATTTCTGGGAACAAAATGATAAAAATTCTGTTTGGGTACAGCGTAGCACGACCGCGCAATTGTCATTCACACAGTGACAGCGCTGAAAGCTGAAAAATGGCCTGGGCAGGAAGGGGGTGTAAGTGCCCCGGTATGGAAGTAGGTAAACAATCTGTAGGGGATCAAATCATTATTACCCCCCCCCCCTGTATATATATATATACTATTATACTGCTATATACTAATATTTCATTAGATTTATTATCTATATATTACAAATGATACAGTATATCCAATACATGCCCTGCAGTTTTGGTTTCCAGCCACTAGGTGGCGTTGCTCCTCTTATAACGCGGAACGTCTTCGGAATGTCGGTTTGCGGTTTATTTCATTAGAGCGCGGATCTGTTTCTGTTTATTTATTTGTTATGTTTGGTTCTGGTCTGAAATGCTCCCCCCCCCCCATTACTAATCCTTCCTCATCCAATAAATAAAATCACCTCTACACAACTTCAGACAAATGTAGAAAACTCAGCTCAGTCGCCGTCCCTTTTCGTCGCTCGGCGCCGTGCGCCATCCTCTGTACCCGGTCCATACATGTCTATCGGTCTCTGGTGCCTGAACTCTGATTTTGAGAAATATTTCATCTGAAGATAAGTCAGGCCGCAGATGCGGATCGGTGTCGGTCACTCTCTCGCTCGCTGACCTCCTCTCATTTTCGGCAGGCGGCGCAGGCCCTCCCGCTGTCAGCTGGGACCGCGTGTGACCAACGTACATGAGTGTGCTGAGGGTCACAAGGGAACTCATAAAAAGGACATAAAAAACAGAAAGCAATGCAATAAAAAAAAAAAAACCTCTTGGTGTCACACAAAATACAATATACTACCCAATTTTTCGGGTAAAATAAAAATGATGAGGTTGCATCGTGTAAACAAATCCCCCGGGTTTAAATTTGCGCCCTGCTGGCAAAACGACCATGAACGTCAGTCTCTCCCTCTCTTCTGGCATCTTCCCCAACTCTCTAAAACATGCACTTGTCAGACCCCATACTTTAAAAGCCCTCACTGGACCCATCCAATCTTAACAACCTACGCCCCATCTCATTGCTCCCCTTCTTATCCAAACTCCTTGAACTTCTGGTCTACAACCGACTGTCAGGGCTGGCTTAGCCCTTCCTCCTCTGGGCTGGCAGCTCAGCTGTTGGCTAATTGCCAGCTCTCTTCTCTTTCCACAGTTACCAGCTGTTCCCGATGATGCTCGTCTGACCTGCCCATTTAAAGCCTTCCAGCTCACTTTTTCCTTTGCCTTCGCGTTGGTCACATCACAAGGAACCATCTCCTGCTGTTTGTTTCAAGACTAGCTTGCTGACATCCCTCCTGGCTTCTTATCCTGCTTGCAGTTGCTCTCCTTGGATCCCTGACGTCTGGCCTGGCTGATTACCCGATCTGGTTAATGAACTTTGGACTGGCCGACTACCCGATCTGGCTACTGGACTCTGGCTATGCTTGACTACGGTTTTTTTCTATTTACCTTTTTATTTTTATTAATAAACAAGTGTGATTTGATTGTACTTCTGTCTCAGTCTGATTCATGGTTTCTGACACCGACTGAGCGTCCACCTCGCTGATAATAACCTACTTGATCCCCTTTAGTCTGGATTTCGTCCTCAACACTCCACAGAAACTGCTCTCCTAAAACTAACAAACGATCTGCTAACGGCCAAAACCAATCGACATTATTCAGTACTCCTCCTCCTGGACCTCCCTGCTGCCTTTGATACGGTTGACCACCCCCCTCCCCCTCAAAAAAAAAAAAAACTCCACACCTTTGGTCTCCGTGACCGTACTCTTCGCTGGTTCTCTTCCTACTTATCCAACCGCACCTTTACCATTTCTCACAACTCTACTTCCTCCTCTCCTCTTCCTTTCTCTGTTGGGGTCCCCCCAAGGTTCTGTTCTTGGACCTCTCCTATTTTCAATCTACACCTCCTCCCTGGGTCAGCTGATGGCCTCCCACGGCTTCCAATACCACCTCTATGCTGACGACACCCCAATCTATTTCTCTACCCCTCAGCTCACGCCCTCCGTCTCCTCACGTTTCACTAATTTATTATTAGATATATTAGTCTGGATGTCACACCACTTCCTCAAAACTCAATCTATCCAAAACCCAACTTATAATTTTTCCTCCCCCCCCGTATGTCCCTTCCTCTGATCTCACTGTCAAAATCGATGGCACAACCATAAGCCCATCCCCCACATGCCAAGGTTCTAGGTGTAGTCCTGGACTGTGAACTCTCCTTCAAGCAACATGTCCAATCACTGTCCAAATCCTGCCGCCCAGGGGGCGGACTGAGAACTAATGGGGCCCCCGGGCAATAGAAGATTATGGGGCCCCCAGGCAATAGAAGATTATGGGGCCACACAGTATACACACCCACACACACATACAGTATACACACACAGACACATACAATCCCTGTTTTTTTTTGAGGCTAGCAACCCTGATGGGGCCTCCTAGTGGCATGGGGGCCTCGGGCAGTGCCCGAGGGCCCCAATGGTCAGTCCGCCCCTGCTGCCGCCTCAACCTCCGCAACATCTTTAACCACTTGCCGCCCGCCCTATAGCAAATAGATGGCGGCAAAGTGGTTTGATAATCCTGACCGGACGTCATATGACGTCCTCAGGATTATGAGCCGCTGCGCGCCCCCGGGGGCGCGCATCGCGGCGATTGTTGTTGCGGGGTGTCAGTCTGACACCCGGCAACTACGATCTCAGTAAAGAGTCTCCGACGGAGACTCTTTACCACGTGATCAGCCGTGTCCAATCACGGCTGATCACAGTGTAAATAGGAAAAGCCGGTGATCGGCTTTTCCTCACTCGCGTCTGTCAGACGCAAGTAGAGGAGAGCCGATCGGCTGGTCCTCTGACAGGGGGGGTCTGTGCTGATCGATTATCAGCACAGCCCCCCCCGAGGATGCCCACACTGGACCACCAGGGACACCACCAGACCACCAGGGATGCCAAGGACAATGTATGCCACCCTAGACCACCAGGGATTCCAATTAGTGTCACAATGGATGCCAATCAGTGCCCACAATGGGCATCACTGATTGGCATGCATTATTGATTGGCACTGATTGGCATCCATTAGTACAATATATTATAATACAATGCCGCCTATCAGTTCCCATCTGTGCCGCCTATTAGTGCCTACCCATGCCCACCTGTGCCACCTACCCATGCCCACCTGTGCCACCTAACCCATGCCCACCTGTGCCACCTAACCCATGCCCATCCATGCCAATCCGTGCCAATTTGTGCCACCTATCAGTGCCCATCCGTGTCGCCCATCAGTGCCACCCATCAGTGCCGCCTATCAGTGCCACATATCGGTGTCCATCAATGCCGCCTCATCAGTGCCACTTCATTGGTGCCACCTCATCGGTGCCCATCAGTGCTGCCTTATCATTGCCCATCAGTGTAACCCCATCAGTGCCCATCAGTGAAGGAGAAAACGTACTTATTTGCAAAGTTTTGAAACTGAAACAAAAAAAAAAACATTTTTTTTTTCAAAATTTTCGGTATATTTTTATTTGTTTAGCAAAAAATAAAAACCGCAGAGGTGATCAAATACCACCAAAATAAATCTCTATTTGTGGGAAAAAAATGATAAAAATGTCACTTGGGTACAGTGTAGCATGACCGCGCAATTGTCATTCAAAGTGCGACAGCGCTGAAAGCTCAAAATTGGTCTGGGCAGGAAGGTGTTTAAGTGCCCCCCCGGTATTGAAGTGGTTAATGTACGCCCCTTTCTAACCAATGACACAACAAAGCTCTTAATTCACTCGCTGGTCATCTCTCGCCTCGACTACCGCAACTCCCTTCTCATTGGCTCATCTCTACATAGTCTATCACCTCTTCAATCCATTATGAATGCCGCTGCCAGACTCATCCACCTTACCAATCGCTCGGTGTCTGCTACTCCTCTCTGCCAATCCCTCCACTGGCTTCCGCTCGGCCAAATAATTAAATTCAAAATACTAACAACTACGTACAAAGCCATCCACAACTCTGCCCCCAGCTACATCACCGGCCTAGTCTCTAAATACCAACCTACTCGTTCTCTTCGTTCCTCTCAAGACCTCCTGCTCTCTCGCTCCCTCATCACCTCCTCCCATGCTCGCCTCCAGGACTTTTCCAAAGCCTCTCCAATCCTATGGAACTCCTTACCCCAATCTGTCCGCCTATCTCCTACTTTATTAGCTTTTAGACGATCCCTGAAAACCCTTCTCTTCAGAGAAGCCCACCCCACCCACACCTAACAACTGGATTTTAATTTTCTCCATCAGCTCATCTCCCCACATTTATTACCTTTTTTGTTTCAACTTGACCCTCCCTTCTAGATTGTAAGCTCTAACGAGCAGGGGGTCCTCTAGTCCCTCCTGTATTGATTTGTATTGTAAGTGTACTGTCTGCCCTCATGTTGTAAAGCGCTGCACAAACTGTTGGCGCCATGGAAATCCTGTATAATAATATAATAATAAAATAGTAATAATAGTACAAATACCCCCCCCCCCCCCAATGACCCCTTTTTAGAGCACACAGTCCGAGGTGTTTAGTAAGAGGCACGGCAAACTGTTGTTTTTTGTCAAAAATTTGGGGAAAATAAAATAAAGTAGCTATGACCTGCACAGAGGGAGGGGGCTGTACTCGGTTATTGACTTTCCTTGGAGTAGTCACATTTTCTATCAAGTTCAGAGGCACATTGGAAGTTAAAGTAAACCTTCCATATACCCAGTGAGGTGACCGGCCACAGAGATTAAACAAATCCTCCTATATAAGTTGTACCTGTTTATCTACTGTCTTCTCTACAGCCATTCAAAGTGCAGAATTTACACAGCATTTCTGAGCTCCAGTAGACAGGGGACGGGGACCTGACGTCACACACTGCACAGCTTAGAGCAGTGAGCTTAGTATAATCTGAGACCTGAGTGGAGGTAATGGATGTTCTCCCCTCCACAAAGTCTCGTAAGGAAACATGCACAGCTAAGGCTGCCAATCATCTGCTGTGCTCTGGAGTAGGTATGAGCCGAAACACCCCCCCCCCCCCCACAGTTCGGTTCGCACCAGAACCTGCGAACAGACCGAAAATTTGCGTGAACTTTAGAACCCTATTAAAGTCTATGGGACTCGAACGTTCGAAATCAAAAGTGATGATTTTAAAGGCTAATATGCAAGTTACTGTCCTAAAAAGTGTTTGGGGACCCGGGTCCTGCCCCAGGAGACATGGATCAATGCAAAAAAAACTTTTAAAAACTTTAAAAAAAAAAAGCGTGGGGTTCCCCCCAAATTCAATTACAAGGCCCCTCAGGTCTGGTGTGGATATTAAGGGGAACCCCGCGTCAAATAAAAAAAAAATGATGTGGAGTTCTCCCCAAACCCTTCAGGGCTGGTATGGATTTTAAGAGGAACTCCACACCAAATAAAAAAAAAATGGCATGGAGTTCCCCCCAAAAATCATTACCAGACCCTTTATCCAAGCACGCAACCTGGCAGGCCGCAGGAAAAGAGGGGGGGGCGAGAGAGAGAGCGCTCCCCCCTCCTGAACCGTACCAGGCCACATGCCCTTAACATTGGGAGGATGGGGACAAGGGCCTCATCCCCACAACCCTGGCCGTTGGTTGTGGGGGTCTGCGGGCGGGGGGCTTATCAGAAACTGGAAGCCCCCTTTAACAAGGGGACCCCCAGATCCCAGCCTCCCCCCTGTTTGAAATGGTAACGGGTACATTGTACCCCTACCATTTCACAAGGAAAGTGTAATAAATTGTACAAAAAAAACACATAGACACCGTTGGGATAAGTCCTTTATTAAAAATAAAAAAAGAATTCCAAAAGATTCCCTAACCTCTTGACCTTTGACCTCTGGGGACACACCTCCTGTCCTGTGACCTTTGTGGGAGGTCCCTATTGCAATCTCTGAGTCCTAACCTTGTTCTTCTAGGGAAAACCCTAACCCCCTAAGTCCTAACCCCAACTAACCTCTGACCTATGAACTTTAACCCTAACTCTAAGTGTATCTCCACTTTATGATTCCCCCATGCAAAAATCCCTACCTTTCCCAGATCCCGCTCGGTTTGCCGGAAAAAGGGTAAAAAAAATTTTTTTAAGCTCACTCGCCCTGTAGAAGCTCTTATGCGTATTGGCTGCTGAGAGAAGCTCAGCAGCCTATTTTAAAACATTTTTTGCGTGAAGCGCAAATGTGCGCTAAGCATGCTCGAACGGCGCGCAAAGCACTTCCCCCAACTTGTTCAACCCCCAACTTAGTTGGGGTAGGCGGAACACTTTGGTGTGGGTGGGTCAGCCAGACCTCTTGACCTTTGACCTCGGGGGGACATGCCTGCTGACCTTTGACCTTTGGGGAGGTCCCTATTGCAATCCCTGATTCCTAACCTTGTTCTTCTAGGGAAAACCCTAACCCCCATGCGAACGGGCGAACAGGCATGAGTTCGACTTGAACTCGAAGCTCATCCCTACTCTGGAGGGGGCATCTCCTGGGATTGTCCAATGTACGCATAGACCAGGGGTCCTCAAATGTTTTAAACAAGAGGGCCAGTTCACTGTCCCTCAGACTGTTGGGCGGTCAGAGAAATGCAGCCTGATCAGTGCCCCATCAGCTCAGCCACACCAGTGCCCATCAGCGCAGCCTCACCTGTGCCCATCAATGCAGCCTCACCAGTGCCCATCTGTGCAGCTTGATCAGTGCCCATCAATGCAGCCTCACCAGTGCCCATCAGCGCAGCCTCACCAGTGCCCATCAGCGCAGCCTCACCAGTGCCCATCAGCGCAGCCTCACCAGTGCCTATCAATGTAGCCCCACCAGTGCCCATCAGCGCAGCCTCACCAGTGCACATCAATGCAGCCTCACCAGTGCCCATCATCGCAGCCTAATCAGTGCCCATCAATGCAGCCTCACCAGTGCCCATCAATGCAGCCTCACCAGTGCCTATCATCGCAGCCTGATCAGTGCCCATCAATGCAGCCTCACCAGTGCCCATCAGTGCAGCATGATCAGTGCCCACCAGCGCAGCCTCACCAGTGCCCATCAATGCAGCCCCACCAGTGCCCATCAGTACAGCCTCAACAGTGCCCATCAGCGCAGCCTCACCAGTGCACATCAATGTAGCCTCACCAGTGCCCATCATCGAAGCCTGATCAGTGCCCATCAATGCAGCCTCACCAGTGCCCATCAATGCAGCCTCACCAGTGCACATCAATGCAGCCTCACCAGTGCCCATCATCACAGCATGATCAGTGCCCATCAATGCAGCCTCACCAGTGCCCATCAATGCAGCCTCACCAGTGCCCATCAGTGCAGCATGATCAATGCCCATCAATGCAGCCTCACCAGTGCCCATCAATGCAGCCTCACCAGTGCCCATCAGTGCAGCATGATCAATGACCATCAATGCAGCCTCACCAGTGCCCATCAATGCAGCCTCACCAGTGCCCATTAATGCAGCCTCACCAGTGCCCATCAGTGCAGCCTCACCAGTGCCCATCAGTGCAGCCTCACTAGTGTCCATCAGTGCAGCCTCACCAGTGTCCATCAATGCATGCTCACCAGTGCACATCAATGCAGCCTCCCCAGCACCCATCAATGCAGCCTCCCCAGCACCCATCAATGCAGCCTCACCAGCACCCATCAATGCAGCCTCACCAGTGCCCATCAGTGCAGCCTCACCAGTGCTGGTAATAGTATCCTGCGAGGGTCGGTTTTAACAATTCCCGGGTACTTACCGCTGCCAGCAGGAACTCGGGAGACAGCCATAAGGAGGACTAGGAGCCAACTCCCCTTGTGTACCTTTCACACGCTGTTAGATGCTGGAGATTGGTCCAGTTTCCCCCTATGGGGCAGGGTCTGCAGGAATCTCTCTGGACGGCTGACTGCAGACCACTCATTGTGGGGGCTCCCGTGCCAGAATGGTTAGTCTGTGGGCGGGCCGGGTAAAAGACATTGGCGGGCCGTATCTGGCCCTTGGGCCGTAGTTTGAGGACCCCTGGCGTAGACTGCCAGAAGTGATTCATGCAGGTAGGGAAGGAATGAGAGAGCAGAGAGAAATCACACTCAGTGCTTCGGATTGGAGCAAGTACACACTATAGAAGGATATGCTTTGTTCATTTTTCATTTCAGAGGTTTACAACCACTTTGGTGAAATGTATTTATGGAAAAGAAAATCGCTGCAAGTATTTATAATATGGACGTTTAGAAAAGCGAATCTACCCGCCGCTTACGTGTTCTGTACACCCCACCCCCATGTGCCCCCCCCACCCGCCCCCCCACCCCCGACTGCACCATAAGTGTATTTTGTTTTATTATAATTGGATTTCGGTCTCATTGCTCTTAATCTGTTTATCAGGCAATCTGTCAGATGGTGATTGTCATTATTCATGTCACCCCCCGGGGGGGTTCCACCTCCTCCATCATACATCTGTAAAATAAATTCAATTCTAATGAGAAGGAGGTGACCCTGTCCTGTGCGGTGGGGGCGGGGAGGTCCCTCAGGACCCCCCCCCCCCCCCTCTGGTCCCATCACTTGGTCTGCTTCCATCTGACTCTCACTGAGGACAGAGCGGTACAAGGACAGGGACATCTCTCCTCAACTCCCATCATTATGCTGGCCGGGATGTACAAAGTACTCGGGGTGTCTGTGCGGTGCCCACTGCGGAGCGCCGCCGCCGCCCGGGCAGCGCTAAGATGGCAGCACAGCAAACCCTCCCCCCGAAAAAGCATCGGAGTTCTGGTAAGTCATTTTTATTTTATTTTATTGTCACCCGGATATTGAGTGCTGTCCGCAATACTTTTTTTATTTGCACTAACATCCACATTTTCAGGACAAGTTTTTGGGTGTGCCCCCCCCACCCCCCCTCTACAGGGTCCAAGCAGTGTGTGCCAATTACACCGATATTAATACTCTCCGGAGGAGGTTTTCTCCTAAAACACTTCTACTGAATTTTCTGTCTCTTTATATTGTGAAGCACTGAGCAAACTGTTGGTGCTATAGAAATCCTAAATAATAATAATAATAACAACAACAACATAATGTAACCTGTAAAATAATAATATTGTTATAAATCCTGAAGAATAATAATAATAATAATAATAATAACAACATTAATTATAATATAAATCCTGAATAATAATAACAACAACATTAATAATAATACAACCTGTAAAATAATAAAATTTTTATAACTCCTGTATAATAATAATAGTAATAATAACAACAACATTAATTATAATATAAATCCTGTAAAATAATAATATTGTTATAAAACCAGGATAATAATATAAATCCTATATAACAGTAGTAGTAATAATAATAATACAAATATGACAAATCCTGTATAATGGTCGTTTTTTTAATACCCCAACCAACTGCTAATCTAAGTCTAGCCCTAACAGCTATGAAAGTTGCCAACTTTTCCTTTTTTTTCCAAAAGAAGCTCCAGACCCAATGATTGGAATGTAATCATTGTAAATGTATCTTATTTTGTAACATTTTACAAAAAGATTTCCAAAGTTACATTGTTGTGACTACCGGCAATTGTGTTTTGCACTGCATAGTTTAAAGTGTTACTAAACGCAGGACCCTGCATTCACTACATCTGATCTCCCCAGGAGCCTGCATTCACTATATCTGCTCTCCCCAGGACTCTGCATTCACTACATCTGCTCTCCCCAGGAGCCTGCATTCACTACATCTGATCTCCCCAGGACCCTGCATTCACTATATCTGATCTCCCCAGGACTCTGCATTCACTATATCTGCTCTCCCCAGGGCCTGCATTCACTATATCTGCTCTCCCCAGGACCCTGCATTCACTACATCTGATCTCCCCAGGACCCTGCATTCACTACATCTGCTCTCCCCAGGACCCTGCATTCACTACATCTGATCTCCCCAGGACCCTGCATTCACTACATCTGATCTCCCCAGGACCCTGCATTCACTATATCTGCTCTCCCCAGGACCCTGCATTCACTACATCTGATCTCCCCAGGACCCTGCATTCACTATATCTGCTCTCCCCAGGACCCTGCATTCACTACATCTGATCTCCCCAGGACCCTGCATTCACTACATCTGATCTCCCCAGGACCCTGCATTCACTATATCTGCTCTCCCCAGGACCCTGCCTTCACTACATCTGATCTCCCCAGGACCCTGCATTCACTACATCTGATCTCCCCAGGACCCTGCATTCACTATATCTGATCTCACCAGGGCCCTGCATTCACTATATCTGATCTCCCCAGGACTCTGCATTCACTACATCTGATCTCCCCAGGACCCTGCATTCACTATATCTGATCTCCCCAGGACTCTGCATTCACTATATCTGATCTCCCCAGGACCCTGCATTCACTACATCTGATCTCCCCAGGACCCTGCATTCACTATATCTGATCTCCCCAGGGCCTGCATTCACTATATCTGATCTCCCCAGGGCCTGCATTCACTATATCTAATCTCCCCAGGACCCTGCATTTACTACATCTGATCTCCCCAGGACCCTGCATTCACTGTATCTGCTCTCCCCAGGACCCTGCATTCACTACATCTGATCTCCCCAGGACCCTGCATTCACTATATCTGCTCTCCCCAGGACTCTGCAGTCACTACATCTGATCTCCCCAGGACCCTGCATTCACTATATCTGCTCTCCCCAGGACCCTGCATTCACTATATCTGATCTCCCCAGGGCCTGCATTCACTATATCTGATCTCCCCAGGGCTCTGCATTCACTACATCTGATCTCCCCAGGACCCTGCATTCACTACATCTGATCTCCCCAGGACCCTGCAGTCACTACATCTGATCTCCCCAGGACTCTGCATTCACTACATCTGATCTCCCCAGGACCCTGCATTCACTATATCTGATCTCCCCAGGAACCTGCATTCACTACATCTGATCCCCCCAGGACCCTGCATTCACTATATCTGATCTCCCCAGGACCCTGCATTCACTACATCTGATCTCCCCAGGACTCTGCATTCACTATATCTGATCTCCCCAGGACTCTGCATTCACTACATCTGATCTCCCCAGGACTCTGCATTCACTATATCTGATCTCCCCAGGACTCTGCATTCACTACATCTGATCTCCCCAGGACTCTGCATTCACTATATCTGATCTCCCCAGGACTCTGCATTCACTATATCTGCTCTCCCCAGGGCCTGCATTCACTATATCTGATCTCCCCAGGACTCTGCATTCACTACATCTGCTCTCCCCAGGACCCTGCATTCACTACATCTGATCTCCCCAGGACCCTGCATTCACTATATCTGATCTCCCCAGGACTCTGCATTCACTATATCTGCTCTCCCCAGGGCCTGCATTCACTATATCTGATCTCCCCAGGGCCTGCATTCACTATATCTGATCTCCCCAGGACTCTGCATTCACTATATCTGATCTCCCCAGGACTCTGCATTCACTATATCTGATCTCCCCAGGGCCTGCATTCACTATATCTGCTCTCCCCAGGACCCTGCATTCACTACATCTGATCTCCCCAGGACCCTGCATTCACTACATCTGCTCTCCCCAGGACCCTGCATTCACTACATCTGATCTCCCCAGGACCCTGCATTCACTACATCTGATCTCCCCAGGACCCTGCATTCACTATATCTGCTCTCCCCAGGACCCTGCATTCACTACATCTGATCTCCCCAGGACCCTGCATTCACTATATCTGCTCTCCCCAGGACCCTGCATTCACTACATCTGATCTCCCCAGGACCCTGCATTCACTATATCTGCTCTCCCCAGGACCCTGCATTCACTACATCTGATCTCCCCAGGACCCTGCATTCACTATATCTGATCTCCCCAGGGCCCTGCATTCACTATATCTGCTCTCCCCAGGACCCTGCATTCACTATATCTGATCTCCCCAGGACCCTGCATTCACTATATCTGGTCTCCCCAGGACCCTGCATTCACTACATCTGATCTCCCCAGGAACCTGCATTCACTACATCTGATCCCCCCAGGACCCTGCATTCACTATATCTGATCTCCCCAGGACCCTGCATTCACTATATCTGGTCTCCCCAGGACCCTGCATTCACTATATCTGCTCTCCCCAGGACCCTGCATTCACTATATCTGCTCTCCCCAGGAGCCTGCATTCACTACATCTGATCTCCCCAGGACCCTGCATTCACTATATCTGATCTCCCCAGGGCCCTGCATTCACTATATCTGATCTCCCCAGGACCCTGCATTCACTATATCTGCTCTCCCCAGGAGCCTGCATTCACTATATCTGCTCTCCCCAGGACCCTGCATTCACTATATCTGCTCTCCCCAGGAGCCTGCATTCACTACATCTGATCTCCCCAGGAGCCTGCATTCACTATATCTGATCTCCCCAGGGCCCTGCATTCACTATATCTGATCTCCCCAGGACCCTGCATTCACTATATCTGCTCTCCCCAGGAGCCTGCATTCACTATATCTGATCTCCCCAGGAGCCTGCATTCACTACATCTGATCTCCCCAGGAGCCTGCATTCACTATATCTGATCTCCCCAGGGCCCTGCATTCACTATATCTGATCTCCCCAGGACCCTGCATTCACTATATCTGCTCTCCCCAGGAGCCTGCATTCACTATATCTGATCTCCCCAGGAGCCTGCATTCACTATATCTGATCTCCCCAGGACTCTGCATTCACTATATCTGCTCTCCCCAGGACCCTGCAGTCACTATATCTGGTCTCCCCAGGACCCTGCAGTCACTATATCTGCTCTCCCCAGGACCCTGCAGTCACTATATCTGGTCTCCCCAGGACCCTTCAGTCACTATATCTGATCTCCCCAGGACCCTGCATTCACTATATCTGATCTCCCCAGGACTCTGCATTCACTATATCTGATCTCCCCAGGACCCTGCAGTCACTATATCTGGTCTCCCCAGGACCCTGCAGTCACTATATCTGATCTCCCCAGGACTCTGCATTCACTATATCTGATCTCCCCAGGACCCTGCATTCACTATATCTGCTCTCCCCAGGAGCCTGCATTCACTATATCTGATCTCCCCAGGACCCTGCAGTCACTATATCTGCTCTCCCCAGGACCCTGCAGTCACTATATCTGATCTCCCCAGGAGCCTGCATTCACTATATCTGCTCTCCCCAGGAGCCTGCATTCACTATATCTGATCTCCCCAGGACCCTACAGTCACTATATCTGGTCTCCCCAGGACCCTGCAGTCACTAGATCTGGTCTCCCCAGGACCCTGCAGTCACTATATATGATCTCCCCAGGACCCTGCATTCACTATATCTGATCTCCCCAGGACTCTGCATTCACTATATCTGATCTCCCCAGGACCCTGCATTCACTATATCTGATCTCCCCAGGACCCTGCATTCACTATATCTGATCTCCCCAGGACCCTGCAGTCACTATATCTGATCTCCCCAGGACCCTGCATTCACTATATCTGCTCTCCCTAGGACTCTGCATTCACTATATCTGATCTCCCCAGGACCCTGCATTCACTATATCTGATCTCCCCAGGACCCTGCAGTCACTATATCTGATCTCCCCAGGACTCTGCATTCACTATATCTGCTCTCCCCAGGACCCTGCATTCACTATATCTGCTCTCCCTAGGACTCTGCATTCACTATATCTGATCTCCCCAGGACCCTGCATTCACTATATCTGCTCTCCCCAGGAGCCTGCATTCACTATATCTGATCTCCCCAGGACTCTGCATTCACTATATCTGCTCTCCCTAGGACTCTGCATTCACTATATCTGATCTCCCCAGGACCCTGCATTCACTATATCTGCTCTCCCCAGGAGCCTGCATTCACTATATCTGATCTCCCCAGGAGCCTGCATTCACTATATCTGCTCTCCCCAGGACCCTGCAGTCACTATATCTGGTCTCCCCAGGAGCCTGCAGTCACTATATCTGGTCTCCCAGGAGCCTGCAGTCACTATATCTGGTCTCCCAGGAGCCTGCATTCACTATATCTGCTCTCCCCAGGACCCTGCAGTCACTATATCTGGTCTCCCCAGGAGCCTGCAGTCACTATATCTGGTCTCCCAGGAGCCTGCAGTCACTATATCTGGTCTCCCAGGAGCCTGCAGTCACTATATCTGGTCTCCCCAGGACCCTGCAGTCACTATATCTGGTCTCCCCAGGAGCCTGCACTCACTATATCTGGTCTCCCCAGGAGCCTGCAGTCACTATATCTGATCTCCCCAGGACCCTGCAGTCACTATATCTGGTCTCCCCAGGAGCCTGCACTCACTATATCTGGTCTCCCCAGGACCCTGCAGTCACTATATCTGGTCTCCCCAGGACCCTGCAGTCACTATATCTGGTCTCCCCAGGAGCCTGCACTCACTATATCTGGTCTCCCCAGGAGCCTGCAGTCACTATATCTGGTCTCCTACAGTACAGAGAACATGGAAATGCAATTATTTTTGTAAATATAAACTGAACCTCCCCCCCCCCCCCCGACCCTCTTTCTGGACAGTGCTGATTGGCCCTGTGCTGATCACATGCACTCTCCCAAGAAAAAAATTAAAAACTCAATAGCAACACACACCAAACTGAGCATGTGCAGCCTGACTCCAATTGCTCTTTTCTAGCAGGAGATGGATTTGGGACAGCGGAAGAAGGGCAGGATCAGAGAAGAAAGATCACACAGCCTTTATACACAATGCCGAGAATTAACCCCTTAGGTTGCACAGTGAATATAACAAGTGTGCTTTACTGCATATACAGACTGATTTTACTGTTGTGGGTTTAGTTAGTAACTTTAATGGCGCGTACACACGTATCAGACTATCCGGCGGACTTAGTCTGGCGGACAAACCGCCAGACTGTCCGCCAGACTTTCCGAACGAGCTACCTGCCCACACACGGTACTTTTGCGGCAGACTCAGTCTACCGGACTATCCACCGTACCGCCGGACTATCCGCCGTACTTTTGAAATGAACGGACTTGCCCACACACACGGAGGAAAGTCCGTTCATTTTGAGCGTGGCTCCAGGTAGCCTGAGACCAGCGAAGGAGGCGTCGCTGGCCCCGTCACCTGGTATAGACTTAAAGGGGAATCCCTACGCCCCCCAGGTCCATATCAGACCCTTATCCGAGCACACTACCCGGCCAGCCAGGAAAGGGGGTGGGGACGAGCGAGCGCCCCCCCCCCCTCCTGAGCCGTACCAGGCCACGTGCCCTCAACATGGGTGGTGCCTTGGGGAAGGGGGGGCCGTGTGGCCCCCCACCCAAAGCACCTTGTCCCCATGTTGATGAGGACAAGGGCCTCTTCCCGACAACACTGGCCTTTGGTTGTCGGGGTCTGTGGGTGGGGGCTTATCGGAATCTGTGAGCCCCCTTTAATAAGGGGGCCCCCGGATCCCGGCCCCCCACCCTATGTGAATGAGTATGGGGTACAAGGTAACCCTACCCATTCACCTGTGAAGAAAATGTAAAAAAACACAATACACAAGGGTTAAAATAGTTTATTGCACAGCTCCGGGGGTCTTCTTCCATCTTCGGGGGTCTTCTCGCCGGACTCCTCCGCTATCTTCTGCTAGCTCTTTTACTAGCGGAGGAGCCCGGATTTCTTCTTCACCGCCGCCCTCTTCTTTAGACTTCAGGGGGTCTTGTCCCCCTCTCTTCGGTTCTTCTTGCCGGGCCACCGCCGCCGCCTTCTAGCTCTTTTACAAGCGGTGGCCCGGTCTTCTGTCGCCGCCGTCTTCTGTTCTTCTCTTCTCGAGCTGTTGCCTCGTCGCTGTCGCTGCTCACAATGGCAGGGACGTGGCGTGCGGCGACTTATATAGGGACATCGCCGGATGATGTCCCCGCCCATTATGATGTCACAGTCCCAGCATCCTCTGGGACTGTGGGGGGCCCCCCTTCCCCCAAGGCACCCCCCCATGTTGAGGACACATGGCCTGGTATGGCTCAGGAGGGGTGGGGGGGGGCGCTCGCTCGTCCCCACCCCCTTTCCTGGCTGGCCGGGTAGCGTGCTCGGATAAGGGTCTGATATGGACCGGGGGGGGAAACCTCCACGCCGTTTTTTCGGCGTAGGGATTCCCCTTTAAGTCCATACCAGGTGACGGGGCCAGCGACGCCTCCTTCTCCGGGCTGGAAAAGTCCGTTCATTTCAAAAGTACGACAAATTGATGTGCAAAAATACTTTCTTAGTCCGCCGGACTTTTGGACTTGGACTTTTCCACCGGATTGTTTGATCGCGGGTACGGGGCTTAAGTCCAATTAACCATTCGTCAGCAGGTCAAGCGAATGTTTGTTGTTGTTTTTGCTAAATTTCTTTTACCTGAATGTTCCGCTTTATGCTTGACAACCGCGCCAAAGAAGCCCCGGCGCATTTGTTTTGTTGTGGGACAAAACTGCCCTTTGCTAGCCGTGCTTGGGGCACCAATAGGGTACCGCTAGGGCAAGGGCAATGCCTGTTTGTAGTATATTTTGCACATGTTCTAGGAATGCAGCAGAAATGCGTGTTTCTGAACGCGTTCCAGGGACACGCAGGTGTGAAGAGGGCTTCAAAGGTTTCTGCTGCAGTTTTAGAAGTACAAATACAATGCTGATTATTTCCCCCCCCCGTGCAGGAAGAACCCTCAATAAATGTTATAGAACAAAGAATAAAATGATAAGAGAAAATAAATAGTAATTAAATAATGAAACAATTAGATGAATAAAATAAGTAATTGTTAAAGAACAAGAAATAAAATGATAAGAAGAAATAAATGATAATTCACAAAAAATAAAAATAAACCACTGTAAATATCTGTTATAGAACAAAAAATAAAACAACAGGAAATAAATAGTAATTAAATAAAGAAACAATTAGATGAATAAAATAAATAGTTGTTAAAGAACAAGAAATAAAATGATAAGAGGAAATAAGTGATAATTAAAAAAAAATGAATAAAACACTGTAAATATTTGTTATAGAACAAAAAAATGAAATGATAACAGGAAATAAATAGTAATTAAATAAAGAAACAATTAGATGACTAAAATAAGTTATTGTTACAGAACAAGAAATAAAATGATAAGAAGAAATAAATGATAATTCACAAAAAAAAAAAAACAATTATTAACCACTGTAAATATCTGTTATAGAACAAAAAAATTAATAATAACAGGAAATAAATAGTAATTAAATAAATAAACAATTAGATGAATAAAATAAATAATTGTTAAAGAACAAGAAATAAAATGATAAGAGGAAATAAGTGATAATTAAAAAAATAATGAATAAAACACTGTAAATATTTGTTATAGAACAAAAAATTAAATAACAGGAAATAAATAGTAATTAAATAAATAAACAATTAGATGAATAAAATAAATAATTGTTAAAGAACAAGAAATAAAATAGGAGGAAATAAGTGATAATTAAAAAAAAAAATTAAGAAAACACTGTCAATATTTGTTATAGAACAAAAAATGAAATGATAACAGGAAATAAATAGTAATTAAATAAAGAAACAATTAGATGACTAAAATAAGTTATTGTTACAGAAAAAGAAATAAAATGATAAGAAGAAATAAATGATAATTCACAAAAAAAAAATAATAATAATTAATAAACCACTGTAAATATCTGTTATAGAACAAAAAATTTAATAATAACAGGAAATAAATAGTAATTAAATAAATAAACAATTAGATGAATAAAATAAATAATTGTTAAAGAACAAGAAATAAAATGATAAGAGGAAATAAGTGATAATTAAAAAAAAATGAAGAAAACACTGTAAATATTTGTTATAGAACAAAAAACAAAATGATAACAGGAAATAAATAGTAATTAAATAAAGAAACAATTAGATGACTAAAATAAGTTATTGTTACAGAACAAGAAATAAAATGATAAGAAGAAATAAATGATAATTCACAAAAAAAAAACAATTAATAAACCACTGTAAATATCTGTTATAGAACAAAAAATTTAATTATAACAGGAAATAAATAGTAATTAAATAAATAAACAATTAGATGAATAAAATAAATAATTGTTAAAGAACAAGAAATAAAATGATAAGAGGAAATAAGTGATAATTTAAAAAAAAAAAATGATTTCAACACTGTAAATATTTGTTATAGAACAAAAAATGAAATGATAACAGGAAATAAATAGTAATTAAATAAAGAAACAATTAGATGACTAAAATAACTTATTGTTACAGAACAAGAAATAAAATGATAAGAAGAAATAAGTGATAATTCAAAAAAAAAAAAAAAAACCTTTTTTTTATTATTATTATTTATTATAAATTTTTTCCATTCCATTTGTTTAAATTTGTATTTGTTATGTTCACAAACAGCCAACTTTGAAAAGAAATTCCAACACCTATAAATTCGGTATTTTGGAAAATTGTGAAATTCGAAAATGTGGAAATTTGAAAATTCAAAAATTGTGAAATTCTAAAATTTGGAAATCTGAAAATCCAAAAATAAGAATGAAAATCTGGAAATTCAAAAGTATGAAAATTCGAAAACCCGAAAATCTGAAATAATAACTAATAAAAAATATAAAATTTTAGGTATTGGAATCTCCTTTCAAATTTGGCTGTTAGTGAACGTAACGAGTACGAATTTATCCAAAGTTACGAATTATCTGAAATATCGAATGCCGTATCTAAATGATTGGAACGTAATAATCTAATAATAATAAATAACAATAATAAAACCTTTTTTATTATTATTAATAATCTAATAATAATAAATAAAAATAATAAAACCTTTTTTATTATTATTAATTATTAATTTGTTCCATTCCATTTGTTTAAATTTGTATTTGTTATGTTCACAAACAGCCAAATTTGAAAAGAAATTCCAACACCTATAAATTCGGTATTTTGGAAAATTGTGAAATTCGAAAATGTGGAAATTTAGAAAATTCGAAAATTTGAAAATTCGAAAATTTGAGAATTCTAAAATTTGGAAATCTGAAAATCCAAAAATAAGAATGAAAATCTGGAAATTCAAAAGTATGAAAATTCGAAAAACCCGAAAAATCTGAAATAATAACCAACTAATAATAAATATAAAATTTTAGGTATTGGAATTTCCTTTCAAATTTGGCTGTTCGTTATGTTCACAAACAGCCAAATTTGAAGGGAAATTCCAATACCTATAAATTCGGTATTTCGGAAAATTCAGAAATTCAAAAATTGGGAAATTAAAAAATTTGAAAATTCGGAGACCCGAATATTAGAAATCGGAATTTTCGAATTTCCGAATTTTAGAAAAAAAGCAAAAAAAGAATGAAAACAAACTTTTGGTCAGTGCCCATGTCTACATTTGTGGGGATTTTCTTTCGCTTCCCATCCTGTAAAAAGTGAGTGAAGAAGAATTAACCACTTGAAGTCCACCCACCGCATATGTACTGCATCGGGAAAAAGCATACCTGTACGTCATTTCATGCAATAAGGGGAGGAGGGGGGGGAGCCAATCAGTGGGTCCGGTGGACCCGATGTCAGCCGGAGCACCCACAATCACTCCACAGGGAGGCAGAACGGGGATCTGCCTATGTAGACAAGGCAGATCCTTTGTTCTGACAGGGAAGTACACAGAGATCGTCTGTTCCTTGTAAGCAGGAGCACGGATCTCTGCGTTCTTCCTATCAGCCCATCCCCCACACAGTTAGAAAACACTCCCAGGGAACACACTTTACCCCTTGATTGCCCCCCCCCCCCCCTCATTTTAACCCCTTCCCTGCCAGTGTCATTTATACAGTGCCAGTGCATTTTTTTTTTAAGCACTGATATTGGTGTCACAGTTCCCCAAAAAAGTGTCACTTAGGGTCAGATTTGTCCGCCGCAATGTCGCAGTCCCGCAAAAAAAAAAAAAAAAACGCTGATCCATTACCAGCAAAAATAATAGAAAAAATAAAAATGCCATAAATATATCCCATAGTTTGCAGACCCTATAACTTTTGCGCAAACCAATCAATATACGCTTATTGGGATTTTTTTTTATCAAAAATATGTAGCAGAATACATATCGGCCTAAATTGATGAAAAAATTTTGATTTTTTTTTTCATTTTTTTATATGTTTTATAGCAGAAAGTAAAAAATATTGTTTTTATTTTTTTTATTTTTTATTTTTTTCAAAATTGCCAGCCTCGGTTTTTTTATAGCACAAAAAAATAAAAAAAGCGCAGAGGTGATCAAATATCACCAAATAAAAGCTTTATTTGTGGGGGAAAAAAAAAGGACATCAATTTTATTTGGGTGCAGCGCCGCAGGACCCCGCAATTGTCAACTAAAGGAACGCAGTGCCGAATTGCAAAAAAAAAATGGCCTGGCCATGTAGGGGGGTAAATCCTTCTGGGGCTGAAGTGGTTAAACCCGCCATCTAGGTTCACTCCTCGATTTGTCCTGGTGACCGTTGTCGTGGAAACAGACAGTAAACAGAGGCTATTACCCCCCCAGCCCACCCCCACTCTATCCAATACTTAAAAGTGATTGTAAAGGATCGATTTTTATTTTAAAAATAATAATAAACGTTATACTTACCTCCTCTGTAATGGTTTTGCACGGAACCCCCGATCCTCCTCTTCTCAGGTCCCCGTCAGCGCTCCGGGCCCCCCCCCCCAACTGGGTGCTGTGGGGGTCCTCATGTGTGCTCGCTCCTGAGCCAGCTCCGTGTGTCCATAGACATGTAGAGTGCCACTCGGCCCCGCCCCCTCCCGAGCTCACTGGATCCTCACTGGCTGTAATTGGAAGCCGTGGGAACCAATGGCTCCTGCTGCTGCCTCTCTGCCAAATGAGGAGAGAGAGAGAGAGAGCCGGAGGAGCCGCTCGTGCACATCACTAGATCAAGCCCCGGGCTCAGGTAAGTATAAGTATTCACTGACACCAACGAAGGGGCACAATTCCTCCCAATAACACCAACAATGGGGCCCAACTCCTCCTAATGACACCAACAATGGGGCCAAACTCCTCCAATAACACCAACAATGGGGCCAAACTCCTCCCAATAACACCAACAATGGGGCCCAACTCCTCCCAATAACACCAACAATGGGGCCCAACTCCTCCCAATAACACCAACAATGGGGCCCAACTCCTCCCAATGACACCAACAATGGGGCCAAACTCCTCCCAATAACACTAACAATGGGGCCCAACTCCTCCCAATAACACCAACAATGGGGCCCAACTCCTCCCAATAACAACAACAATGGGGCCCAACTCCTCCTAATGACACCAACAATGGGGCCCAACTCCTCCCAATAACACCAACAATGGGGCCCAACTCCTCCCAATGACACCAACAATGGGGCCCAACTCCTCCTAATGACACCAACAATGGGGCCCAACTCCTCCTAATGACACCAACAATGGGGCCCAACTCCTCCTAATGACACCAACAATGGGGCCCAACTCCTCCTAATGACACCAACAATGGGGCCCAACTCCTTCCAATGACACCAACAATGGGGCCCAACTCCTCCTAATAACACCAACAATGGGGCCCAACTCCTCCTAATATCACCAAATATTGGGGCCCAACTCCTCCCAATAACACCAACAATGCAGCCCAACTCCTCCCAATAACATCAACAATGGGGCCCAACTCCTCCTAATGACACCAACAATGGGGCCCAGCTCCTCCTAATGACACCAACAATGGGGCCCAACTCCTCCTAATAACACCAAATATTGGGGCCCAACTCCTCCTAATAACACCAAATATTGGGGCCCAACTCCTCCCAATAACACCAACAATGCAGCCCAACTCCTCCCAATAACATCAACAATGGGGCCCAACTCCTCCTAATGACACCAACAATGGGGCCCAGCTCCTCCTAATGACACCAACAATGGGGCCCCAACTCCTTCCAATGACACCAACAATGGGGCCCAACTCCTCCTAATGACACCAACAATGGGGCCCAACTCCTCCCAATAACACCAACAATGGGGCCCAACTCCTCCCAATAACACCAACAATGCAGCCCAACTCCTCCCAATAACATCAACAATGGGGCCCAACTCCTCCTAATGACACCAACAATGGGGCCCAGCTCCTCCTAATGACACCAACAATGGGGCCCAACTCCTCCTAATAACACCAACAATGGGGCCCAACTCCTCCTAATAACACCAAATATTGGGGCCCAACTCCTTCTAATAACACCAAATATTGGGGCCCAACTCCTCCCAATAACACCAACAATGCAGCCCAACTCCTCCCAATAACATCAACAATGGGGCCCAACTCCTCCTAATGACACCAAAAATGGGGCCCAGCTCCTCCTAATTACACCAACAATGGGGCCCAGCTCCTCCTAATGACACCAACAATGGGGCCCAATCCTCCCAATAATACCAACAATGGGGCCCAATCCTCCCAATAATACCAACAATGGGGCCCAATCCTCCCAATCACACCAACAATGGGGCCCAACTCCTCCGAATGACACCAACAATGGGCCCCAACTCCTCCCACCTCCCATCAGGGCCTAATTATACTGATGATGGAGAAAATACAGGCACAGGAACGCCCCCTCCTCCAGGCTGTACACCTCGTACCTACAGAGGAAACATTCCTTTATTGGTCAGATATGTTCCAGCATGCTGCAAAATACTTCATGTACTTTTTGCAGCATTTTGCTGACACATAATCATACAAATAGGGTGGGGGGGATTTTGCTGACACATAATCATACATATAGGGTGGGGGGGGATTTTGCTGACACATAATCATACATATGGGGGGGATTTTTGCTGACACATAATCATACATATGGGGTGGGGGGGGATTTTGCTGACACATAATCATACATACAGGGGGGGATCATACATATGGGGGGGGGGGGGATCGTACATATGGCGGGGGGGGGGGATTTGGCAGCTCACCCTGGGCTCTAGGTGACCTGGTCCTGGGACTAGAGGCAGAATTGTGTCTTTGATGGCCGGAGAGGGGAGACGGTTCCTCCACAAACCTTTCCCATCCATTCAGAATCGCTTCTCACATTCGGATGAGAAGGTCGCTCCGAATTCTTTTCATGCTGTGCCAAGATTTGGCCACAAGAAGAAAAAACTAAAAAGTATTTCCCTGAGATGATCCCTCAGAACTCATTACTGTCCTTGTTGTGTGTTCAGATCAGAGAGACTCACCGAGAGCCTCATAGAGCGCCCTTCCCCCAATACAATGGACCTCATTTATAAGGTCTCCGGACATTTTACCCCCCCACCCCCCCCGGATGCCTTTGCTTCTGGCAGAAAAAAAAGCAGCTTAAAAAAGAAATCGCACCTAAAGTCGTGTTTTTGCACGTGCGTTTAGACGATTTTAGGTGCATCAATCGTTTGGCCATTCATTGATTCCATTGGCCATAATATTTATCTATTTGGCCCATTGGAATCAATGAAAGCTGAATCACTAAAGACGCCTAGGCCCATCGTAAACGCTCTGAAATGCGTGTGCTGTCTCTTTCCTCCCTGGGCAGATTGATGACAGCGACAGCCAATGGCTTCCCCTGCTGTCAATCAAATGCTGTAACGAGGGAACAGGGGGCAGGGCGGAGTCACCCGGTCTGTGTCAATAGAGCAGTTTTCCATGGGGGCCACTTGCCGAAGAGGAGGGGGCTGGCGGGGGAACCCAGAAGAAGAGGAGGGGCTGGCGGGGGACACCAGAAGAAGAGGAGGGGCTGGCGGGGGACTCCAGAAGGAGAGGAGGGGGGCTGGCAGGGGACTCCAGAAGAAGAGGAGCGGGCTGGCGGGGGACTCCAGAAGAAGAGGTTGGGGGCTGGCAGGGGACTCCAGAAGAAGAGGAGGGGGCTGGCGGTGGACCCCAGAAGAAGAGGTTGGGGCTGGCGGGGGCCCCAGAAGAAGAGGTTGGGGGCTGGCGAGGGGCCCCAGAAGAAGAGGAGGGGCTGGCAGGGGACCCCAAAAGAAGAGGAGGGGGCTGTCGGGGGACTCCAAAAGAAGAGGAGGGTGCTGGTGGGGGATCCCAGAAGAAGAGCTTGGGTGGCTGGCGGGGGAACCCCAGAAGAAGAGGAGGAGGCTGGCAGGGGACCCCAGAAGAAGAGGAGGAGGCTGGCGGGGGAACCCAGAAGAAGAGGAGGGGGCTGGCAGAGGACCCCAGAAGAAGAGGAGGGGGCTGGTGGGGGGACCCCAGAAGAAGAGGAGGAGGCTGGCGGGGGAACCCAGAAGAAGAGGAGGGGGCTGGTGGTGGACCCCAGAAGAAGAGGAGGGGGCTGGCGGGGGACCCCAGAAGAAGAGGAGGGGGCTGGTGGTGGTGGATCCCAGAAGAAGAGGAGGAGGCTGGTGGTGGACCCCAGAAGAAGAGGAGAAGGCTGGCGGGGGAACACAGAAGAAGAGGTTGGGGCTGGCGGGGGAACCCAGAAGAGGAGGAGGAGGCTGGCGGGGGAACCCAGAAGAGGAGGAGGCTGGCGGGGGAACCCAGAAGAAGAGGAGGGGCGGGAACCCAGAAGAAAGAGGGGCTGGCAGGGGACCCCAAAAGAAGAGGAGGGGGCAGGCGGGGGACCCCAAAAGAAGAGGAGGGTGCTGGTGGGGGATCCCAGAAGAAGAGCTTGGGTGGCTGGCGGGGGAACCCTAGAAGAAGAGGAGGAGGCTGGCGGGGGAACACAGAAGAAGAGGTTGGGGCTGGTAGTGGACCCCAGAAGAAGAGGAGGAGGCTGGCGGGGGAACCCAGAAGAGGAGGAGGCTGGCGGGGGAACCCAGAAGAAGAGGAGGGGCGGGAACCCAGAAGAAGAGGAGAGGCTGGCAGAGAACCCCAAAAGAAGAGGAGGGGGCAGGCGGGGGACCCCAAAAGAAGAGGAGGGTGCTGGTGGGGGATCCCAGAAGAAGAGCTTGGGTGGCTGGCGGGAGAACCCTAGAAGAAGAGGAGGAGGCTGGCGGGGGAACCCAGAAAAAGAGGAGGGGGCCGGCGGGGGACCCCAGAAGAAGAGGAGGAGGCTGGCGGGGGAACCCAGAAGAAGAGGAGGGGGCTGGCAGGGGACCCCAGAAGAAGAGGAGGGGGCTGGTGGGGGGACCCCAGAAGAAGAGGAGGAGGCTGGCGTGGGAACCCAGAAGAAGAAGAGGGGCTGGCAGGGGACCCCAGAAGAAGAGAAGGGGCTGGCGGGGGACCCCAGAAGAAGAGGAGGGGGCTGGTGGTGGACCCCAGAAGAAGAGGAGGGGGCTGGCAGGGGACCCCAGAAGAAGAGGAGGGGGCTGGCGGGGGACACCGGAAGAAGAGGAGGAGGCTGGTGGGGGAACCCAGAAGAAGAGGAGGGGTCTGGCAGGGGACCCTAGAAGAAGAGAAGGGGGGTGGCGGGGGGACCCCAGAAGAAGAGGAGGAGGCTGGCGGGGGAACCCAGAAGAAGAGGAAGGGGCTGGTGGGGGACCCCAGAAGAAGAGGAGGGGGCTGATGGGGGACCCCAGAAGAAGAGGAGGGGCTGGCGGGGGACCCCAGAAGAAGAGGAGGGGGCTGGCGGGGTACCCCAGAAGAAGAGGAGGAGGCTGGCGGGGGAACCCAGAAGAAGAGGAGGGGCTGGCGGGGGAACCCAGAAGAAGAGGAGGGGCTGGCAGGGGACTCCAGAAGTAGAGGTTGGGGGCTGGTGGGGGACCCCAGAAGAAGAGGTTGGGGGCTGGCGGGGGCCCCAGAAGAAGAGGAGGGGCTGGCGGGGGACTCCAGAAGAAGAGGTTGGGGGCTGGTGGGGGAACCCAGAAGAAGAGGTTGGGGGCTGGCGGGGGGCCCCAGAAGAAGAGGAGGGGCTGGCGGGGGACCCCAGAAGAAGAGGAGGGGCTGGTGGGGGCCCCAGAAGAAGAAGAGGGGGCTGGCGGGGGACCCCAGAAGAAGAGGAGGGGCTGGTGGGGGACCCCAGAAGAAGAAGAGGGGCTGGCAGGGGACCCCAGAAGAAGAGGAGGGGGCTGGTGGGGGACCCCAGAAGAAGAGGAGGGACTGGCGGGGGACCCCAGAAGAAGAGGGTGGGACTGGTGGGGGACCCCAGAAGAAGAGGTTGGGGGCTGGTGGGGGGCCCCAGAAGAAGAGGAGGGGGCTGGTGGGGGACCCTAGAAGAAGAGGTTGGGGGCTGGTGGGGACCCCAGAAGAAGAGGTTGGGAGCTGGCAGGGGACCCCAGAAGAAGAGGAGGGGGCTGGTGGGGGACCCCAGAAGAAGGAGAGGGGGCTGGCAGGGGACCCCAGAAGAAAAGGTTGGGGCTGGTGGGGGACCCCAGAAGAAAAGGTTGGGGCTGGTGGGGGACCCCAGAAGAAGAGGTTGGGGGCTGGTGGGGGGACCCCAGAAGAAGAGGACAAGGCTGGTGGGGGACCCCAGAAAAAGAAGAGGGGGCTGGCGGGGGACCCCAGAAGAAGAGGGGGGCTGGTGGGGGACCCCAGAAGAAGAGGTTGGGAGCTGGCGGGGGACCCCAGAAGAAGAGGACAAGGCTGGTGGGGGACCCCAGAAAAAGAAGAGGGGGCTGGCGGGGGACCCCAGAAGAAGAGGGGGGCTGGTGGGGGACCCCAGAAGAAAAGGTTGGGGGTTTGCACAGAGCAGGCAGGTATAACATGTTTGTTATTTTACTTATGCTGCTTTTATGTCGCTTTTAAGATGTATCACACCCAAAAAGTAAAACATCTCCCTTTATTTACATTGGTGATCCAGCCAAGAGGTATGTTGTTTTTCCAAAGCACAAGCTCTCCAGCAGAATGTATCAGTTTACATGGATGGGACAAACCACTTAGCACTGGCAGGGTTGCTTACAATGTTCAGCTTTTTTTTTATTCATGTAAAATCTTTATCCCAAAAAGGAAAAAAGAAAAAAGAAAAAAAGATTGCTATAACTGATTATAAAGTGTGAGCTGGAATTCAGCTTCAATTTGTTAGTGTATCCAAATCTGCTAGTCCATTTTAACACTCCCCTCCCCTAAGACTCACAATGCTGCTGTCCGCTGTGCCTAGTGTGTTCCTTCATCCAGAGTGGCGTCTCCCTAATACAGGAGGTGGGTTACTGGGCAGATCACCAGGTGAAAACGTGGGGGGGGGGGGGGGGGGGGGGGGAGAGAAAAAGGTAAGAAAACAAATGCAGCCACCACATCTGATTAGTAAACTGCAATATGTAAAAAATGTTGGATTGTGGTTCAATATTCTGTCTTTTCATGTGACAACACTGAAGAAATTGAAGAAATGACACTTTGCTACAATGTAAAGCAGTGAGGGTACAGCTTGTTCCCGGTCTCATCTTGGTACCTCCCCTTTTCTCTTCCTCCCAGGAAACCATTATCGGATTTTCAGTTCTCGCCTTCGGTCTTCTCTCCCCAGCTGGATATATCCTGATGAACCTTCCCACTCCTCCCAGACAATAGAGGGAGACGTCTTCCACCTGTGACCTCACCAAGATCCGACACTAGAGGGAGACGTCTTCCACCTGTGACCTCACCAAGATCCGACACTAGAGGGAGACGTCTTCCACCTGTGACCTCACCAAGATCAGACACTAGAGGGAGACCTCTTCCACCTGTGACCTCACCAAGATCAGACACTAGAGGGAGACGTCTTCCACCTGTGACCTCACCAAGATCAGACACTAGAGGGAGACGTCTTCCACCTGTGACCTCACCAAGATCAGACACTAGAGGGAGACATCTTCCACCTGTGACCTCACCAAGATCAGACACTAGAGGGAGACGTCTTCAACCTGTGACCACACCAAGATCAGACACTAGAGGGAGCCGTCTTCCACCTGTGACCACACCAAGATCAGACACTAGAGGGAGCCGTTTTCCACCTGTGACCTCACCAAGATCAGACACTAGAGGGAGACGTCTTCCACCTGTGACCTCACCAAGATCAGACACTAGAGGGAGACATCTTCCACCTGTGACCTCACCAAGATCAGACACTAGAGGGAGACGTCTTCAACCTGTGACCACACCAAGATCAGACACTAGAGGGAGCCGTCTTCCACCTGTGACCACACCAAGATCAGACACTAGAGGGAGCCATCTTCAACCTGTGACCACACCAAGATCAGACACTAGAGGGAGACATCTTCCATCTGTGACCTCACCAAGATCAGACACTAGAGGGAGACGTCTTCCACCTGTGACCTCACCAAGATCAGACACTAGAGGGAGACCTCTTCCAGCTGTGACCGCACCAAGATCAGACACTAGAGGGGGACGTCTTCCACCTGTGACCTCACCAATATCAGACACTAGAGGGAGACGTCTTCCACCTGTGACCACACCAAGATCAGACACTAGAGGGAGACGTCTTCCACCTGTGACCACACCAAGATCAGACACTAGAGGGAGACGTCTTCCACCTGTGACCACACCAAGATCAGACACTAGAGGGAGACGTCTTACACCTGTGACCTCACCAAGATCAGACACTAGAGGGAGACGTCTTCCACCTGTGACCACACCAAGATCAGACACTAGAGGGAGACGTCTTACACCTGTGACCTCACCAAGATCAGACACTAGAGGGAGACCTCTTCCAGCTGTGACCTCACCAAGATCAGACACTAGAGGGAGACGTCTTACACCTGTGACCTCACCAAGATCAGACACTAGAGGGAGACCTCTTCCAGCTGTGACCTCACCAAGATCAGACACTAGAGGGGGACGTTTTCCACCTGTGACCACACCAAGATCAGACACTAGAGGGGGACGTCTTCCATCTGTGACCTCACCAAGATCAGACACTAGAAGGAGACGTCTTCCACCTGTGACCTCACCAAGATCAGACACTAGAGGGGGACGTCTTCCATCTGTGACCGCACCAAGATCAGACACTAGAGGGAGACGTCTTCCATCTGTGACCGCACCAAGATCAGACACTAGAGGGAGATCTCTTCCAGCTGTGACCTCACCAAGATCAGACACTAGAGGGGGACGTCTTCCATCTGTGATCACACCAAGATCAGACACTAGAGGGAGACGTCTTCCATCTGTGACCTCACCAAGATCAGACACTAGAGGGAGATGTCTTCCATCTGTGACCGCACCAAGATCAGACACTAGAGGGAGACGTCTTCCATCTGTGACCTCACCAAGATCAGACACTAGAGGGAGACGTCTTCCATCTGTGACCTCACCAAGATCAGACACTAGAGGGAGACGTCTTCCATCTGTGCCCTCACCAGGATCAGACACTAGAGCATTGATGGCGAACCTTGGCACCCCAGATATTTTGGAACTACATTTCCCATGATGCTCAACTACACTGCAGAGTGAATGAACATCATGGGAAATGTAGTTCCAAAACATCTGGGGTGCCAAGGTTCGCCATCACTGCACTAGAGGGAGACGTCTTCCACCTGTGACCTCACCAAGATCAGACACTAGAGGGAGACGTTTTCCACCTGTGACCGTACCAAGATCAGACACTAGAGGGAGACGTCTTCCATCTGTGACCTCACCAGGATCAGACACTAGAGGGGGACGTCTTCCATCTGTGATCACACCAAGATCAGACACTAGAGGGAGACCTCTTCCACCTGTGACCTCACCAAGATCAGACACTAGAGGTAGACGTCTTCCATCTGTGACCTCACCAAGATCAGACACTAGAGGGAGACGTCTTCCATCTGTGACCACACCAAGATCAGACACTAGAGGGAGACGTTTTCCACCTGTGACCTCACCAAGATCAGACACTAGAGGGGGACGTCTTCCATCTGTGATCACACCAAGATCAGACACTAGAGGGAGACCTCTTCCACCTGTGACCACACCAAGATCAGACACTAGAGGGAGACCTCTTCCACCTGTGACCACACCAAGATCAGACACTAGAGGGAGACGTCTTCCATCTGTGACCTCACCAAGATCAGACACTAGAGGGAGACGTCTTTCATCTGTGACCTCACCAAGATCAGACACTAGAGGGAGACGTCTTCCACCTGTGACCACACCAAGATCAGACACTAGAGGGAGACGTTTTCCACCTGTGACCTCACCAAGATCAGACACTAGAGGGAGACGTCTTCCATCTGTGACCTCACCAGGATCAGATACTAGAGGGAGACGTCTTCCATCTGTGACCTCACCAAGATCAGACACTAGAGGGAGACGTTTTCCACCTGTGACCTCACCAAGATCAGACACTAGAGGGAGACGTCTTCCACCTGTGACCTCACCAAGATCAGACACTAGAGGGAGACGTCTTCCATCTGTGACCTCACCAAGATCAGACACTAGAGGGAGACGTCTTCCACCTGTGACCTCACCAAGATCAGACACTAGAGGGAGACGTCTTCCATCTGTGACCTCACCAGGATCAGACACTAGAGGGAGACGTCTTCCACCTGTGACCTCACCAAGATCAGACACTAGAGGGAGACGTCTTCCATCTGTGACCTCACCAAGATCAGACACTAGAGGTAGACGTCTTCCATCTGTGACCTCACCAGGATCAGACACTAGAGGGAGACGTCTTCCACCTGTGACCTCACCAAGATCAGACACTAGAGGGAGACGTCTTCGATCTGTGACCTCACCAAGATCAGACACTAGAGGGAGACGTCTTCCATCTGTGACCTCACCAAGATCAGACACTAGAGGGAGACGTCTTCCACCTGTGACCACACCAAGATCAGACACTAGAGGGAGACGTCTTCCATCTGTGACCTCACCAGGATCAGATACTAGAGGGAGACGTCTTCCACCTGTGACCACACCAAGATCAGACACTAGAGGGAGACGTTTTCCACCTGTGACCTCACCAAGATCAGACACTAGAGGGAGACGTCTTCCATCTGTGACCTCACCAAGATCAGACACTAGAGGGAGACGTCTTCCATCTGTGACCTCACCAAGATCAGACACTAGAGGGAGACGTCTTCCATCTGTGACCTCACCAAGATCAGACACTAGAGGGAGACGTCTTCCATCTGTGACCTCACCAGGATCAGACACTAGAGCATTGATGGCGAACCTTGGCACCCCAGATATTTTGGAACTACATTTCCCATGATGCTCAACTACACTGCAGAGTGAATGAACATCATGGGAAATGTAGTTCCAAAACATCTGGGGTGCCAAGGTTCGCCATCACTGCACTAGAGGGAGACGTCTTCCACCTGTGACCTCACCAAGATCAGACACTAGAGGGAGACGTTTTCCACCTGTGACCTTACCAAGATCAGACACTAGAGGGAGACGTCTTCCATCTGTGACCTCACCAGGATCAGACACTAGAGGGGGACGTCTTCCATCTGTGATCACACCAAGATCAGACACTAGAGGGAGACCTCTTCCACCTGTGACCACACCAAGATCAGACACTAGAGGGAGACGTCTTCCATCTGTGACCTCACCAAGATCAGACACTAGAGGGAGACGTCTTCCATCTGTGACCTCACCAAGATCAGACAATAGAGGGAGACGTCTTCCACCTGTGACCACACCAAGATCAGACACTAGAGGGAGACGTCTTCCATCTGTGACCTCACCAGGATCAGATACTAGAGGGAGACGTCTTCCATCTGTGACCTCACCAAGATCAGACACTAGAGGGAGACGTTTTCCACCTGTGACCTCACCAAGATCAGACACTAGAGGGAGACATCTTCCACCTGTGACCTCACCAAGATCAGACACTAGAGGGAGACGTCTTCCACCTGTGACCTCACCAAGATCAGACACTAGAGGGAGACGTCTTCCATCTGTGACCTCACCAAGATCAGACACTAGAGGGAGACGTCTTCCATCTGTGACCTCACCAGGATCAGACACTAGAGGGAGACGTCTTCCACCTGTGACCTCACCAAGATCAGACACTAGAGGGAGACGTCTCCCATCTGTGACCTCACCAAGATCAGACACTAGAGGTAGACGTCTTCCATCTGTGACCTCACCAGGATCAGACACTAGAGGGAGACGTCTTCCACCTGTGACCTCACCAAGATCAGACACTAGAGGGAGACGTCTTCGATCTGTGACCTCACCAAGATCAGACACTAGAGGTAGACGTCTTCCATCTGTGACCTCACCAAGATCAGACACTAGAGGGAGACGTCTTCCACCTGTGACCTCACCAAGATCAGACACTAGAGGGAGACGTCTTCCATCTGTGACCTCACCAGGATCAGACACTAGAGGGAGACGTCTTCCACCTGTGACCTCACCAAGATCAGACACTAGAGGGAGACGTCTTCGATCTGTGACCTCACCAAGATCAGACACTAGAGGTAGACGTCTTCCATCTGTGACCTCACCAAGATCAGACACTAGAGGGAGACGTCTTCCATCTGTGACCTCACCAAGATCAGACACTAGAGGGAGACGTCTTCCACCTGTGACCACACCAAGATCAGACACTAGAGGGAGACGTCTTCCATCTGTGACCTCACCAAGATCAGACACTAGAGGTAGACGTCTTCCATCTGTGACCTCACCAGGATCAGACACTAGAGGTAGACGTCTTCCATCTGTGACCTTACCAAGATCAGACACTAGAGGGAGACGTCTTCCATCTGTGACCTCACCAGGATCAGACACTAGAGGGGGACGTCTTCCATCTGTGATCACACCAAGATCAGACACTAGAGGGAGACCTCTTCCACCTGTGACCACACCAAGATCAGACACTAGAGGGAGACGTCTTCCATCTGTGACCTCACCAAGATCAGACACTAGAGGGAGACGTCTTCCATCTGTGACCTCACCAAGATCAGACAATAGAGGGAGACGTCTTCCACCTGTGACCACACCAAGATCAGACACTAGAGGGAGACGTCTTCCATCTGTGACCTCACCAGGATCAGATACTAGAGGGAGACGTCTTCCATCTGTGACCTCACCAAGATCAGACACTAGAGGGAGACGTTTTCCACCTGTGACCTCACCAAGATCAGACACTAGAGGGAGACATCTTCCACCTGTGACCTCACCAAGATCAGACACTAGAGGGAGACGTCTTCCACCTGTGACCTCACCAAGATCAGACACTAGAGGGAGACGTCTTCCATCTGTGACCTCACCAAGATCAGACACTAGAGGGAGACGTCTTCCATCTGTGACCTCACCAGGATCAGACACTAGAGGGAGACGTCTTCCACCTGTGACCTCACCAAGATCAGACACTAGAGGGAGACGTCTCCCATCTGTGACCTCACCAAGATCAGACACTAGAGGTAGACGTCTTCCATCTGTGACCTCACCAGGATCAGACACTAGAGGGAGACGTCTTCCACCTGTGACCTCACCAAGATCAGACACTAGAGGGAGACGTCTTCGATCTGTGACCTCACCAAGATCAGACACTAGAGGTAGACGTCTTCTATCTGTGACCTCACCAAGATCAGACACTAGAGGGAGACGTCTTCCACCTGTGACCTCACCAAGATCAGACACTAGAGGGAGACGTCTTCCATCTGTGACCTCACCAGGATCAGACACTAGAGGGAGACGTCTTCCACCTGTGACCTCACCAAGATCAGACACTAGAGGGAGACGTCTCCCATCTGTGACCTCACCAAGATCAGACACTAGAGGTAGACGTCTTCCATCTGTGACCTCACCAGGATCAGACACTAGAGGGAGACGTCTTCCACCTGTGACCTCACCAAGATCAGACACTAGAGGGAGACGTCTTCGATCTGTGACCTCACCAAGATCAGACACTAGAGGTAGACGTCTTCCATCTGTGACCTCACCAAGATCAGACACTAGAGGGAGACGTCTTCCATCTGTGACCTCACCAAGATCAGACACTAGAGGGAGACGTCTTCCACCTGTGACCACACCAAGATCAGACACTAGAGGGAGACGTCTTCCATCTGTGACCTCACCAAGATCAGACACTAGAGGTAGACGTCTTCCATCTGTGACCTCACCAGGATCAGACACTAGAGGTAGACGTCTTCCATCTGTGACCGCACCAAGATCAGACACTAGAGGTAGACGTCTTCCATCTGTGACCGCACCAAGATGGCGCAACATGCTCACTACAGAGACCAAATGATTAAACAGAATCACAACGTCTATAGATATTCTCATAGTTATATATTATGTTTTATTATATATCTTCTTCTACAGCATACCATCTGCCAATGTATAGAGAATGTTTGGAGGACACATAGGGGTGTATTTTTTTTTAAATTGCGGAGCTTTTCTGTGAACCTGCTAGACATGTGCACTGCCGAAAAATTAGTTTCATTCGTTTTCCTTTTTTTTTTTTCATTTTCGTGTCTTTCCTAATGATCGAAATTCATAAATTCAAAAATTCGAAAATTTGAAAAATCATAATTTCACAAATTTGAAAAATTTGAAAAATTGGTAATTTCGTAAATTCAAAAATTCCAAAAATAAGAAAGAAAATCTGAAAATTTTAAAGACTAAGTCACTAACTATTAATAACTAACTATTAAATTATAGGTACTGGAATTTCCTTTCAAATTCGACTGTTAGCGAACGTAACGAATACGAATTTATCCGAAGTTCCGAATCATCAGAAATAACGAATGCTGTATCTAAACGAATGGAATTTAACAAATTAATAATAAAAATAAAAAGTTTTTATTATTATTGTTGTTTAGTATTAATTCATTACGTTACATTTGTTTAAATGCGGCATTCGTTATTTCGGATAATTTGCAACTTCGGATAAATTCGTATTCGTTACGTTCACCAACAGCCAAATTTGAAAGGAAATTCCAGTACCTATAATTTAATAGTTATTTCAGATTTTCAAATTTTCGGGTTTTCGAATTTACGAATGTTCGAATTTACACAAATTCACTAAACGTCTTTTCGTTAATTCGGGTGTTTCCGAATGAACTCATTTTTCGAAATTCGTTAAAGAACAAATTCGGAACAAAACAAATTGCACGTGTCTAGAAACTGCTTTGTTGTGTGTGGATGGGGCAAAATCAAATGTTATCAGGCTGTTTTCTCTGCAGGTCGAATGTCCTTCATAGATCGAACCAGAAAATGACCACTAGATGGAACTGTAGATCATGGTAAATATGTTTTTCTTCCCCCTTATGATTATCAGCTCCATCTAGTGGCCAAAATGATTCAAATGAATTTTGGATATGTGAAAACAAATTCATCGGTATGGGTACCCCTGGTGGTGGGGTGAGACATTCCCTTCCTAAATGTTTTTACCATTGTATTGAATAATAATCTCTGTGATCATTAAAGAGTGTATATTGAATCTGGTATTTACCCTCCCATCATTAATAGTGATGGACGAACTTCCGACGGGACGTTTCGCGAACGCGAAACGCGAACGGGCACAAACGTTCGCGAAAACGACCGTTCGCCGCGGGCTCCATTGACTTCAATGGGAGGCGAATTTCGCAAACCTTTAGGTCGAATTTGCGGCCACGGGGTAATTATTAGGGGGTAGCACGCAGTCCCACCACCTGGACAATAGCATAATACATGTATGAGGTGAATTTGGGATCGATAACTACAAGCATTTTTTTTTTATTTGGGAAATTGTTCTGACAATTCAGGACTATGGAGCTAATGAAGGCAATGGAGGAGAGGGAAGGTCAGGGACCAGGGTAGGCAAACAAGAGGGTGCAGGAGATACAGAGCACTGACAGCAGCACCGTAATACAGAGCACTGACATCAGCACCGTGACATACAGCGCTGACAGCAGCTCCGTGACATACAGCGCTGACAGCAGCTCCGTGACATACAGCGCTGACAGCAGCTCCGTGACATACAGCGCTGACAGCAGCTCCGTGACATACAGCGCTGACAGCAGCTCCGTGACATACAGCGCTGACAGCAGCACCGTGACATACAGCGCTGACAGCAGCTCCGTGACATACAGCGCTGACAGCAGCTCCGTGACATACAGCGCTGACAGCAGCTCCGTGACATACAGCACTGACAGCAGCTCCGTGACATACAGCGCTGACAGCAGCTCCGTGACATACAGCGCTGACAGCAGCACCGTGACATACAGCGCTGACAGCAGCTCCGTGACATACAGCGCTGACAGCAGCTCCGTGACATACAGCGCTGACAGCAGCTCCGTGACATACAGCACTGACAGCAGCTCCGTGACATACAGCGCTGACAGCAGCTCCGTGACATACAGCGCTGACAGCAGCACCGTGACATACAGCGCTGACAGCAGCTCCGTGACATACAGCGCTGACAGCAGCTCCGTGACATACAGCGCTGACAGCAGCTCCGTGACATACAGCGCTGACAGCAGCTCCGTGACATACAGCGCTGACAGCAGCTCCGTGACATACAGCGCTGACAGCAGCTCCGTGACATACAGCGCTGACAGCAGCTCCGTGACATACAGCGCTGACAGCAGCTCCGTGACATACAGCGCTGACAGCAGCACCGTAAGCAGCCCCAGGAGGAAGTCAGCACAGCACAGGGATGGTGTGATCCCCTCATAATAAGAACCCCCAGGAGGAAGTCAGCACAGCACAGGGATGGTGGGAGCCCCTCATAATAAGAACCCCCAGGAGGAAGTCAGCACAGCACAGGGATGGTGGGAGCCCCTCATAATAAGAACACCCAGGAGGAAGTCAGCACAGCACAGGGATGGTGGGAACCCCTCATAATAAGCAGCCCCAGTAGAAATATGACACCGCTCAACCTCTTCAAAGAGGAGGGTAGGGGCATATAGTACGGTGTGCTTTTTTGGGTCAGGGAAGTGAGCCAAATGAATTAAGAAGGTCTGTGTGCTTGATTCCAAAAATTGTTTATAGACATATACATGGTCTACTGATCACATGTGTTGAATTCCTCCGAGATCCATGCCTCATTCATTTTTAGAAATGTGAGGTAGTTAACACTGTCGTGAGCTAGGCGAGTACGCTTATCGGTCACAATCCCCCCTGCTGCGCTGAACGTCCTTTCGGACAGGACACTGGATGAGGGGCAAGCCAACAGTTCGATTGCAAATTGGGCAAGCTCTGGCCAGAGGTCAAGCCTGCCCACCCAGTAGTCTAGGGGTTCATCACTCCTCAGAGCGTCCACATCGGCCGTTAACCCAATGTAGTCGGACACCTGACGGTCTAGGCGTTCCCTGATGCTGGATCCGGATGACACCTGTCGATGGGTCGGCTGAAAGAATGACCTCATATCCGAAGTCACCAACACATCTTCAAACCGGCCTCTTCTTGCAGGCGCTGTTGGATTGGTACCCGCAAATCCTTCTCTGGGAGTGGGAATTGCTCCTCTGCCAGCGCACGCAAAAGCAGAATGCAGCATTTCTCGAAGCAAGGCCTGGAAGTGCTGCATTCTGACAGCCCTCTGCGACGGCGGTAACATTTCCGCCATTTTGTGTTTGTACCGGGGATCTAAGTACGTTGCCACCCAGTACTGGTCCTTGACCCTCATGCTTTTTATACGGGGGTCCCTATTAAAACACTGGAGCATGAAGGCCCCCATTTGCACTCAAGCGGAAGGTATGTGGTGGTGGTGGTGTTGTTGGTGGTAGTGTCTTTGGGGGTGCACATAGCAGAGAGTGAAGAAGAGGGTGCAGATCGAGAGGATGAGGAGGGTGCAGAAGAATAAGGCTGAGTGAGCCACTCAACCAAGTCTGGTGCGTCCTTTAAAGTAATTGAACGCACCTTCTGCAACTTCCCACTTTGGCTCAAGGCTGTTGCTCCTGCCCTACCCCTACCACCCCTGCGGAAGGGCCTGCCTCTTCCTCTGCCTGTCATTTTTTAAATCACCCTGTGACAAAACTCTTAGTCCCTATACCGCTGAAGGACTGCTGCAGTATAGGGCAGCGGTCAGCAGTAGTGCACGTCAACCCTATGTATTGTGGACCGATAGCGGTCCTTACAGAACAGCAGACTGTACTGCACTCAGGCCTATGTACCGTAGCACCCTATACCAAGTTACCAGTCCTTATAAGAACTTTTGTGGACCAAGCAGGTTGTGTGTTAGTGATTAGCAGACTGTACGTCAGTCCCTATACCAATGAAGGACTGCTGCAGTATAGGGCAGCGGTCAGCAGTAGTGCACGTCAACCCTATGTATTGTGGACCGATAGCGGTCCTTACAGAACAGCAGACTGTACTGCACTCAGGCCTATGTACCGTAGCACCCTATACCAAGTTACCAGTCCTTATAAAAACTTTTGTGGACCAAGCAGGTTGTGTGTTAGTGATTAGCAGACTGTACGTCAGTCCCTATACCAATGAAGGACTGCTGCAGTATAGGGCAGCGGTCAGCAGTAGTGCACGTCAACCCTATGTATTGTGGACCGATAGCGGTCCTTACAGAACAGCAGACTGTACTGCACTCAGGCCTATGTACCGTAGCACCCTATACCAAGTTACCAGTCCTTATAAAAACTTTTGTGGACCAAGCAGGTTGTGTGTTAGTGATTAGCAGACTGTACGTCAGTCCCTATACCAATGAAGGACTGCTGCAGTATAGGGCAGCGGTCAGCAGTAGTGCACGGCAACCCTATGTATTGTGGACCGATAGCGGTCCTTACAGAACAGCAGACTGTAACGCACTCAGGCCTATGTACCGTAGCACCCTATACCAAGTTACCAGTCCTTATAAGAACTTTTGTGGACCAAGCAGGTTGTGTGTTAGTGATTAGCAGACTGTACGTCAGTCCCTATACCAATGAAGGACTGCTGCAGTATAGGGCAGCGGTCAGCAGTAGTGCACGGCAACCCTATGTATTGTGGACCGATAGCGGTCCTTACAGAACAGCAGACTGTAACGCACTCAGGCCTATGTACCGTAGCACCCTATACCAAGTTACCAGTCCTTATAAGAACTTTTGTGGACCAAGCAGGTTGTGTGTTAGTGATTAGCAGACTGTACGTCAGTCCCTATACCAATGAAGGACTGCTGCAGTATAGGGCAGCGGTCAGCAGTAGTGCACGGCAACCCTATGTATTGTGGACCGATAGCGGTCCTTACAGAACAGCAGACTGTAACGCACTCAGGCCTATGTACCGTAGCACCCTATACCAAGTTACCAGTCCTTATAAGAACTTTTGTGGACCAAGCAGGTTGTGTGTTAGTGATTAGCAGACTGTACGTCAGTCCCTATACCAATGAAGGACTGCTGCAGTATAGGGCAGCGGTCAGCAGTAGTGCACGGCAACCCTATGTATTGTGGACCGATAGCGGTCCTTACAGAACAGCAGACTGTAACGCACTCAGGCCTATGTACCGTAGCACCCTATACCAAGTTACCAGTCCTTATAAGAACTTTTGTGGACCAAGCAGGTTGTGTGTTAGTGTTTAGCAGACTGTGCGTCAGTCCCTATACCGCTGAAGGACTGCTGCAGTATAGGGCAGCGGTCAGCAGTAGTGCACGTCAACCCTATGTATTGTGGACCGATAGCGGTCCTTACAGAACAGCAGACTGTAACGCACTCAGGCCTATGTACCGTAGCACCCTATACCAAGTTACCAGTCCTTATAAGAACTTTTGTGGACCAAGCAGGTTGTGTATTAGTGTTTAGCAGACTGTGCGTCAGTCCCTATACCGCTGAAGGACTGCTGCAGTATAGGGCAGCGGTCAGCAGTAGTGCACGGCAACCCTATCTATTGTGGACCGATAGCGGTCCTTACAGAACAGCAGACTGTACCGCACCCAAGCCTATGTACCGTAGCACCCTAGACAGACCAAGTTACCAGTCCTTATAAGAACTTTTGTGGAACAAGTGAGTTGTGAATGATTAGCAGACTGCAGCAGAAGGGCAGCAGTCAAGTATAATATTCTTTCTATATTTGGAAGAAAGAATATTATACGTGTACAAGCCTATTACCGTACCACTGATACCAGTCCTGAAAAGAACCTTTGTGGAACTAATAGTAACAGCAAGTCTTTAAAATTATCCTCACTGCCTGACACACTGCTTCCTGCCTGTCCCTATACAAATTGGCAAAAAAGAGTAGGCTGGAACGATTAGCTGGAACAGCTCTTTTGTGGACCTGATAGTAACAGCTAATGATGATGATGATGATGATGATGAAGAAAGACTAATCTGGCTGAGCTGTCCCTAAAATAGCAGCATACAGCGCTCTGTCCCTTTATCTAAACTGACAAAAGAAACTCAGGCTGCTGACCTAACACCTATACCAGTCCTGAAAAGAACTTTTGTGTACCAAATAGCTAGCGTTTTCTCTGTCCCTACTCCACACAGGATCCTTTCCCTACAGTGACAGAAGAAAGAATGTAAAATGGCCACCGGATCGGGTGTATTTATAGGTTAGGGGGAATGTCCAAGTGTCCATGAGCTGTCATGTCTCAATTGGTTGTCCTGTAACACATGATAAACGTGTCACGAAAGGTTAAAGTTCTTGTATACATTAAACACGTAAGTCCGCCGGGGCGAACGACGGAAAAAGGCGTTCGAACCCGCGGACGGCGAAAGTCGGAAATTCGCCGCGAAACGACCGCCGGGCGAACCGTTCGGCCATCACTAATCATTAATACATAATAAACCTGTCAAATACAAGCAGTGTGAGTACCTGAATGTGACCTGATATCAGCCCCAGGCGATCTCCTGATTCTGTCACTGGCTGCCGGACTTTAGCCGGATTTGCAGGATTCCGGGACCTACTTGCAATCTGGGATGGTCCCGGCCAATCCGGGACGGTCTTGGCCAATCCGGGGCGGTCCTGGCCATTCCGGGACGGTCTCGGCCAATCCGGGATGGTCCCGGCCAATCCGGGACAGTCTTGGCCAATCTGGGACGGTCCCGGCCAAACCGGGATGGTCTTGGCTAATCCGGGACGGTCTCGGCCAATCCGGGGGGGTCCCGGCAATTCCGGGATGGTCCTGGCCAATCCGGGATGGTCCCGGCCAATCCGGGAAGGTCTTGGCTAATCTGGGATGGTCCCGGCCAATCCGGGACGGTCTTGGCCAATCCGGGATGGTTGGGAGGTATGCCTGTACAACAGAGCTCAGACTGGAAGAGGGAGAATCAGCACAATGAGACAGTTTTGCTGCAGTGCAAGGAGCATGCTGATAGGAGGAGAAGTCAGAAAGAAATTAGGCCTTGCGAGAACGAACATTTATTAGCTCTAAAGTCCTCATGTGTAAGAATCTATGCATTAAGATAAAAAACCTTCTGTAGTGCTGCAGCCCCCCCCCCCCCATTTTACTTACCTGAATGCTGTATTTCTCTAGCCATCTCTAGCTGGTGTCTTGTGGCCTTGATTGGATAGATTGATAGCAGC
This sequence comes from Lithobates pipiens, assembly GCF_037356315.1. Classification (NCBI taxonomy): domain Eukaryota; kingdom Metazoa; phylum Chordata; class Amphibia; order Anura; family Ranidae; genus Lithobates; species Lithobates pipiens. The sequence goes on from NW_027507825.1 coordinate 3,381,782, forward strand.
GCAGCCATTGGCTCCCGTATGTGTCACTTGCGGCTCCCTGTGGGCGGGGTTTGTGCTTGAATGGGTAATAAAGACCCGTGTGCATGAGGACTAAGTCATCACTGTGCCGCTTCTCCTTCACTCTTCAGTCCCACGATGACCTGGGCTCAGAGGAAGTGAGCTGACTGATGCTGGCTGTCATTCAATCTGACAGACTGAGGACATCTTGTGGCTGAAAAGAAGTACTGCATGAGGGGCAAGGCACTTCAGTGGAGATTTATTTTGTTTTTAGATTCCAAAAGAAACAGAGAAAAGCATCAGAAATAGTTTCCATAGAAATCAGAGGAGATACGCAAATGTGGTCAACATATTAGACATGTGCAATTTGTTTCGTTTCGTTCCGAATTCTTTTTTTTTTTTTTTTTTTATGACATTTGACAAATTAGTTAATTCAGAAATCTTCAAATTAACGAAAATCCCGTTTAACGAATTTTTCCGAAAATTCGAAAAATCCGAAAATAAGAATGAAAATCCAAAAAGAATGAAAATCCGGAAATAAGAACATTTGAAAACCCGAAAATTTGAAAATCCAAAATAATAACTACCTAACTAATATTATTAACTATTAAATTATAGGTCGTTTTAGAATTATCCAAAATAACGTATGTCGCATCTAAACAAATAAATAATAAATAATAATAATAATAAAAAAATTATAAAAACGTTTATTTTTATCACTATTAATTAGTTACGTTCCATTTGTTTAGATGCGGCATTCGTTATTTCGGTTAATTCGTAACATCGGATAAATAACTAACTATTAAATTATACGGTAGGTAATGGAATTTCCTTTCAAATTTGGCTGTTAGTGAATGTAACAAATACGAATTTATCCGAAAAAAAATCATAATTTCATAAATTCGTAAATTTGAAAAATTAGAAAATTGGTAATTTGCGTAAATTCAAAAATCCAAAAAGAAGAAAGAAAAATGTAACAAATACGAATTTATCCAAAGTTTTGAATTATCCAAAATAACGAATGCCGTATCTAAACAAATGGAATGTAATGTATTAATAAAAAAAAACAATAATAATAATAATATTCATAAAAACGTTTTATTATTGTTATTTATTATTAATTCGTTACGTTCCACTCGTTTAGATACAGCATTCGTTATTTCGGATAATTCATAACTTTGGATAAATTCCTATGTGTTACGTTCAACAGCCAGATTTGAAAGGAAATTCTGATACCTCTAATTTAATAGTTATTTATTATTAGTTAGTTCTTATTTCAGATTTCTGAATTTCCAAATGCCCGGTTTTTTCAATTTCCAAATTGCCACATTTTTGAATTTCCGAATTTCCAAATTTTTGAATTTCCAAAATTCCAAATTTTAAAATTTTAACATTTCCGAATTTCCAAATTTAAAAATGTCCAAATTCTTGAATATTCAAATTTACAAATTTTTTAATTTCCAAATTTTAGAATTTCTGAATTTCCAAATTTTCGAATTTCCAATTTTTGAATTTCCCAATTTTCGAATTTTCAAATTTCCTAATACCGCAATGAAAACGAATGGAACGTAACCAATTCAAATTATCAGTGGTGACGAATGTATTTGAAATAACAAATTTCATAACGAATGACCCGAAAAAAAAAAAAATAATCAAACAAACAAGTCTACGATATATACATGCCCATAATATAACAAAGTTTTAGTTATTATTATTATAATATTATTATAACTATCATTCTTTCATTTTTTTATTCAATCTCAAAAGACAATTCAAATAATCTAACAATTTATTTCATAATACAAAAACTCAGAATTTAATTAACCGCTTTGCGCGCGCCCTATAGCCGAAAGACGGCTACAGAGCGGACGCTAACTGCCGGGAGGGCGTCCCTGGATGTCCTCCTGTTTACTTCCGCAATGCGCGCTCCCGGGGGCGCATATCGGGGAAGTTCTGTGCTGGCCGTGTCCCCCGGACACAGCCAGTCACAGATCGCTGTAAACGGCCAATCACAGCGGCCGTTTACAGCGCGATCGGCGTGTCAAATGAGAGATGATCTCATATGTAAACATATGAGATCATCTCTCAGCGCCGCTCTCCCTCCTCACACAGACAGCGTGTGAGAAGGGAGAGATGAACGGCTGCAGCGGCCGTAAGTTAAAAAAAAAAAAAAAAAGTAAAAAAATGTGCCATCCACCCCAGTGCCATCCTCCCTCAGTGCCATCCTCCCCAGTGCCATCCTCGCCCAGTGCCATCCTCGCCCAGTGCCATCCTGCCCCAGTGCCACCTGCCCCCAGTGCCACCTGTTAGTGCTATCTGTCCCCAGTGCCACCTGTTAGTGCTATCTGTCCCCAGTGCCACCTGTTAGTGCTATCTGTCCCCAGTGCCACCTGTTGTCAGTGCCATTTGTCCCCAGTGCCACGTATCAGTGCCATTTGTCATCAGTGCCACCTGTCAGTGTCACGTGCCATCTGTCATCAGTGTCACGTGTCATCAATGCCACTTATTAGTGCCATCTGTCATCAGTGCCACGTATTAGTGCCACGTGTCATCAGTGCCACGTATAAGTGCCATCTGTCATCAGTGGCACATATTAGTGCCATCTGTCATCAGTGCCACATATTAGTGCCATCTGTCATCAGTGCCACGTATCAGTGCCATTTGTCATCAGTGCCCCCTGTCAGTGTCACGTGCCATCTGTCATCAGTGTCACGTGTCATCAATGCCACTTATTAGTGCCATCTGTCATCAGTGCCACGTATTAGTGCCACGTGTCATCAGTGCCACGTATAAGTGCCATCTGTCATCAGTGGCACATATTAGTGCCATCTGTCATCAGTGCCACGTGTCATCAGTGCCACATATAAGTGTCATCAGTGCCACGTATCAGTGCCATCTGTCATCAGTGCCACGTGTCATTGCCCTGGTGCTCCAGGGCCTTCAAAAGTGTAATAGGTAGTCAACAAGTTAGATGTGTAATTTATGCTCCTAGAACACATGATGGCGCTCCCTGCATGGTTGGGCCTCTCTATGTGGCCAGGCTGTGAAAAAGTCCCACACACGTGGTATTGTAATACTCAGGAGGAGTAGCAGAATTTTTTTGGTGGTGTCATTTGTGGTATACACATGCCACGTGAGAGAAATAACCTATTACAATGATAATTTTGTGGAAAAAAAGGAAAAATCTTAATTTTGCAAAGAATTGTGGGAAAAAAAATACATCAAAAACCTCACCATGCCTCTTAGTAAATACCTTGGAATGTCTACTTTCCAAAAAGGGGTCATTTGGGGGGTATTTGTACTTTCCTGACTTGTTCGGGTCACAAGAAATGAGATCGGCCACCAGTACATCAGATGTGATCAATTTTGTGCGATTCGCACCACAGCTTGTAGACTCTCTAACTTTCACAAAGACCAAATAATATCCACTAATTTGGGTTATTTTTACCAAAGATATGTAGCAGTATAAATTGTGGCCAAAATTTATGAAAAAAAATTAATAATTTGCATAATTCTGTCACAGAAACAAAGAAATATGCGTTTTTTTTCAAAATTTTCAGTCTTTTTTCATTTATAGCGCAAAAAAAAAAAAAACCCCAGAGGTGATCAAATACCACCAAAAGAAAGCTCTATTTGTGGTGAAAAAAAAGGACAAAAAATTCATTTGGGTACAGCGTTACATGACTGAGTAATTGTCATTCAAAGTGTGAGAGCACCGAAAGCTGAAAATTGGTCTTTGGGGGGTTTAAGTGCCCAGTAGGCAAGTGGTTAATTATTATTGTTATTAGTATTATTATTATAATATTATTATTATAACTATCATTCATTCTTTTTTTGGCATTCTGCTTCTGCCCAGACCTCCTCCCTCACCGACCTCCACCAATCAGAACAGTAGTTTGCACACCCCGTTGGGGGGATGGTCGGTCTCCGATGACGAAACGTGCAAATTTATTTATTTTTTGGCTCCTTTAATGCGGAGGATCCGTTAATGAAGAGCGAGGGAAGGATATTCGCCCCGGAGGAGTCTTCCTGACCGCCGATTGTCTTTTTCCCAGATCGGAGGGTTTGGTGCGATGCCAGGAGGACACTCTCCCAGGACGGGGAGACGGAACGCGCTGGCGCGGGTTCAGCTGTAAATGTATTTATTGTCGTATATTAAAATAAACATTCCGCCTTTCATCTTCACTGCCAAAGAAACCGATCATTCCAGATGGGACAACCCCCCCCCTCCCCCCCCTCCCGAAACAATGTAACGAAGCAGTTTGTTATCTCTTTCATAGAAGTGCAGAAAATGGCCTGTTGATCCTGCCAGAAACCCAAAGAGTTCATAACTTCCTGTAGTCACCACAGAAAATCCTATGTGGTGTTATCAGCCCTGCCTATGTTACTGCTGAGAGCTACAACCCCCCCCCCCACCCCACCATCTTATAGGGATGAGGAGAGGGGGAGGTGTTCTGTAGTTCTGCCCTAGGATGACAACACACCTCCTCCATAGATACAGTACAATAAAGGGTTTATTTCTAAAAAAACAAAAACACAATTTCTGTGCGAATGTCCCCTAACATTCCCACTGATATCACGAACAACCCCCATTGTTTCCCCCAATACGTTTTTATGCCTGCAATCAGCAGCTCCATCTAGTGGCCATAGTGCAGTATTTTCCTGCTTCACACTTTTTTTTTTTTTTTTTATGAATGAAGAACATCCGATGTGGAGAGAAAACAGCCAGAATTTGCACATGTAGTGCACCCCCCTCAGGAGCCGCAGGGATCCCCCACCCCGCACAGCCAGGCACACCGAATTTCCACACTCACGCCAGAGTGAGAGAACAGGCCCTGGGTGTGTTTATTGAGGGATAATAACTTGGATAGGGATGGGAGGTTATGGGATGGCCAATTAACTTTAGCAGAACTTCAGGGACTTTCTTCCTATATACAGTCTCTATATACAGTCTCTATATACAGTCTCTAATTGACCTTTCCTTCTAGATTGTAAGCTCTTTCGAGCAGAGCCTCCCTAATGCCTCCTGTATTGATTTGTAATGTAACTGTACTGTCTGCCCTCATGTTGTAAAGCGCTGCGCAAACAGTTGGCGCTATATAAATCCTGTATAATAATAATAATAATATACAGTTTCTATATACAGCTCTATATACAGTCTCTATATACAGCTTTATTTACATCTTCTTATACAGTCCTATATACAGCTCTATGTACAGTCTCTATATACAGCTCTATATACATTCTTTATATACAGCTCTATATACAGCCCTGTATACAGTCTCTATTTTCAGTCTCTATATACAGTCTCTATATACAGCTCTATATATAGTCTATATATACAGCTCTGTATACAGTCTCTATATACAATTTCTATATAAAGCCTCTATATAGAGCTCTGTATAGAGTCTTTATATACAGTCTCTATACACTGTCTCTATATACAGCCTCTATATACAGCTCTGTATACAGTCTCTATATACAGCCTCTCTATACAGCTCTGTATACAGTCTCTATATACAGCCTCTATATACAGCTCTGTATACAGTCTTTATATACAGTCTCTATATACAGCCTCTATATATACACAGCTATGTATACAGTCTCTATATACAGCCTCTATATACAGCCTCTATATACAGCTATGTATACAGTCTCTATATACAGCCTCTATATACAGCCTCTATATACAGCTATGTATACAGTCTCTATATACAGCCTCTATATACAGCTATGTATACAGTCTCTATATACAGCTCTGTATACAGTCTCTATATACAGCTTCTTATTACAGTCTCTATATACAGCCTCTATATACAGTCTCTATATACAGCTCTGTATACAGTCTCTATATACAGCCTCTCTATACAGCTCTGTATACAGTCTCTATATACAGTCATGTATACAGTCTCTATATACAGCCTCTATATACAGCTCTGTATACAGTCTTTATATACAGTCTCTATACACAGTCTCTATATACAGCCTCTATATATACAGCTATGTATACAGTCTCTATTTACAGCTATGTATACAGTCTCTATATACAGCTCTGTATACAGTCTCTATATACAGCTTCTTATACAGTCTCTATATACAGCCTCTATATACAGTCTCTATATACAGCTCTGTATACAGTCTCTATATACAGCTCTGTATACAGTCTCTATATACAGCTCTGTATACAGTCTCTATATACAGCTCTGTATACAGTCTCTATATACAGCTTCTTATACAGTCTCTATATACAGCTATGTATACAGTCTCTATATACAGCTCTGTATACAGTCTCTATATACAGCTTCTTATACAGTCTCTATATACAGCCTCTATATACAGTCTCTATATACAGCTCTGTATACAGTCTCTATATACAGTCTCTATATACAGCTCTGTATACAGTCTCTATATACAGTCTCTATATACAGCTCTGTATACAGTCTCTATATAAAGTCTCTATATACATCTCCTTTTCTTCCTCCAGCACTCACTTGCAGAACCCAGCAAGAACACTGTAAGGATCTGATGGTCACTCAGTCAGATTGAAGGCAGGAACCGAGGCCCATTACAGGCAGGAATCTGAGGCCCATTACAGGCAGGAACCCGAGGCCCATTACAGGCAGGAACCCGAGGCCCATTACAGGCAGGAGCCCGAGGCCCATTACAGACAGGAACCCGAGGCCCATTACAGGCAGGAATCCGAGGCCCATTACAGGCAGGAACCCGAGGCCCATTACAGGCAGGAATCCGAGGCCCATTACAGGCAGGAGCCCGAGGCCCATTACAGACAGGAACCCGAGGCCCATTACAGGCAGGAATCCGAGGCCCATTACAGGCAGGAACCCGAGGCCCATTACAGGGAGGAATCCAAGGCCAATTACAGTCAGGAATCTGAGGCCCATTATAGGCAGGAACCCGAGGCCCATTACAGGCAGGAACCCGAGGCCCATTACAGGCAGGAACCCGAGGCCCATTACAGGGAGGAATCCAAGGCCAATTACAGGCAGGAATCTGAGGCCCATTATAGGCAGGAACCCGAGGCCCATTGGTTGTGTAGCAAAAAAGACTTAAAAAGAGTGGGTTCCTTATGCGCTTACTTTTAGATCCTGTCTTGTGGGCTTGGTGTGCCTCCGGATGGATCACCCCATCCTGTGCTCTGCCCTTTAATTAGGGGAATCTTACCTGGGAATCGGGTCTAAAGCCCTAGTGCGTATGGGGCCTAAGAATGTTTCTTGTCAATAGTGTTAAAATCCAAGGACAAAAACAGCAGCTGACTGCCTCCTCACCACCAACTTCCCACGTCTCTGAGACACCGGAAATGACGTCACCGGCTCCGCCCACGCGTTGCGTCACTTGTCACGTGACTTCCTCCTCTATCCGGAGGCACACCAAGCCCACAGGACAGGATCTAAAAGGCGCAATAGGACCTGTAATGGGTCATAAAGTGTGGTGAGTGGGCATTTCACCTATAGGTGCTGGGTGATGAGTGGTTTTTGACACATTGCTGTTTCTATTTGCAAATGGCGGTCACAACATTTTTCTTTTCACCGCTGGAATCATTTTCTTTGAAGTGGACTTGTATACACACTATATAATATATAATTATTTTTTCCCATTCCATTTTTTATATATGCATGGAGCAGCATAATACCATTTGTTTTTATGCATCTACCAGAGGAAGTTATGAGCATTTTATACAGGTATTTGATGTAGCAAAAAGATTCCAGTGTCCAGCTTGTACTCTTCCTCCTGTGACTACTGATCCCAGCACCACCTCTTCAGCCACTGCCAACCCACCTGGCTCACTCTCAGGAGACCTCCCAGATGTGCTCCTGTGCCTCCAGGAAGGGCTTCCTCCGATCCTTCCAGCAGCCGAGCCCCCGGCCCAAGGTACCCCCCCCGACTAGGGGGCACCACTGAGGCCCTCCAACAGCATCCTCATTACTCCACCTTCCAAATGACTCCCCCTGCTGCCTATTTATTAGCTGGCCTGCCCCCTGCCAGCCCTTTACTGGGGATTTGCTGAGGCCCTCATAGTTATTCCAAACAGCTCCTCCTAACCTCCGCCCACTATGTCTAGAACATTCTCCAATGTCCCAGAAAACAGGGCGAGGCACCAGAGAAGCTGTCAGGATGAGTGACCAAGCCTAAATCCTTTTTTATGAGAATTTTCATAACTTTGATAAACTCCTCAGTTTCTACTTGCAAGCGAAAAATGACGGACGATCTGTCGTGTGTATGGGACATTAGCCCTGAGCTACAAGAAATTTGCCTGTACTGGCACCCAGCACAACTAGAGGGCGCTCCCCTCCCACGGCTCTGCTCTCTCTCCTTGTGCAGGGGGACTAGTCTTGTCTCTGCCCCCTCCTGTGGTTTTCTTTAGTGGGTGGAGCCTGCTGGGCCCCTCCCACAGCTCTGCTCTCTCTCCTTGTACAGGGGGACTGGTCTTGTCTCCGCCCCACTCCTATAATTCTTTTAAGTGGGCGGAGCCTACTAGCTAAAGATGAATATGTAATTATTATTTTTTGCCCAGAGTTTAGCTTAAAATTGTTCACCAAATTCAATAAAATTGCAAAAAGATGTTGGCTGGAGGTGAGAGATAAGGAACGTCTTTTCCACTGCAGCACCTGAGAGCCGGTGAGGGCGGGGGCGGACTTCTCAGGTGTTTCGGGTCACACTTCACCATTATGAGGCTTCCTTGGAATTGCAGCTGTTGGTGGGAAGTGTCACTGAGATCTCCAGATCTAATAATAAAATGAATTGCTTCCATCAAATGTACACAGAGCAGAGGAAGATGAAGAGCAGAAGAAGACGAAAAGGAGAGGAAACTAAGGAGCAAAGGAAGATGAAGAGCAGAAGGAGATGAAGAGCAGAACAAGGTAAGGAGCAGAAGGAGATGAAGAGCAGAGGATGGTAAGGGGCAAAGGAAGATGAAAAGCAGAGAAAGATAAGGATCAGAAGAAGATGAAGAGCAGAGGGAGATGAAGAGCAGAGGATGGTAAGGAGCAGAGGAAGGTAAGGAGCAGAGAAAGATGAGGATCAGAGAAAGCTAAGGAGCAGAGGAAGATGAAGAGCAGAGGAAGGTAAGGAGCAGAGGAAGATGAAGAGCAGAGGAAGGTAAGGAGCAGAGGAAGAGCAGAGGAAGGTAAGGAGCAGAGGAAGATGAAGAGCAGAGGAAGATGAAGAGCAGAGGAAGATGAAGAGCAGAGGAAGATGAAGAGCAGAGGAAGATGAAGAGTAGAGGAAAATGAAGAGCAGAGGAAGGTAAGGAGCAGAGGAAGATGAAGAGCAAAGGAAAAGGAAGAGCAGAGGAAGATGAAGAGCAGAGGAAGATGAAGAGCAGAGGAAAAGGAAGAGCAGAGGAAGATGAAGAGCAGAGGAAGATGAAGAGCAGAGGAAGATGAGGAGCAGAGGAAGATGAAGAGCAGAGGGAGATGAAGAGTAGAGGAAGATGAAGAGCAGAGGAAGATAAAGAGCAGAGGAAGATGAAGAGTAGAGGAAAAGGAAGAGCAGAGGAAGATGAAGAGCAGAGGAAAAGGAAGAGCAGAGGAAGGTAAGGAGCAAAGGAAGATGAAGAGCAAAGGAAAAGGAAGAGCAGAGGAAGATGAAGAGCAGAGGAAGGTAAGGAGCAGAGGAAGATGAAGAGCAAAGGAAAAGGAAGAGTAGAGGAAGATGAAGATCACAGGAAGATGAAGAGCAGAGGAAAAGGAAGAGCAGAGGAAGATGAAGAGCAGAGGAAGATGAAGAGCAGAGGAAAATGAAGAGCAGAGGAAGGTAAGGAGCAGAGGAAGATGAAGAGCAAAGGAAAAGGAAGAGCAGAGGAAGATGAAGAGCAGAGGAAGGTAAGGAGCAGAGGAAGATGAAGAGCAGAGGAAGATGAAAAGCAGAGGGAGATGAAGAGCAGAGGAAGATGAAGAGTAGAGGAAGATGAAGAGCAGAGGAAGATGAAGAGTAGAGGAAAATGAAGAGCAGAGGAAGGTAAGGAGCAGAGGAAGATGAAGAGCAAAGGAAAAGGAAGAGCAGAGGAAGATGAAGAGCAGAGGAAGATGAAGAGCAGAGGAAGGTAAGGAGCAGGGGAAGATAAAGAGCAAAGGAAAAGGAAGAGCAGAGGAAGATGAAGAGCAGAGGAAGATGAAGAGCAGAGGAAAAGGAAGAGCAGAGGAAGATGAAGAGCAGAGGAAGATGAGGAGCAGAGGAAAATGAAGAGCAGAGGAAGGTAAGGAGCAGAGGAAGATGAAGAGCAAAGGAAAAGGAAGAGCAGAGGAAGATGAAGAGCAGAGGAAGGTAAGGAGCAGAGGAAGATGAAGAGCAGAGGAAGATGAAAAGCAGAGGGAGATGAAGAGTAGAGGAAGATGAAGAGCAGAGGAAGATGAAGAGTAGAGGAAAATGAAGAGCAGAGGAAAGTAAGGAGCAGAGGAAGATGAAGAGCAAAGGAAAAGGAAGAGCAGAGTAAGATGAAGAGCAGAGGAAGATGAAGAGCAGAGGAAGGTAAGGAGCAGAGGAAGATGAAGAGCAAAGGAAAAGGAAGAGCAGAGGAAGATGAAGAGCAGAGGAAAAGGAAGAGCAGAGGAAGATGAAGAGCAGAGGAAGATGAAGAGCAGAGGAAGATGAGGAGCAGAGGAAGATGAAGAGCAGAGGGAGATGAAGAGTAGAGCAAGATGAAGAGCAGAGGAAGATAAAGAGCAGAGGAAGATGAAGAGTAGAGGAAAAGGAAGAGCAGAGGAAGATGAAGAGCAGAGGAAAATGAAGAGCAGAGGAAGGTAAGGAGCAGAGGAAGATGAAGAGCAAAGGAAAAGGAAGAGCAGAGGAAGATGAAGAGCAGAGGAAGGTAAGGAGCAGAGGAAGATGAAGAGCAAAGGAAAAGGAAGAGTAGAGGAAGATGAAGAGCAGAGGAAGGTAAGGAGCAGAGGAAGATGAAGAGCAAAGGAAAAGGAAGAGCAGAGGAAGATGAAGAGCAGAGGAAGGTAAGGAGCAGAGGAAGATGAAGAGCAAAGGAAAAGGAAGAGTAGAGGAAGATGACGAGCAGAGGAAGATGAAGAGCAGAGGAAAAGGAAGAGCAGAGGAAGATGAAGAGCAGAGGAAGATGAAGAGCAGAGGAAAATGAAGAGCAGAGGAAGATGAAGAGCAGAGGAAGGTAAGGAGCAGAGGAAGATAAAGAGCAGAGGGAGATGAAGAGTAGAGGAAGATGAAGAGCAGAGGAAGATAAAGAGCAGAGGAAGATGAAGAGTAGAGGAAAAGGAAGAGCAGAGGAAGATGAAGAGCAGAGGAAGATGAAGAGCAGAGGAAAATGAAGAGCAGAGGAAGGTAAGGAGCAGAGGAAGATGAAGAGCAAAGAAAAAGGAAGAGCAGAGGAAGATGAAGAGCAGAGGAAGGTAAGGAGCAGAGGAAGATGAAGAGCAGAGGGAGATGAAGAGTAGAGGAAGATGAAGAGCAGAGGAAGATAAAGAGCAGAGGAAGATGAAGAGTAGAGGAAAAGGAAGAGCAGAGGAAGATGAAGAGCAGAGGAAAATGAAGAGCAGAGGAAGGTAAGGAGCAGAGGAAGATGAAGAGCAAAGGAAAAGGAAGAGCAGAGGAAGATGAAGAGCAGAGGAAGATAAAGAGCAGAGGAAGATGAAGAGTAGAGGAAAAGGAAGAGCAGAGGAAGATGAAGAGCAGAGGAAAATGAAGAGCAGAGGAAGGTAAGGAGCAGAGGAAGATGAAGAGCAAAGGAAAAGGAAGAGTAGAGGAAGATGAAAAGCAGAGGGAGATGAAGAGTAGAGGAAGATGAAGAGCAGAGGAAGATGAAGAGCAGAGGAAAATGAAGAGCAGAGGAAGGTAAGGAGCAGAGGAAGATGAAGAGCAAAGGAAAAGGAAGAGCAGAGGAAGATGAAGAGCAGAGGGAGGTAAGGAGCAGAGGAAGATGAAGAGCAAAGGAAAAGGAAGAGTAGAGGAAGATGAAAAGCAGAGGGAGATGAAGAGTAGAGGAAGATGAAGAGCAGAGGAAGATGAAGAGTAGAGGAAAATGAAGAGCAGAGGAAGGTAAGGAGCAGAGTAAGATGAAGAGCAAAGGAAAATGAAGAGCAGAGGAAGATGAAGAGCAAAGGAAGATGAAGAGCAGAGGAAGGTAAGGAGCAGAGGAAGATAAAGAGCAAAGGAAAAGGAAGTGCAGAGGAAGATGAAGAGCAGAGGAAAAGGAAGAGCAGAGGAAGATGAAGAGCAGAGGAAAAGGAAGAGCAGAGGAAGATGAAGAGCAGAGGAAGATGAGGAGCAGAGGAAGATGAAGAGCAGAGGGAGATGAAGAGTAGAGGAAGATGAAGAGCAGAGGAAGATAAAGAGCAGAGGAAGATGAAGAGTAGAGGAAAAGGAAGAGCAGAGGAAGATGAAGAGCAGAGGAAGATGAAGAGCAGAGGAAGATGAGGAGCAGAGGAAGATGAAGAGCAGAGGGAGATGAAGAGTAGAGGAAGATGAAGAGCAGAGGAAGATAAAGAGCAGAGGAAGATGAAGAGTAGAGGAAAAAGAAGAGCAGAGGAAGGTAAGGAGCAGAGGAAGATGAAGAGCAGAGGGAGATGAAGAGTAGAGGAAGATGAAGAGCAGAGGAAAAGGAAGAGCAGAGGAAGATGAAGAGCAGAGGAAAAGGAAGAGCAGAGGGAGATGAAGAGCAGAGGAAGATGAGGAGCAGAGGAAGATGAAGAGCAGAGGGAGATGAAGAGTAGAGGAAGATGAAGAGCAGAGGAAGATGACGAGCAAAGGAAAAGGAAGAGCAGAGGAAGATGAAGAGCAGAGGAAGGTAAGGAGCAGAGGAAGATGAAGAGCAAAGGAAAAGGAAGAGCAGAGGAAGATGAAGAGCAGAGGAAGATGAAGAGCAGAGGAAAAGGAAGAGCAGAGGAAGATGAAGAGCAGAGGAAGATGAAGAGTAGAGGAAGATGAAGAGCAGAGGAAGATAAAGAGCAGAGGAAGATGAAGAGTAGAGGAAAAAGAAGAGCAGAGGAAGGTAAGGAGCAGAGGAAGATGAAGAGCAAAGGAAAAGGAAGAGCAGAGGAAGATGAAGAGCAGAGGAAGGTAAGGAGCAGAGGAAGATGAAGAGCAGAGGAAGATGAAAAGCAGAGGGAGATGAAGAGTAGAGGAAGATGAAGAGCAGAGGAAGATGAAGAGCAGAGGAAGATGAAGAGTAGAGGAAAATGAAGAGCAGAGGAAGGTAAGGAGCAGAGGAAGATGAAGAGCAAAGGAAAAGGAAGAGCAGAGGAAGATGAAGAGCAGAGGAAAGGGAAGAGCAGAGGAAGATGAAGAGCAGAGGAAGATGAAGAGCAGAGGAAGATGAGGAGCAGAGGAAGATGAAGAGCAGAGGGAGATGAAGAGTAGAGGAAGATGAAGAGCAGAGGAAGATAAAGAGCAGAGGAAGATGAAGAGTAGAGGAAAAGGAAGAGCAGAGGAAGATGAAGAGCAGAGGAAAAGGAAGAGCAGAGGAAGGTAAGGAGCAAAGGAAGATGAAGAGCAAAGGAAAAGGAAGAGCAGAGGAAGATGAAGAGCAGAGGAAGATGAAGAGCAGAGGAAAAGGAAGAGCAGAGGAAGATGAAGAGCAGAGGAAGATGAAGAGTAGAGGAAAATGAAGAGCAGAGGAAGGTAAGGAGCAGAGGAAAAGGAAGAGCAGAGGAAGATGAAGAGCAGAGGAAGATGAAGAGCAGAGGAAGGTAAGGAGCAGAGGAAGATGAAGAGCAGAGGAAGATGAAAAGCAGAGGGAGATGAAGAGTAGAGGAAGATGAAGAGCAGAGGAAGATGAAGAGCAGAGGAAGATGAAGAGCAGAGGAAGATGAAGAGCAGAGGAAGGTAAGGAGCAGAGGAAGATAAAGAGCAAAGGAAAAGGAAGAGCAGAGGAAGATGAAGAGCCGAGGAAGATGAAGAGCAGAGGAAGATGAAGAGCAGAGGAAAAGGAAGAGCAGAGGAAGATGAAGAGCAGAGGAAGATGAGGAGCAGAGGAAAATGAAGAGCAGAGGAAGGTAAGGAGCAGAGGAAGATGAAGAGCAAAGGAAAAGGAAGAGCAGAGGAAGATGAAGAGCAGAGGAAGGTAAGGAGCAGAGGAAGATGAAGAGCAGAGGAAGATGAAAAGCAGAGGGAGATGAAGAGTAGAGGAAGATGAAGAGCAGAGGAAGATGAAGAGTAGAGGAAAATGAAGAGCAGAGGAAAGTAAGGAGCAGAGGAAGATGAAGAGCAAAGGAAAAGGAAGAGCAGAGTAAGATGAAGAGCAGAGGAAGATGAAGAGCAGAGGAAGGTAAGGAGCAGAGGAAGATGAAGAGCAAAGGAAAAGGAAGAGCAGAGGAAGATGAAGAGCAGAGGAAAAGGAAGAGCAGAGGAAGATGAAGAGCAGAGGAAGATGAAGAGCAGAGGAAGATGAGGAGCAGAGGAAGATGAAGAGCAGAGGGAGATGAAGAGTAGAGCAAGATGAAGAGCAGAGGAAGATAAAGAGCAGAGGAAGATGAAGAGTAGAGGAAAAGGAAGAGCAGAGGAAGATGAAGAGCAGAGGAAAATGAAGAGCAGAGGAAGGTAAGGAGCAGAGGATGATGAAGAGCAAAGGAAAAGGAAGAGCAGAGGAAGATGAAGAGCAGAGGAAGGTAAGGAGCAGAGGAAGATGAAGAGCAAAGGAAAAGGAAGAGCAGAGGAAGATGAAGAGCAGAGGAAGATAAAGAGCAGAGGAAGATGAAGAGTAGAGGAAAAGGAAGAACAGAGGAAGATGAAGAGCAGAGGAAAATGAAGAGCAGAGGAAGGTAAGGAGCAGAGGAAGATGAAGAGCAAAGGAAAAGGAAGAGTAGAGGAAGATGAAAAGCAGAGGGAGATGAAGAGTAGAGGAAGATGAAGAGCAGAGGAAGATGAAGAGCAGAGGAAAATGAAGAGCAGAGGAAGGTAAGGAGCAGAGGAAGATGAAGAGCAAAGGAAAAGGAAGAGCAGAGGAAGATGAAGAGCAGAGGGAGGTAAGGAGCAGAGGAAGATGAAGAGCAAAGGAAAAGGAAGAGTAGAGGAAGATGAAAAGCAGAGGGAGATGAAGAGTAGAGGAAGATGAAGAGCAGAGGAAGATGAAGAGTAGAGGAAAATGAAGAGCAGAGGAAGGTAAGGAGCAGAGGAAGATGAAGAGCAAAGGAAAATGAAGAGCAGAGGAAGATGAAGAGCAAAGGAAGATGAAGAGCAGAGGAAGGTAAGGAGCAGAGGAAGATAAAGAGCAAAGGAAAAGGAAGTGCAGAGGAAGATGAAGAGCAGAGGAAAAGGAAGAGCAGAGGAAGATGAAGAGCAGAGGAAAAGGAAGAGCAGAGGAAGATGAAGAGCAGAGGAAGATGAGGAGCAGAGGAAGATGAAGAGCAGAGGGAGATGAAGAGTAGAGGAAGATGAAGAGCAGAGGAAGATAAAGAGCAGAGGAAGATGAAGAGTAGAGGAAAAGGAAGAGCAGAGGAAGATGAAGAGCAGAGGAAGATGAAGAGCAGAGGAAGATGAGGAGCAGAGGAAGATGAAGAGCAGAGGGAGATGAAGAGTAGAGGAAGATGAAGAGCAGAGGAAGATAAAGAGCAGAGGAAGATGAAGAGTAGAGGAAAAAGAAGAGCAGAGGAAGGTAAGGAGCAGAGGAAGATGAAGAGCAGAGGGAGATGAAGAGTAGAGGAAGATGAAGAGCAGAGGAAAAGGAAGAGCAGAGGAAGATGAAGAGCAGAGGAAAAGGAAGAGCAGAGGGAGATGAAGAGCAGAGGAAGATGAGGAGCAGAGGAAGATGAAGAGCAGAGGGAGATGAAGAGTAGAGGAAGATGAAGAGCAGAGGAAGATGACGAGCAAAGGAAAAGGAAGAGCAGAGGAAGATGAAGAGCAGAGGAAGGTAAGGAGCAGAGGAAGATGAAGAGCAAAGGAAAAGGAAGAGCAGAGGAAGATGAAGAGCAGAGGAAGATGAAGAGCAGAGGAAAAGGAAGAGCAGAGGAAGATGAAGAGCAGAGGAAGATGAAGAGTAGAGGAAGATGAAGAGCAGAGGAAGATAAAGAGCAGAGGAAGATGAAGAGTAGAGGAAAAAGAAGAGCAGAGGAAGGTAAGGAGCAGAGGAAGATGAAGAGCAAAGGAAAAGGAAGAGCAGAGGAAGATGAAGAGCAGAGGAAGGTAAGGAGCAGAGGAAGATGAAGAGCAGAGGAAGATGAAAAGCAGAGGGAGATGAAGAGTAGAGGAAGATGAAGAGCAGAGGAAGATGAAGAGCAGAGGAAGATGAAGAGTAGAGGAAAATGAAAAGCAGAGGAAGGTAAGGAGCAGAGGAAGATGAAGAGCAAAGGAAAAGGAAGAGCAGAGGAAGATGAAGAGCAGAGGAAAAGGAAGAGCAGAGGAAGATGAAGAGCAGAGGAAGATGAAGAGCAGAGGAAGATGAGGAGCAGAGGAAGATGAAGAGCAGAGGGTGATGAAGAGTAGAGGAAGATGAAGAGCAGAGGAAGATAAAGAGCAGAGGAAGATGAAGAGTAGAGGAAAAGGAAGAGCAGAGGAAGATGAAGAGCAGAGGAAAAGGAAGAGCAGAGGAAGGTAAGGAGCAAAGGAAGATGAAGAGCAAAGGAAAAGGAAGAGCAGAGGAAGATGAAGAGCAGAGGAAGGTAAGGAGCAGAGGAAGATGAAGAGCAAAGGAAAAGGAAGAGTAGAGGAAGATGAAGATCAGAGGAAGATGAAGAGCAGAGGAAAAGGAAGAGCAGAGGAAGATGAAGAGCAGAGGAAGATGAAGAGCAGAGGAAAATGAAGAGCAGAGGAAGGTAAGGAGCAGAGGAAGATGAAGAGCAAAGGAAAAGGAAGAGCAGAGGAAGATGAAGAGCAGAGGAAGGTAAGGAGCAGAGGAAGATGAAGAGCAGAGGAAGATGAAAAGCAGAGGGAGATGAAGAGTAGAGGAAGATGAAGAGCAGAGGAAGATGAAGAGCAGAGGAAGATGAAGAGTAGAGGAAAATGAAGAGCAGAGGAAGGTAAGGAGCAGAGGAAGATGAAGAGCAAAGGAAAAGGAAGAGCAGAGGAAGATGAAGAGCAGAGGAAGATGAAGAGCAGAGGAAGGTAAGGAGCAGAGGAAGATAAAGAGCAAAGGAAAAGGAAGAGCAGAGGAAGATGAAGAGCAGAGGAAGATGAAGAGCAGAGGAAGATGAAGAGCAGAGGAAAAGGAAGAGCAGAGGAAGATGAAGAGCAGAGGAAGATGAGGAGCAGAGGAAAATGAAGAGCAGAGGAAGGTAAGGAGCAGAGGAAGATGAAGAGCAAAGGAAAAGGAAGAGCAGAGGAAGATGAAGAGCAGAGGAAGGTAAGGAGCAGAGGAAGATGAAGAGCAGAGGAAGATGAAAAGCAGAGGGAGATGAAGAGTAGAGGAAGATGAAGAGCAGAGGAAGATGAAGAGTAGAGGAAAATGAAGAGCAGAGGAAAGTAAGGAGCAGAGGAAGATGAAGAGCAAAGGAAAAGGAAGAGCAGAGTAAGATGAAGAGCAGAGGAAGATGAAGAGCAGAGGAAGGTAAGGAGCAGAGGAAGATGAAGAGCAAAGGAAAAGGAAGAGCAGAGGAAGATGAAGAGCAGAGGAAAAGGAAGAGCAGAGGAAGATGAAGAGCAGAGGAAGATGAAGAGCAGAGGAAGATGAGGAGCAGAGGAAGATGAAGAGCAGAGGGAGATGAAGAGTAGAGCAAGATGAAGAGCAGAGGAAGATAAAGAGCAGAGGAAGATGAAGAGTAGAGGAAAAGGAAGAGCAGAGGAAGATGAAGAGCAGAGGAAAATGAAGAGCAGAGGAAGGTAAGGAGCAGAGGAAGATGAAGAGCAAAGGAAAAGGAAGAGCAGAGGAAGATGAAGAGCAGAGGAAGGTAAGGAGCAGAGGAAGATGAAGAGCAAAGGAAAAGGAAGAGTAGAGGAAGATGAAGAGCAGAGGAAGGTAAGGAGCAGAGGAAGATGAAGAGCAAAGGAAAAGGAAGAGCAGAGGAAGATGAAGAGCAGAGGAAGGTAAGGAGCAGAGGAAGATGAAGAGCAAAGGAAAAGGAAGAGTAGAGGAAGATGACGAGCAGAGGAAGATGAAGAGCAGAGGAAAAGGAAGAGCAGAGGAAGATGAAGAGCAGAGGAAGATGAAGAGCAGAGGAAAATGAAGAGCAGAGGAAGATGAAGAGCAGAGGAAGGTAAGGAGCAGAGGAAGATAAAGAGCAGAGGGAGATGAAGAGTAGAGGAAGATGAAGAGCAGAGGAAGATAAAGAGCAGAGGAAGATGAAGAGTAGAGGAAAAGGAAGAGCAGAGGAAGATGAAGAGCAGAGGAAAATGAAGAGCAGAGGAAGGTAAGGAGCAGAGGAAGATGAAGAGCAAAGAAAAAGGAAGAGCAGAGGAAGATGAAGAGCAGAGGAAGGTAAGGAGCAGAGGAAGATGAAGAGCAGAGGGAGATGAAGAGTAGAGGAAGATGAAGAGCAGAGGAAGATAAAGAGCAGAGGAAGATGAAGAGTAGAGGAAAAGGAAGAGCAGAGGAAGATGAAGAGCAGAGGAAAATGAAGAGCAGAGGAAGGTAAGGAGCAGAGGAAGATGAAGAGCAAAGGAAAAGGAAGAGCAGAGGAAGATGAAGAGCAGAGGAAGATAAAGAGCAGAGGAAGATGAAGAGTAGAGGAAAAGGAAGAGCAGAGGAAGATGAAGAGCAGAGGAAAATGAAGAGCAGAGGAAGGTAAGGAGCAGAGGAAGATGAAGAGCAAAGGAAAAGGAAGAGTAGAGGAAGATGAAAAGCAGAGGGAGATGAAGAGTAGAGGAAGATGAAGAGCAGAGGAAGATGAAGAGCAGAGGAAAATGAAGAGCAGAGGAAGGTAAGGAGCAGAGGAAGATGAAGAGCAAAGGAAAAGGAAGAGCAGAGGAAGATGAAGAGCAGAGGGAGGTAAGGAGCAGAGGAAGATGAAGAGCAAAGGAAAAGGAAGAGTAGAGGAAGATGAAAAGCAGAGGGAGATGAAGAGTAGAGGAAGATGAAGAGCAGAGGAAGATGAAGAGTAGAGGAAAATGAAGAGCAGAGGAAGGTAAGGAGCAGAGTAAGATGAAGAGCAAAGGAAAATGAAGAGCAGAGGAAGATGAAGAGCAAAGGAAGATGAAGAGCAGAGGAAGGTAAGGAGCAGAGGAAGATAAAGAGCAAAGGAAAAGGAAGTGCAGAGGAAGATGAAGAGCAGAGGAAAAGGAAGAGCAGAGGAAGATGAAGAGCAGAGGAAAAGGAAGAGCAGAGGAAGAGGAAGAGCAGAGGAAGATGAGGAGCAGAGGAAGATGAAGAGCAGAGGGAGATGAAGAGTAGAGGAAGATGAAGAGCAGAGGAAGATAAAGAGCAGAGGAAGATGAAGAGTAGAGGAAAAGGAAGAGCAGAGGAAGATGAAGAGCAGAGGAAGATGAAGAGCAGAGGAAGATGAGGAGCAGAGGAAGATGAAGAGCAGAGGGAGATGAAGAGTAGAGGAAGATGAAGAGCAGAGGAAGATAAAGAGCAGAGGAAGATGAAGAGTAGAGGAAAAAGAAGAGCAGAGGAAGGTAAGGAGCAGAGGAAGATGAAGAGCAGAGGGAGATGAAAAGTAGAGGAAGATGAAGAGCAGAGGAAAAGGAAGAGCAGAGGAAGATGAAGAGCAGAGGAAAAGGAAGAGCAGAGGGAGATGAAGAGCAGAGGAAGATGAGGAGCAGAGGAAGATGAAGAGCAGAGGGAGATGAAGAGTAGAGGAAGATGAAGAGCAGAGGAAGATGACGAGCAAAGGAAAAGGAAGAGCAGAGGAAGATGAAGAGCAGAGGAAAGTAAGGAGCAGAGGAAGATGAAGAGCAAAGGAAAAGGAAGAGCAGAGGAAGATGAAGAGCAGAGGAAGATGAAGAGCAGAGGAAAAGGAAGAGCAGAGGAAGATGAAGAGCAGAGGAAGATGAAGAGTAGAGGAAGATGAAGAGCAGAGGAAGATAAAGAGCAGAGGAAGATGAAGAGTAGAGGAAAAAGAAGAGCAGAGGAAGGTAAGGAGCAGAGGAAGATGAAGAGCAGAGGGAGATGAAGAGTAGAGGAAGATGAAGAGCAGAGGAAAAGGAAGAGCAGAGGGAGATGAAGAGCAGAGGAAGATGAGGAGCAGAGGAAGATGAAGAGCAGAGGGAGATGAAGAGTAGAGGAAGATGAAGAGTAGAGGAAGATGACGAGCAAAGGAAAAGGAAGAGCAGAGGAAGATGAAGAGCAGAGGAAAAGGAAGAGCAGAGGAAGATGAAGAGCAGAGGAAAATGAAGAGCAGAGGAAAATGAAGAGCAGAGGAAGAAGAGCAGAGGAAGATGAAGAGCAGATGGAGTTAAATAGCAGGAACGGTCTGTTATTAATGGTTTGTAGAATTATCGGACATTCATTTCATTATCCCTCCCCCGAGCGCCGCACTCACCTGATTGTTGTCATGACATTAAATCCGCCATCAATCTACTTAATCCAATAGAGCCGTTCACCAAACTCGATCGTCTTTGAGGTCTCCGGCGCCCCCCAGCAATGTCTCCTCATTACTGACCCCACACTCCTACACCGGGGAGGAATTGTCAGATTTTATTTTGAAGGGAAGGTTCCGATCTCTCGAGGAAACATTTTACACGGCAGGAAAGACACTTATTTCCGTGTCGGCCAAAAACATGTCAATGAGACGGAGCGATCGAAGAATTCCAGATGAGGATTTGTTTACGGAGTTACATTGTTTAACCGCTTCGCGCCAAAAGACGGCTACAGCGCGGACGCCAGCTGCCGGGAGGGCGTCCCTGGGCGTCCTCCTGTTTACTTCCGAAATGCGTTCCGCCGCGGGCGCGCATCAGGGAAGTTCTGTGCTGGCCGCGTCCCTTGGACACAGCCAGTCACAGATCGCTGTAAACGGCCAATCACAGCGGCCGTTTACAGCACGATTGGCGTGTCCAATGTAAACATATGAGATCATCTCTCAGCGCCGCTCTTCCTCCTCACACAGACAGCGTGTGAGGAGGGAGAGATGAGCCGCTGTGAGGTGCAGCAGCTAGTGGAAAAAAAATCTGTCCCCACTGCCACCTGTCATCAGTGCCATCTGTCCCCACTGCCACCTGTCATCAGTGCCAACTGTCCCCACTGCCACCTGTCATCAGTGCCATCTGTCCCCACTGCCACCTGTCATCAGTGCCATCTGTCCCCACTGCCACCTGTCATCAGTGCCATCTGTCCCCACTGCCACCTGTCATCAGTGCCATCTGTCCCCACTGCCACCTATCATCAGTGCCATCTGTCCCCACTGCCACCTGTCATCAGTGCCCATCTGTCCCCACTGCCACCTGTCATCAGTGCCATCTGTCCCCACTGCTACCTGTCATCAGTGCCATCTGTCCCCACTGCCACCTGTCATCAGTGCCATCTGTCCCCACTGCCACCTGTCATCAGTGCCATCTGTCCCCACTGCCACCTGTCATCAGTGCCATCTGTCCCCAGTGCCATCTGTCATCAGTGCCATCTGTCCCCACTGCCACCTGTCATCAGTGCCATCTGTCCCCACTGCCACCTCTCATCAGTGCCATCTGTCCCCACTGCCACCTCTCATCAGTGCCATCTGTCCCCACTGCCACCTGTCATCAGTGCCATCTGTCCCCACTGCCACCTGTCATCAGTGCCATCTGTCCCCACTGCCACCTGTCATCAGTGCCATCTGTCCCCACTGCCACCTGTCATCAGTGCCCATCTGTCCCCACTGCCACCTGTCATCAGTGCCATCTGTCCCCACTGCCACCTGTCATCAGTGCCATCTGTCCCCACTGCCACCTGTCATCAGTGCCATCTGTCCCCACTGCCACCTGTCATCAGTGCCATCTGTCCCCACTGCCACCTGTCATCAGTGCCCATCTGTCCCCACTGCCACCTGTCATCAGTGCCATCTGTCCCCACTGCCACCTGTCATCAGTGCCATCTGTCCCCACTGCCACCTGTCATCAGTGCCATCTGTCCCCACTGCCACCTGTCATCAGTGCCATCTGTCCCCAGTGCCATCTGTCATCAGTGCCATCTGTCCCCACTGCCACCTGTCATCAGTGCCATCTGTCCCCACTGCCACCTCTCATCAGTGCCATCTGTCCCCAGTGCCACCTGTCATCAGTGCCATCTGTCCCCACTGCCACCTGTCATCAGTGCCATCTGTCCCCACTGCCACCTGTCATCAGTGCCATCTGTCCCCAGTGCCACCTGTCATCAGTGCCATCTGTCCCCACTGCCACCTGTCATCAGTGCCATCTGTCCCCACTGCCACCTGTCGTCAGTGCCATCTGTCCCCAGTGCCACCTGTCATCAGTGCCATCTGTCCCCAGTGCCACCTGTCGTCAGTGCCATCTGTCCCCAGTGGCACCTCTCATCATGGCCATCTGTCCCCAGTGCCACGTATAAGTGCCATCTGTTATCAGTGCCACGTGTCATCAGTGCCACATATAAGTGCCATCTGTCATCAGTGTCACATATTTGTGCCATCTGTCATCAGTGCCACGTATTAATGGCATCTGTCATCAGTGTCATCAGTGCCACGTATTAGTGGCATCTGTCATCAGTGCCACATCAGTGCCCTGTATCAGTGCCATCTGTCATCGGGGTCATCTGTCCCAAGTGCCACCTGTCGTCAGTGCCATCTGTCCCCACTACCACGTATAAGTGCCAGCTGTCATCAGTGCCATGTATAAGTGCCATCTGTCAGTGCCACGTGTCATCAGTGCCGCATAGTGCCATCTGTCATCAGTGCCACATCAGTGCCATGTGTCATCAGTGCCACATCAGTGTCACGTGTCATCAGTGCCACATATTAGTGCCATCTGTCATCAGGGGCATGTATCAGTGCCATCTGTCATCAGTGCCATCTGTTTTCAGTGTTACATGTCATCAAGCCAGGTATCAGGGCCATCTGTCATCAGTGCCACATATTAGTGCCATGTGTTATCAGTGCCACGTGTCATCAGTGCCACGTATAAGTGCCATCTGTCATTAGTGCCACATATTAGTGCCACCTGTCATCAGTGCCACATCAGTGCCCCGTATCAGTGCCATCTGTCATCAGTGCCACGTGTCATTGTCCTGCTGCTCCAGGGCCTTCAAAAGTGTAATAGGTAGTCAACAAGTTAGATGTGTCATTTATGCTCCTAGAACACATGATGGCGCTCCCTGCATGTTGACCTCTCTATGTGACCAGGCTGTGGAAAAGTCCCACACATGTGGTATTGTAATACTCAGGAGGAGTAGCAGAATTTTTTGGGGTGTCATTTGTGGTATACACATGCCACGTGAGAGAAATAACCTATTACAATGACAATTTTGTGGAAAATAATTTAAAAAATTAAAAATCTTAATTTTGCAAAGAATTGTGGGAAAAAGATGACAACATCAAAAAGCTCACCATGCCTCTTACTAAATACCTTGGAATGTCTACTTTCCAAAAAGGGGTGATTTGGGGGGTATTTGTACTTTCCTGGATTGTTCGGGTCACAAGAAATGAGATCGGCCACCAGTACATCAGATGTGATCAATTTTGTGCGATTCGCACCACAGCTTGCAGACTCTCTAACTTTCACAAAGACCAAATAATATCCACTAATTTGGGTTATTTTTACCAAAGACATGTAGCCGTATAAATTGTGGCCAAAATTTATGAAGAAAAATTAATAATTTGCATAATTTTATCAGAGAAATAAATAAATATGCGTTTTTTTTTTCCAAAAGTTTCGGTCTTTTTTTTATTTATAGCGCAAAAAATAAAAAACCCCAGAGGTGATCAAATACCACCAAAAGAAAGCTCTATTTGTGGGGAAAAAGGACAAAAAATTAATGTGGGTACAGTGTTACATGACTGAGTAACTGTCATTCAAAGTGTGAGAGCACCGAAAGCTGAAAATTGGTCTGGGCAGGAAGGGTGTTTAAGTGCCCTGTAAGCAAGTGGTTAAGGTTGGACAAACTATGTGTATACTATATCTGTGGGATCCTCTAGAAGATGGAAATTACTGTATAGACACCGCTACTACACCACTACTACACTTCTACTACACCCATACTGCAACACTACTACACAGCTACTATACTTCTACTACACCTCTACTACACCACCACTACTACACAGCTACTACACCACTACTACACTTCTACTACACCCATACTGCAACACTACTACACAGCTACTATACTTCTACTACACCTCTTCTACACCACCACTACTACACAGCTACTACACCACTACTATACTTCTATACTAACACTACACCTCTACTACACCTCTACTATACTTCTACTACACCACTACAACACCTCTACTATATTTATACTACAGCACCACTACTACACAGCTACTAAACCTCTACTATATCCGTACAATACTTCTACTATACCACCACTACACCTCTACTACACCACTACTACACAGCTACTACACCTCTACTATACTTCTACTACACCTCTACTACAGAGTTACTACACAACTACTATACTTCTACTACACCACTACACACCTCTAGTATGGATGTAGCAGGGGTGCAGTATGGGTTTAATAGCAAGTAGTAGTGTTGCAGTATGGTTGTAGTAGTGGTGCAGTATGGGTGTAGAAGTGGTGTAGTAGCCGTGTTTGAAGTGATGTAGTAGTGCTGCAGTATGGATGTAGTAGCGGTGTAGTAGTGTTGAATTATGGGTGTAGTAGTGGTGCAATATGGGTGTAGTGGTGGTGCAGTATGGGTGTAGTGGTGCAGTATGGGTATAGTAGTGGTACAGTAGAGGTGTAGTAGTGGTGCAGTATGGATGTAGTAGCGGTTTAGTAGTGGGGTAGTAGCGGTGCAGTATGGATGTAGTAGTGGTGCAATAGAGGTGTAGTAGTGGTGCAGTATGGATGTAGTAGTGGTGTAGTAGTGGGGTAGTAGTGGTGCAGTAGAGGTGTAGCAGTGGTGCAGTATGCATGTAGTAGTGGTATAGTAGTGAGTAGTAGTGGTGTAGTAGAGGTGTAGTAGTGGTGCAGTATAGATGTAGTAGCGGTGTAGTAGTGGGGTAGTAGCGGTGCAGTATGGATGTAGTAGTGGTGCAGTAGAGCTGTAGTAGTGGTGCAGTATGGATGTAGTAGTGGGGTATTAGTGGTGTAGTAGTGGTGCAGTAGAGGTGTAGTAGTGGCGCAGTATGGATGTAGTAGTGGTGCAGTAGAGGTGTAGTAGTGGTGCAGTATGGATGTAGTAGTGGTGTAGTAGAGGTGTAGTAGTGGTGCAGTAGAGGAGTAGTAGTGGTGCAGTAGAGGTGTAGTAGTGGTGCAGTATGGATGTAGTAGCGGTTTAGTAGTGGGGTAGTAGCGATGCAGTATGGATGTAGTAGTGGTGCAATAGAGGTGTAGTAGTGGTGCAGTAGTGATTTAGTAGTGGTGCAGTATTGATGTAGTAGCGGTGCAGTAGAGGTGTAGTAGTGGTGCAGTATGGATGTAGTAGTAGTGTAGTAGAGGTGTAGTAGTGGTGCAGTAGAGGTGTAGTAGTGGTGCAGCATGGTGTAGTAGCGGTTTAGTAGTGGGGTATTAGTGGTGCAGTATGGATCTAGTAGTGGTGCAGTAGAAGTGTAGTAGTGGTGCAGTATGGATGTAGTAGCAGTGTAGTATGAATGTAGTAGCGGTGCAGTGTGGATGTAGTAGTGGTGCAGTATGGATGTAGTAGTGGGGTAGTAGTGGTGCAGTAGATGTGTAGTAGTGGTGCAGTATGCATGTAGTAGTGGTGTAGTAGTGGGGTAGTAGTGGTGTAGTAGAGGTCTAGTAGTGGTGCAGTATGGATGTAGTAGCGGTGTAGTAGTGGGGTAGTAGCGGTGCAGTATGGATATAGTAGTGGTGCAGTATGGATATAGTAGTGGTGCAGTATGGATGTAGTAGTGGTGCAGTATGGATGTAGTAGTGGTGTAGTAGTGGTGTAGTAGCGGTGTATTAGTGGGGTAGTAGAGGTGTAGTAGCGGTGTATGAAGACTATATACAGTAATGTACGTTGTTTTTATATCTTTGTCTCCTGGTTGGTGAGATTTATCTCCACCGTGTAGTAAAGGACGATCGCACGGTCGGGGGGGGGGAGGGGACGGTACTCGGAGTCCTCTACGTGTCCCGGCAGATCCACATCCAGCCAGACAGAGGAAGTTGGAAAACGATGACCTCCATAGAGGAGAGGGGAGAAGATTTCTCAGCACTGCGTCCCCTCACCCGCCGTCCTCTCTACCCCCCCGAGGAGGACACTCCGCTCCGGGGGAGGAATATTTTGGTTTAGACAAAAAAAAACAAAAATAAAAATCAACGTGTCTGTTTGTTCTTTTTTTATTTTTTTCATTAGGTGTTTCTTTTGTTTTTGGTGTACTCGCCCTCTTGTCGCCCACGTAACGCATATTGTGCCGCAGAAAAGACGGCGGTGGGCTTTACCGCCCGACACGCGGCACGGATTCCATCCAATGCGCCGCCGAGCTGTCTGTGCTGAGCGCGCTCCCCGCAAAGTCACCGGAGCTGTCACCGCCAGCTCCCGCTCTCTCTTCCCGGGGATCGGCTCCCCATCATGTGACCGCCATGACAGCCAATCACAGTGGTGACGAAAAAAAAAAAAAACGTTTGCTGTGCGAATGTCTCCAGCAGCCGCCAATAATACCATTTATTTCCTATGACCATCGGCTCCACCTAGTGGCCATGAGGCTGCATCTTCTTCATTGAGGTTTCTCAGGAAAATATATATATATATATTTTTTTTTTTTTTTATTTTTTTTTATGCACATACAGGGAAGACTATCAGGAATTAGGTATTTAATTTTAGCTGGGTAGGGTTCCTCTTTAACTGTACATTTTTCACTGTCTGTCTTTCTTTCCTCTAAAAAAAAAAAAAAAAAATTTTTGGAAAAATAGATCCAAAATAATTAAAACACAGCTTTGGTGCCCTCCAGGAGTCATTTAACCACTTGCCCTCTGGAAAATGTACCCCCCTTTCACGACCAGGATTTTTTTTGTGCTATTAATAATAAAAGACCGACAATTTTAAAAATAAAACAAAAAAAAAAATATTTTTTTATTTTCTGTTATAAAACATCCAATAATTAAAAAAAAAATTCTTTATAAGTTTAGGCCAATATTTATTCTGCTACAAGTTTTTGGTAAAAAAATAAAATAAAAAATCCCACAAATAGAGCTTTCTTTTTGATGAAATCACCCTTGCAGTATTTTATTTTTTGTGCTATTAATAATAAAAGACCGACAATTGAAAACAAAACAAAAAAAACAATATTTTTTTATTTTATGCAATAAAACATCAAATAAAAGAAATTTTTAAAATCAAGTTTAGGCCAATATTTATTCTGCTGAATATTTTTGGTAAAAAAATAAATAAAAAAATCCCACAAATAGAGCTTTCTTTTGGTGGTATTTCATCACCTCTGCAGTATTTAATTTTTTTGTTCTATTACTAATAAAAGACTGACAATTAAAAAAAAAGAGTTTTTGTTTTCTGCTATAAAACATCCAATAAAATAAAAATAAAAATAAAAATCTAATTTCTTCATAAGTTTAGGCCAATATTTAGTCTGCTACATATTTTTGGTAAAAAATAAATAGAAAATCCCACAAATAGAGCTTTCTTTTGGTGGTATTTCATCACCCCTGCAGTATTTTTTTTTTTGCTATTAATAATAAAAGACTAACAATTGAAAAAAAAAAAAAAATATATTTTTTATTTTCTGCTATAAAACATCCAATAAAAAAACTAAAAAAA
This sequence comes from Lithobates pipiens, assembly GCF_037356315.1. Taxonomy (NCBI): domain Eukaryota; kingdom Metazoa; phylum Chordata; class Amphibia; order Anura; family Ranidae; genus Lithobates; species Lithobates pipiens. Next base: position 3,409,439 of record NW_027507825.1, read on the forward strand.
AATGAATTTCTTCATAAGTTTAGGCTAATATTTATTCTGCTACAAATTTTGGTAAAAAATAAATAAAAAATCCCACAAATAGCGCTTTCTTTTGGTGGTATTTCATCACCCCTGCAGTATTTTATTTTTTGTGCTATTAATAATAAAATACCATCAATTTTGAAAAAAGCAAAAAAAAAAATATTTTTTTATTTTATGCTATAAAACATCCAATAAAAAAATAAAAATTTCAAATTTCTTCATGTGTTTAGGCCAATATTTATTCTGCTAAATATTTTTGGTAAAAAAAAAAAAAATCCCACCAATAGCGCTTTCTTTTGGTGGTATTTCATCACCTCTGCAGTATTTTATTTTTTTGTTCTATTAATAATAAAAGACTGACAATTTAAAAAAAAAATTATTCTCTGCTATAAAACATCCAATAATTTTTTTTTTTTTTAAATCTAATTTCTTCATAAGTTTAGGCCAATATTTATTCTGCTACATATTTTTGGTAAAAAATAAATAGAAAATCCCACAAATAGAGCTTTCTTTTGGTGGAATTTCATCACCCCTGCAGTATTTAATTTTTTGTGCTATTAATAATAAAAGACTGACAATTGAAAACAAAACAAAAAAACAATATTTTTTTATTTTCTGCTATAAAACATCAAGTAAAAAAAAAAAATTTAAAATCAAATTTCTTCATAAGTTTAGGCCAATATTTAGTCTGCTACATATTTTTGGTAAAAAAATAAATAGAAAATCCCACAAATAGAGCTTTCTTTTGGTGGTATTTCATCACCCCTGCAGTATTTTTTTTTTTGCTATTAATAATAAAAGACTAACAATTGAAAAAAAAAAATATATATTTTTTATTTTCTGCTATAAAACATCCAATAAAAAAACTAAAAAAAAATGAATTTCTTCATAAGTTTAGGCTAATATTTATTCTGCTACAAATTTTGGTAAAAAATAAATAAAAAATCCCACAAATAGCACTTTCTTTTGGTGGTATTTCATCACCCCTGCAGTATTTTATTTTTTGTGCTATTAATAATAAAATACCGTCAATTTTGAAAAAAGCAAAAAAAAAAATATTTTTATTTTATGCTATAAAACATCCAATAAAAAAATAAAAATTTCAAATTTCTTCATGTGTTTAGGCCAATATTTATTCTGCTAAATATTTTTGGTAAAAAAAAAAAAAAAAAATCCCACCAATAGTGCTTTCTTTTGGTGGTATTTCATTACCTCTGCGGTATTTTATTTTTTGTGCTATTAATAATAAAAGAGCGACAATTGAAAACAAAACAAAAACAAAAAACAAAAACAAAAAAAACTATATTTTTTTATTCTCTGCTATAAAACATCCAATAATTCTTTTTTTTTTTTTAAATCTAATTTCTTCATAAGTTTAAGCCAATATTTATTCTGCTACATATTTTTGGTAAAAAATAAATAGAAAATCCCACAAATAGAGCTTTCTTTTGGTGGTATTTCATCACCCCTGCAGTATTTTATTTTTTGTGCAATTAATAATAAAATACAGTCAATTTTGAAACAAAAAAAAAATATTTTTTTTTACTTTCTGCTATGAAACACCCAATAAATAAAAAAAAAAAAAATCAAATTTCTTCGGAAGTTTAGGCCAATATTTATTCCGCTACACATTTTGGGTAAAAAAAAGCTGACTGCATTCCTAAAAAAACACAAATAACTCACAAAACATATTGCAGATCATCAGTCCTTAGATGTGGTGGCTGACAGGATCCCCCATCCCCCCCCCAAAAAAAAAAAAACACAATGATATTTTCATTAAAAAAACAAACAAAAAAAAAAACACTAAAAT